>NC_082637.1:72786467-73089497 GCF_030936135.1 Gavia stellata
TCGGGAACGTTAAAGTAGGCATTTCCCCACCCCCCCATTCTGTGCATTGTGTGTTAGCAGGTAGTCCATAGGAACCGCCCAAAAAGAAAACACTTTTTGTTTTTCCTAATGAGATAGCTGGAAAGTTGTTATTTTTTGCAAAACCACGTGCTGAAACGGTCAAATGCTTAAATAGTAGTGTTGTGTTTTCCAAGCAATGATAAACAGACAGCGAATATTACCACTTTGCTTCTGCGGGTATTGTTGCTGGTTCCAGTCTGACAAGGATGTGGAGGAGTTAACTTGGTCTGCCTGTGGCACAAGTCCTGATGGGATTTGAGGCCAATAGAAAGGGGGGTAAAAGAATAAGGACAAAAATTATGGTGCACTGACATTATATAAACTAAAAACAAGTCGTGGAGATGTTTTGTTTCGTGCCACATCGTTAATGTACTGCTCAATCACCTTATCAAGGTGTCCCTGAGGCAGTGTTAGATCTTGCAACCCAGGGGAGCACTGGATTTCCTTGTGAGGGAGGTGGGTGATCAGATGCAGCTCTTCTGAGGAGTAGCTGCTCCTTCTTTCAGGCAAGTGAAAGCGGTTCTTTACTGCTAACGGAACTAAATCATTGCTCTGAAAAAGGAGGTGACATAAAAGGATGTTGTCACCCAACTTCCTCGTCTTCCACGTGAGAGTCAGAGGCTTGTTCATATTGCCTGGTTAATGATAAATCTTTTTTTTTTTTATTTATTTTAGAGTAATTCCTCTTTGGAGAGCAACTTGGAGGGCCTAGCTGGTGTTTTGGAAGCTGATCTACCAAATTACAAAAGCAAGATACTAAGAATACTATGTACTGTGTATGTATGCAGGAGGTCTGGGAACCTGGGAGGTGCTTTCTTTTCTATGCATAAGTTTAAGTGTTTAAGGTAGTTTAAATGCCAAGAATGGCTTTAGTTTTGTTTTAACATAGACTTTGTTTTACTACAAACAAAAGAAGTAGAGAAATAAGGTTATTATGTGCTAGGTATAATTCAAGGAAAATACCTCTTTACATTGCTTTGACTTGAAAAATGTACAAAGGCTTAAAGCCGATAGAAGAAACCGCAGAGCTGCTCTTTGGTAGCAGTGAGAACACAGTGATGCCGGGCAATATCCTGTTTGCCAATGAAATGCGTAAGAGCACCGAAGCTATGGGCTGCTAACGCTTACTTAGTTTTTATTACCTGTGCTGTTTTCTCATTGCCTGTTCCTCTTCTCTGGCAATGAGATGCTCATGTCTTTGTAAGCCTGTTTGCTGGAGGAGGGGAGCTGGAACACAAAGAGCTGAAAGCCCGCTCTTCGGTGGCTGACAGCTCCCCTTCCTCTCCCTAGCGAAGTGCAGGAGCAGGGGTGCTCTCTGTCAGGGTCACTGAGTGGTGTCTGAGGGAGGGGTTGTGCAGGGTCTGTGGTAGCTGGTAAGAGAAGTATGAAGGAGGTGTGTGTTGAAGAGGGAGAGTGTTCCAGCTCTAGCCTATGCTGTGGTTTTGCAGATATTTTAATTCTATTCTGTAGCGATGTTTGTTAATATAAGACAAATACTAAAAAATTTTTTTTCCTATAGCAGTAAGACACTTCTGATAGTGTAGGGTTAGCTTACATGCACACAAAAATGGTTGAGGAAAATTAATTCTTTATAGTAGGTCCTGGTCTTCCGTATGCAGTGCTTAAAATGAGTTACTTTGACTTGAGAAACTTGGAATCAAAATTAATAGCATAAAATGTGTACGCCTCTTGTGTAATCTTGCTGATGTTGTATAATAAAATGATTTCTAAATTACGAACTTAAAACAACTTCTTACATCGTGGCATAAATTCTGTTACTTATATTATTTGGCCAACCCTCTGGAATACTCAGCGCTTAGATATAAATAAAAAGCAAAAAAAGATTGTAAAATATTAGCTCTGGGATAGAACTGTAAGATCACGCTGGGACTTTTGTCTTACTTCTTCATGAGCAAGTTTAACTTACAATAAGCAGATTCTAAGATGCTATGCAGTTGCCAGTTGGCACATGACGAATAAACAACTAACACCATGTTTCTTTTTCTGTGTCAGTGCACGTCTGTTACCAGAAAAGCTTACTGTTTACACGACACTAGTTGGGTTGCTGAATGCCAGGAACTACAATTTTGGTGGGGAATTTGTAGAAGCCATGATTCGTCAGCTTAAAGAATGTCTGAAAGTCAATATGTATAATGAAGCTGTGCATTTAGTAAGTGTTTTTTTGTTTGTTTGTTTTACATTTTTCCTTATCCTTTTTCTCTCCTCCTTCTTTCATCTTTTTGTTTCAGAAGAGCTGGGCTTTTCAGTGTGTATTAGTCTCTTCTGGCATCAACGTGCAGTGCCCTGTTAGATATACCAAGAGGAAATGTGTTATGTGAGAAGTATTTCCTTCCTCAGGGGAGAGAAATCGTATTACAGTTGCAAAATTTACTTCCAACTGTATATTTTCCTGATGACAAATTAATTTGCAGTAAACGGAGTGCTTCCTCCCTGCCTGTTCTACAGTCAAATGTAAAAGATAGATTAAAGTTTTGCACTTTTATTGTGTTCAGAAGTGTATGATCTTCTTGTGGCTCCCATGGAAAAAAAAAAAACCTGAAAAGAAAATGAACAGTCTGGTTCTTAAAAGCTATATTGGATGGCTGTTATCAGGCCTGTGTTTTCATTCTGCTAATGAGGGATGAAGATCAAGCAGGCAGTTTTAAGTGCTGTCTGTCTTTGAAACAGTTTGCTCAGCTCTTGCTGCTTATAATAGAGTTTGTCTGCAAAAAGGTATTAGGACTTCAGCAGTGTCTGATTGAGAAGCCCAGTGCCAAGCTCCCCAGTTTCTTTTGAAGCCCACTGGTGAAAAGTAAGGTTCTAGTATTTCAGTGTCTTTTGTCAAGAGACTGCTGTTCAACTGTGGGACACTTTTGCTAATAAAATCCTCATTATAACTCTGAATGTGCTGCCCCTTGGCTTCAGCTTCACCTTCTCTGGTCACGCTCATGTACAAATGCCTTGTGAGAGTAACAGCTATGGGAGTGGCAGTGGAAATCTTTCCTCAGCTTTGTCAAAGACTTTTCGAAGTCTGTTCAGAGCAATGAATATCTGGAAAGTAAGAGTTTGGTACTTTTCCCTATTGCACTTGCTCTTTGACTACTGAACTGTCTGCTTAGCCCAACTTGCTTTCCCAAGATTTCTTCCCAGTGATCTGCCTTCAGATCAAAATACCTGTGTTGGTTTTTGGACTACATTTTGTGAATGTGCCCTTAAGAAAAATGAGCCTTTAAGAAAAAATATGCGAGATTTTAATTGCTAGAATTTCAGCCCATGTTGTCTGTAAAGATTGTGGTGATACTGGGAGTGCTTGGGTCCTACTAGGGCCTTGTTTAAGTCTGAAGGCAGGATGCAAATCAAGAGATAGGGAAGAGAAAAAAAAAGGGGGTGGGGAGGGCACTGCTCTGCCCCAGATGTTTTCTACTTAAACTCCCACTTCTGACAGTCTGGATTTCTTACTAGAGTGCAGCCAATTCAAGTATATATTCCTGCCGTGGAGCTTTTTTTTCTTCCTGGGCAAATAAGGCCATTTGATTCCCAGCAAGCAATGAGTCTGTCACATTCTGAAACCTGAAAATGCCAGCAGTTTTTACATAGGCTCGTTCTGTGAAACTGTCTGTATTTATGAATAAATAATTACACAAATTAATCATGTATGGTGGCATACAGATTCAGCAAGCACTGCTGTTTCCTGATGCGTATCTGGACTCATGAAGCAATGGATCAGTCCATCTTCAGCTTTTTAAAAGGTTTTTTCCTTCCACTTCTGTAATTTTAGTGATCTGGTACCATTTAGAGTAGATAAAGCACAAGGGGTTTTTTTCTGTAGTATCAGTTTGCATGTCATTGCATGCTGGCGTTTCCCACCCTTCCTTAATTGGAAATTTTATCCTTGCAATGCTATTTCAGTGAAACAGACTACAGACATTATAATGAATGATATATTAGGCAGCACTTATGGTACTTGTTTTCCAGGGTTGAAAGGTGGGTCTGTACAGTGTGCAGTATTTCTGCCTTTGTAGTACTGAATGAATATTGTACTTTCATTGATGGTTTGTTTTAGTCATTTAAGTAATGTTTATTTGTTCTTGTGCAGTCAGTTTAAAAAGTACTCGTTTAAAACAATTTTTCGGTCTTTTTTAGGTTCGTTTTCTGTCTGATCTTGTGAATTGTCACGTAATAGCTGCACCTTCGATGGTAGCTATGTTTGAGAACTTTGTGAGTGTGACACAGGAGGAAGATGTACCCCAAGTAAGCAAAAGATCTGCAGGCTCCTATAGTGCTGTTTTCACAATTTTTCTGTACAGTTGCTTCTTTACTTATGCTTAGAACAGGGAAATTTTAGAGATAACAAACTAAATGGACTGTCCTGTGCAATTTCCTTAGTGTAAGTAAAAGGAGCCTGTTGAATTAGAAAATACATGCATGCAGTAAGAAAGTATGGTCCTTTATAGCTGAAGTTAATTAATTTTACTTTACTTTGGCAAGTGCATAGTGCCTGACTTATTCTGCTGTATCGATAATCTGCAGGACTGTGAAATGATGCCATTTTTTAAGTCTGCTTGTCATGGTTCAAGTTAAAAATGATACATTTCAAGCAAGAATTTTTTTTTTCATGGCTTGCCAATCCAGTCTTTAGCTGCTAGTCTTTACATCCCCCCAAAATAGTAGTTTTGCTAATGTTTTAATTTAAATTAAAACAGGATGTGTGTACAAAATCTTTTGGAGCTTGCTTGTATACTTAGATTCCAGTATATTTCTTTCCTGTAGGTACGATGTGACTGGTATATGTTTGCATTTCTGTCATCTTTACCTTGGGTTGGAAAGGAGTTATATGAGAAAAAGGATGCTGAAATGGATCGTCTCTTGTCTCAGACAGAAAGCTATTTGAAGTAAGTAGTAACCCATTAAAAATACTCTTTTTGGTATTCAAGTATGGATAAATAGCTTTGATTATTGCTCACTTAAAAGTATTCTAAAGTCTTAGATCTGAACCGTTCTATAGGGAAGAAAAACCCTGAAAAAGAATAGGTGGAGAGATTTCTGAATCTGAAAAGTTTTATTGTCTTGACCTTCAACATATCCTAGGACTAGACTTGTTCTGCTCATGCTGGAGCAGCTGCAGTTGTAAGTGTGCTATGAATACTGATAGGTTGTTGCTTTAGTGCTCTGCAGCGTGACTGCTTTCTGTCTAGGTGCTTCAAGTTAATGTTGTTGTCAAGATAGATAATAGAGATATTTTAAGTAATCACAAACCTGGTTTTTATATACTGTAGACTTTATCAGCTGAAGAGATCAAATAGTATTACACTCGCTATAAGAAAAAACTGCTGCCCTAAATTAGTCTTCTAAAGGTCAGGTTTTCTTTCCTGTGTAAACAGACGCCGCCAGAAGATTCATGTACCTATGCTGCAAGTTTGGACTGCTGATAAACCACATCCACAAGAAGAGGTGAGTGGTCTTTGCATTCCATTCTTTCAGAAAGTTTGAAAAACAATTTTTTACTAAGGTGTTTTTTTATCATGAAGTTAAAAGGCACCTCCAAAACTATTAATGCTTTGAATTGTCTCCTGTTTGTCATTAATTCTAACAAGTTCTGCATGAGGAATTATCTTCTAAGTCTTGGGACTAAATGTTAAGTTGTATGGCATGAGTAGGAGAGTGTTTTGTTGTTCACTGACAGGCCCCTGAGGAAATGTTATGAAGTGAGGAATGGTTGTAAATTGTAGTATTTGCTTTGGAATTGCAGATGCAGGGCTTCATGTTAAAAGGACCTTTGTGAGAAGCAGAATATAATTCCTTACTTATCCCTTAATGTTTTCGCTCTGCAAGAAAGAAACCTTTGTAGTGGCTTTGCTTTCTCAGCTCTAGGAAGTGCTGAACAAATATGTAGAAACCGTGTGCAGCAGTTGCCACGCCATCTTTCACAATTAAGCCAAAAATACTGGAGGGGAAAGGTGGCATCTGGCTAGATTGGGGATGAATTTGCCTTTTCTGATATTCTTGGGTTTTTTTCTTTCCCCTAAGTTTGAGGACAAAGTTAGTTGGAAAGTGAGATCTAAATTGTTCTTCTGGGAAGTTTTGGAACATGGCTCTCTTACATTTTGTTCATTGTTCTGATTAGATCACAGTCTTAACAATTGTCTTGTTAATCATAATTTGGAGAGATAGGCTGTCTGCTTATGATTGATTTATCAACGTGAATATTCTGCGTGCCCAATATCTGAATTTCCTTATTTAGTTCAATAGAGGAGACATTAGCAGAATATGTTTGAGACCATGTGTTACCCAGAGTACTCTAAACAAGACTGTTCACTTCAGGTGCTAGTTGTTACTAGTTTTGTTCCCATTTCATAGTGTGATAATTTTGGTAAATGCAAAAAACTTCTATATAAAGACATTTCTTGCACCTGTTATAACTTGAAACTTGCATTCAGTAAGGCCGCAGGCCTCCAGAGTTCTTGGACTGCTTTTAGTAAGAGAGTAATTAAACAAAGCAAGACTATTGCCAGTTGCACAGGTGTCTGTGCCATCTCTGGGAGAATGCTCACAGTTGTGTTGAAAACCACAGCAAGGGTATTTAATATTTGATAGTATTGTATTTGTCTTGAATATGGATTAGCTGATAGTTTTGATTGCTCTGGGAACAGCATGGCAGTCCTAGAGAATGTCTTACCAGTTTTAATGTTGATATTATATATGTTTGAATACCACGAATGAGCAGTGGCTGAAGTACTGCTCACTGCTGTAGTTTCACTGGCAGATTTAAAGGATGGCCATCATGCTCGGACTCCTGGGCTGCCTGTGGGTGTTTAAAAACCTGCCAGCAGTTAAATTTTACTGACACAATGTTGTGTGGAATTAGGAGCAGCTCTGGTGTTTTAAATTATTTCTTGCTTTACTGAAACAGCAGTTTAAGAAACTGCTTGTTTTTTTCTGAATGGAATATGGAATTTACATCTCTGATAGTTCAGGGAGCTGCCAGCTTTATTACGAGATTCAGTGCATCTGATGTTTCTTACCTTTTTCTTTCAGTATTTAGACTGCCTTTGGTCTCAGATTCAGAAGTTGAAAAAAGACCGTTGGCAGGAACGACACATTCTGAGACCCTACTTGGCTTTTGACAGCATTCTTTGTGAAGCACTGCAACACAATCTGCCTCCGTTCACTCCTCCACCTCACACTGAAGATTCGGTGTATCCGATGCCAAGGGTTATTTTTAGGATGTTTGACTACACAGATGACCCTGAGGTATGTGATTGCTGGGGGGGGATGGTGAGCGGATTTCACAGTTAGGTTCCTGAGGCAATATTGGTCAAAATGTGATGTCCCCTCACCCAGGATAGTGAGTGGTTTGAAGACCAGCACCAGTTCTGCTTTGGTATTTCTGCAGAAATGAACTAGGTGACCAAGTTACCGTACAAAGCAAATCTGTGAAGGGCAGAATTTAGGAAGTGAGATGTTGTGATGCTTTCATTTAGAATGACAATGTTGATTGAATTCTCTAATGTTTCTAGTAAAACTACATTCACAGAGTTAGACTTTCCTTCCATAAAGTTGGTGACTTGAGTCTTTTTCCAGGATAGGTATTTGTTGTAATGTATAAAGACTGTTGTTTACTCATCTGTTAAAATTTGTTGATGCATATTGTGGAACAGAGGAGTGCTTAACTGGAGTGGGTGAAAGATCCATCTGTCTCAACAGTCTGCCTCCAGCATTGGTCAACAGCAGATATATAGACAAAAGTGTATAGGAATAGGAAAATAATATATACTGCTTTCTCCGAGTGCTTTTATACCTCCCTTTGGTTTAAGTTTGCCTTTTACCTTCATTTATTGGTTCCTGGTTTTTGCAATGAACAAGACCGTGACTGTGTATTCTTTCCACTCTGTTCTGGCCATTCCTGGCTTTATTTCTTTATCGTATTCCAGCTCAACTGTGACTTTTTTTCCAGGCTGCATGTTGGTAGCCTGCCTGATGGCTTCATAGAGCAAAGGAAGAAGTGGATGCTCCATGAACTTAGAATCATGTTCTCTAATTTTGTTCCCATTTCTTTTTGTAATGAGTCCTAGTATTCATTTTATTTTAAACACCAGTCTGACGTTTGTGTGGAACCATGTCACACCAGTTTCTCAGTCCTGAAGGATACAGGGTAGCTGAGACCTCACTGTGTTTATGTGGAAGTTGGACTATTTTTCCACCTGTAAAAGTATGTAGGGTAGCTTGCTACCTGTAGCATTAGCAGTGATCTTTCATGAGTCTTAATTCTTTCTTACCAGGGCCCTGTCATGCCTGGCAGCCACTCTGTTGAACGATTTGTAATAGAAGAGAACCTGCACTGCATCATCAAATCCCACTGGAAAGAGAGAAAGACTTGGTAGGAAGAGCCTAGCACTACTGGGCCCTGGCGCTTTTTAGATGC
Source organism: Gavia stellata (assembly GCF_030936135.1). Lineage (NCBI taxonomy): Eukaryota > Metazoa > Chordata > Aves > Gaviiformes > Gaviidae > Gavia > Gavia stellata. Next base: position 72,794,950 of record NC_082637.1, read on the forward strand.
TACCATGGCTTCGGTGCCATCAGGGATATGCAGAGTCCTGCACTGGTTAGGCAAGAGCTCAAGATTAAACATTTCCTAGAGCATTTGATGAAACTTGATTTACTACATTTAACTATATTACAGGTTGCCTGGAATACTGTGGGTCTGTAATATCCAGATAATAGAAAGTCTGTATGATGCAGGGGTACAGTGGCTCCTTGGGAAGGGAATCGCTTGATAATACAGGATGTGCTGCAAAAAATACGCAGGCACACCTTATTCTTCATGGGAGCACTGTGGAGAGTGTGGTTGTGTTACGCTTCCTAGAATTTTGAAGCAGCTGATTTGTTGGGGCACAGTGAGCCTTGAGCTAGTTCATCTGCAGCTGACTGCACACTGGTGTTTATGAACACACTTCTGCTTCCTGCTCCTCCTTGTTGCATTCTTCTCTTGGGATTACATGGCAAAGACAATTGAGCTTGCTCTGGAGAGTCATTGCAGGGCCAGCAGACTTCATCAGTTTGAGTTGAGCTGTGCCAGCAAGCAGTCAGGGTGGTTTTCTTAATTTCTGCCTGGGCAATATCTGATGTGGGTCACTGATAACCGAGATGTTTGCCACAGGTAATTGGCTTTGTCATGCTTCCAAATGAAAACCAGCGAACTTTGTATAGTATGCAAAAAACAGGCAGAAACAATGTTTTTGGTAACGGCATGTCAAAGTTTTTTGGTTGTAGCTGTTTGACTCAGCACAAACTAGTAATTCAGGGTTGTTGCAGTTAGTGGGATAGGTTTTGTTAATTCTCAGAGGAAAGTAAAAGACTAGAGGGAGATACAAGATCTGCCAGAGAGGTAGAAATAAAATCAAGGAAGTAGCAGTTGTTTGCTTTGTAAAAATGATAGGTAATAATGAGTTGATTAATAGATGAAGCATTTAAAGCCTGAGAGTTTCTTCTAAAAACTATTAGTTTAATTGTGCTTTCAAGTCATTCTGAATATCTGTTGTTCAGAGGGTTTTTTTCCTTTTCATATATGCATGCCAGAATTGCAGATCACCATGACTATTTATGCAGAACTATTTTGTGTAGCAGTATAGTGTTCAAGTGATGTAACTACTTAGAGATAAAATACATCATTACAAACCATAGTTTAGGCAATGCTGGTGTGTTCTTGTGCTGTTTCTGTTTTAAGTGTGCCGTGGATTTATGGACAGACTTTGGAAGGATTATTGATTTGTTTGTGCTGCTTCTGTGTGAACTCTTGCCCAGAATTAAGAATTTTCTGTAGCTTTGTTACTTGATCTTTACATCACATTTGCTGCATTATGTTCTGAACTAGATGTATCTATGGTTTTGCAGTGCTGCACAGCTGTTGAGTTATCCAGGAAATAACAAGATCCCCTTGAACTACCACATAGTAGAGGTATGGATTTTATAGATAACCTCTTTCATAGCTCCATTATTTCACTAGTAACATGTCCCAGTTAGTTCCATGATAGGTCCATTAAATTGCAGTTTAATTTGGGAGTCAACCAGAACCTTCTTGAATTCAACCAATGGCTTTTAAGTGAGTGGGTTATATACAGTTGAGTGTTAGTTTTATGCTTTTTGTTGTCATTTTAACCTGATGCATGGGAGCTTTGGTCAACTACCAAAATTTTGTAGTGCACTAGTAATCCAGGCTGTGGCATATCTCAAACTTTTGAAGTTTTTAATTGAATTAAAGTACAAGAGGAAATAGATACAAATTGAAATACAAGAAACTCCATTTAAACATAAGATAAATCTTTTTTTACTGCGAAGGTGATTAAACGCTGGAAGAGTTTGCCCAGAGAAGTTGTGGAGTTTCTATCCTTGGAGAATTAACAGGACACAGGCCTGAGCAACCTGCTCTAGGTGACCCTACCTTATGCAGACGGCTTTTGACTAGCTGATATCCAGCCAGACTCAGCTGTTCTGCATGATTTTATGTATGGATCTTCTAAATGATTTTGTTCTACTGGCCCTGAAACAAACTTGCAGTGAAATAGTGGTGTGTTTCCTCCGGGGCATCCTCCATGTTAGAGAATTTTAAATAACCATAATGTGTATCAGAAAAGCAGCATAGGTTTTTCTTTTGCTGCCTCCTTTCAAGCTACATTATTTTTAATCAGCTAGTTCTTTTTGTACTCTGAATTCAGAACAGAGGAATCTTAAAATTAACAATAATTTTCTACCTTAACATAAAAGTATCTTCAGTGGTCTTATCTTCAGGTGCTGTATATGGCTGTGTGCTTTATGCTCAGCTGTGCATTAATGCCAACAAATAGTTACTGCAATTCCTGATGAAGTAAGTTACCTAAAGGCCCTGGAAATTCTTTGATTTGGAAACTTGTAGGATGTGAAAATAGCAAAGGTTTGTGTAGATGAAATTACTGGAAAAGTGCAAGATTGATGTACGAATTTGTTTACTATTGCTGTAATAACTTCCTTTTTCTTGCAATTTTGAGTTATTTTAGAATATTAACTTCATTACTTGTCTATGACTGCTTACTTTTAATGAAACTCCAGAGTTTTTAAGGCTTAACATACTTTTTTTCAGGCTTCTGTTTAGTCTGCTTACTACTGTTCCCTTGTAAGGTCTTTCTTAACAGTCGACTTAGTGATACATTGCTTTCAACAACAGTTTAACAGTTTAATCTGTGAACTTGCATTAACTTTTGCATTAAGTCACAGAACTGTAGAAATAACATGGTCTAACAAATAAAGAAAAGTGTTATTTGAGGTTCAGAACATAACAGTTGGGCAGAAGTAAATGCAGCCTGACAGTGGTTGTCAGTACCTTCACAAGTATGCCTACTTTTGAGATCCCTGAGGCTTCATGTTGTAGTTTGTCAGGTCGAGCACAGAATGCTCCATGCTACCTGGAATCTGTGTGAAACACTGAAATGTGGCACCTTTCTCTCAGTAGCTTCTTACGGACGCGTACGTGGATATTTCTGGTAGCTGTGAACAGAGAATGTCTGGGCAGGGCAGTGTCATTGGGTTGTTGGTCTGCTGTGCCTTGTTGTGCTCCTACAGCTTTTGGTACAGCTTACACCTAACAGGGTTCGGACATTCAGATCATCAGCGTCCTGATCTTTCTTGTGGCCATATTATTTTCACCAAGTATGGTATGCCAGTTTGAAACACTTAATCTGAACATCTGATAATGAACAGATGATCAATATCACAAATAGAGTTTTATGCAGTATCTCAAACAGAAAATGACTGATCATCCAGTTGTTATTTCCTATCTTGAGAAAAGGAGCAGTTTTCTATCTAACAGGGTCCCCGTGCCTTTTTGCCATATGTGTCTTAAGAACGTCCAAATTATACTGTCATGGAAAGGTTCTCCAGCTCCTTGTAGTTTCTTCATGCTTTCAAGTCCTTCCTTAGAATAACAAGTTCTAGTAAATGTTTTCATGTGCCATTTGTGGAGTCTATACACAGACATTGATTTCTCACACTGGGAAGAATATTATCTAAAGCTTACTCATTTAAGCTTCAATTCTTCCATGTTTATTCAGAAGTTTAAAGTTAAAGAGGAAATTGACGACCATAATGAATCAAAGTTTCCTGCTTCCTTTGATATAATTTAAATCTAGTTGAGAATGGTGTGCAAAATAAACAGAGACTCAGAGATGAATGTTGTACAATGATGGTCTTTCCGGAGCCCTTAAAGATTGACATGCTGTTATTATAGGCAAACTTAAAAATAAACCCATGAATGCTGACTGCAGGATTGTTTTCAGTTTTCTTAGAGGGATCCTCTGCCAAGGGGTACTGAGCATATTATTTTTGTTTTATTAAGTGGTGGTTGTAATTTTCAGTTGCAAGTTGTGGTTTTATTTATGTAAGTTTTTGTATAGGAGAAAAGAGGACACGATAGAAAAGATATAAATGTAATTTTAATGCAAATAGTCTTTCCTACTAAATGCTTAGGCTTCATTTAATATGTTTAATATTTATATTTATTATTTAACCGCATCAGATGATTTCTGCTTTTCTCAGATCATGTGGTAGCACTGCAGTAGGTCCTATTACAACTATGCCTGTTTCTACAGTTATGTGGTGTATCTGTCAGACATAATAGATGTATAATGCTGGTGTTTTATTAGTATGAAATGATAAGGGCAGTTAGAGTGGACTGTTTTAGTACAGTGTAGCGTTACCGCTACCTTTATAAGTTCTTCTCTCTTTTTCCCAGAACATGCACTTGATAGAATAATATGAGCATTTTTGGGTATGTAATTGTTTAAGATTGGTGGCCACTATTTTGAAGCTGAGGGTTGTGCAGGCCACGTCGGACTGTGGTCTGATTCTGTGCCTTCCTCTCCTACAGGTAATATTTGCAGAATTGTTTCAACTTCCATCTCCACCACACATTGAAGTCATGTACACAACGCTCCTGATTGAACTGTGCAAACTTCAGCCTGGCTCTTTACCACAAGTTGTATCCTTTCTGTGCTGCTGGAGGGCATTTATAAAATGCAGTCTTTATTTCATTTGTTCTGTAGATGATGGATAACAATAAATACTGACAGTATTAATATTTTACAGCAGCTGCATGAAACTTTGCCTGTAACACTCATGAAAGCATAGCACAGCCCACTTAGCGCAGGTCTAGATTTGCCAAGTTGGCAAGGCTCTTCAGCTTTCTGGACAATGTTCTGGTACTTCCCCTGACCTCAAGAAGGGCTGTCTTAGTGAGGGGATAAAATACAATACTCCTGTTTGTCACTGCAGCCTGTTTACGTCTGGATTATGAGTGGCATGGTCACAGACACATTAAAGGCTGAGAAGAAAAGGAAGTGACAGACTTGATCTTTTGTTCTAACAAACTGTGTGAGTACTCCTACTCTTCTTTTACTAGGAAGTGTAGCAGATGATTTAAAGGACCTTGCCTGAGTTCCTGCTCAGTGCTCCCACTAGAAGCAATCAGAAGGTCAATAATCATCTGTCAGCTCAGACAGGGTGGCTAAATGCTGAGGAAAGAGGCATGACTTCCAGATAATTCTGGCTATTACATTGCCCCTACTTTGCTGTCATTTTAGACCATGTTAGATCATCGTTTTAGATCAAGCTGCAGACTCTGAGAATGGAGGATGGTTAACAGAATGGAGGAGGTTAACAGATGTCTGTATACTCGTAATTTCATGCCCAGATTTTCATCCTACTTCATGATACCACTCACTGTTTGCAAATCACATAATCTCAATGATGAGACCTAAGTCTATTTCTAGAATTGGGTGGATGTCCATGCAGAAAGTTTTTAATGTTAATAGGGACATCGTAAGTAGGATAAAGCCCTTGTTGGGTAAAGTCAGTGTAGACATACTTTCTCAAGCGTTTGTTGGTGATCAAAGATTGTTTGTGGATAAGTATCGACAGCAGCCCGTGAAGCTAGGCTGATGAGATTACAGAAGTGCTCCATAAGGATGTTGGTGTCTGTTTGTTTCAGTGCAGTTTTGTTTGTTGCATGATGCGAATTCTGGCTTTCTGTGGAAGAAGCCGACAGTTTCGTTGCAATAATGGAAGAAAAACAGACTGGGATTGGAGGGTAGAACTCACTATGTGCTTAATTTTTTCCACTGTGGATTTACTACGATTTACCTGATTTTGGAGTAGACCCAGGGAGCTTTCAGTACAAAAAGCTGATGACATTCTGTTCAAAAACTGAAAGGAATAGCATCTGACTTACCTAGTGCTTTTCTGTTAACCTTAATGAGAAACTTTCAGCTTGCACAAGCCACAGAAATGCTCTACATGCGTTTAGATACAATGAATACAACATGTGTGGACAGGTAAACGTGTTTTCGAGACAATCGAAAATATTCCTCAGTATCCAATGTACAGGAAAAATAAAGAGGCTATGGAAAGAGTGGTCAGAAATCCTTGTTAGAACTTCTTGGTGCTATTCAGAATGTCTTCTGGGCTCTGGCTTTGAGCAGTCTAAAGAGAAAGTGGAGGACTGACTGCTTGCCTCTCCTTCCCAGAAACACTCCCCCAGAGGTCACAACTCTAGCTGTCTGTACAGGACGGTTAAAGATTGGTGGCAACTTTTCTGTGTTCAAAGTTGCTCACAGTTGTGTAGTACTCCATTATCTAGTACTATGCCTGTTCCGTAGTGGTCTGGGAGGGGAGTTGGAAGTGGAGTTAATGGCATATGTGCCACCCAGAGGAGGAGAGTGGTGGTTATTTTGCCCTTTGAGTGAAGTCTGCATTGTGTAGGAGAGCTGTTAATTACTAACCAAAAATGTGAAAGTTGCATATTCACAGTAAGCTTACATTTAATTGTTAGTTAAATAGGTCATCTCTTTGTATGAAGCAGTAACATAACAGGCTATTTGTCCATAAAAGCTTCTTTCTGACTCTCCGAACTCAGTCTTTTGTATCTGTCAATATAAATGCCTCTTTAATGCTTTAGAGTTTAGGCTTGCCTTTGAAAAGTAGAATGCATTTGTAAGAAAATCTCAACTGAAAGTTTTCTTGCACTTCTGGCATTTAATGGAGCTTTCTTTTTCTTTTAATGAAGATTTATTAACTGGTTTTCTCACCACTTGAGCAACTTCCAGTTCCGTTGGAGCTGGGAAGATTGGTAAGTTTCTCTCCTTTTGATTCGAACATGATACTGCAAAAACCTTAAAATTTCAAACTTATCCAGGAAGTATCACAGCATAGTGGCCCTGTTAATTGCTTTCCTCCAGCTCTTTGGAGATCTTCTTAATCTGTTCACCACTACTCAGGGGTAGATTATTTTGATAATCTCTTTGGTCGCTGTATTGCCCCTGGTGAACTTTGTGATAAATCTCAAGCCAATGTAAGCGTTCCCTAAACAAGGGAAGTAGAAATGTGATTTCTTTAATTTGTCCTGCACCCTCAGTCAGTTGCGAGCAAATTTTCCAAAATGATTCACCAGTTTACTTTTAATGATTTGCCCTGACTTGGATTATCCTGTATTAATTCTGTAATGTCACTCTCTGTCTTACCCTAAACCTTTCATTATAACCTTTATCCATGAGACCTTGTGATCTGTCTCCCTTCTGCCCCAAATCCTAGCGCCCGAAGTTCCATCAGAGCTGGCCCTGCCATCCATTCTTACCATGCCAAAAAACCTCACATCTCTAGCAGGAGCTCCCTGGACTCCATCAATGTCTAACCACAGGTTCCCCTGAGTTTTCCATTCCAGGCACCCATGTAGCGAGAGAGATCTCTTTGGGGTTAAGTCCTCCCTACAGTAACTTCCACAGGTTGCTACCATACATGCTTTCCATAGCTGGTCTGCCCAAGTGCCCTTGTGGAGAGGGGTGCAGTCCTTCTTGTGATACATTTCTGTGGCTTTACTTAAGTTTCCTGTGTTGTCCTCCTGTGGAGTTAAGTGCCTGCTGGCTATCCTAGTATACATTAATGTTTACTGCCTAGGCAGCAGTCTTCAAAGAGCTGATTTTTCTTTGCCTGGCTGTTCCTTGATAGCAATACTTCTGTGGGTTTCTCTCACAAGCTGCCATTTTTTACTGAGCTCACAAGTGACTGTATTTGAGACTTGTCTTTATCTAAAATGCGTTTGTGAGGGAGGAACAGGCTGTGAAATCACACAAGGCTCCATTTTCCTAAGGGAAGGCCACCTAACCGTAAGCACAAATTATTTTTAATCTGGTGGGTGAAGGGAAGCTACTTAAAAATATATCGCACAGAGATGAGATTCCAAGAATGCTAATAGCCAGTAAGGAAATGGCGATAAACTTACCTCATTCTCTTAAGATTACCTACACTGTAAAACTAAGTGTCAAAGCACTCCAGTTTGTTTTGTACCTGTTTGACCAAGCCAAAAAGAGACTAAAGCACAAATTCTTTTGCTAAAAGCTATCGCATTCTGTTGTTTGATAGGTCAGATTGTCTTACTCAGGACCTTGAAAAGCCCAAACCCAAATTTGTGAGAGAGGTTTTGGAAAAGTGCATGCGGTAAGTAAGATCTTTTGATAGTTGCATTCGAGGCAAAGTTTGTTCTTTGCTTCTGGACACTGTCAGATTCCTTTTAACTTGACTCTTGTCTTAGGCACATCTGTTCTTACAATTCGGTTTCAGGTAAGAGATGAGTCTGTGGTTTGTATGATTTTAATCTGGTTTACCTGTTGTAGAACACTTAGGACACTATTCTAGAGTGAGGGAGAAACAGGTGGAGCAGATGGTAGTGAGCTATCTATCCCAGGTATGCACACCTGTAGTTACAAAAAGATGTGCTTCCCCATAGGCAGGGAAAGAAAAAGACTTTAGGCAATATTTCTGGAAAGGATTCAGCATTCACAGAAATGGAGGGAACTGTTCACTAGTTATACTAAAAACTGAGAATCCAATCTTAATTATTCTAGGTGGCTCTGATGTTTATTGACCTTAAAACAAACAAACAAACAACCTTCCAAACAAACAAACAAACAAACCCCCCAAACCCAACAACAAGACTATACAGTCCGGGCTGAACTTACAATTGTTGAGATAGAGGGATATAGGAGAGAATGTTCAAAAAGCCTATCTTATTCAGCATCCCACATGAAAACAGTCATCTGTTTTGGGGTGAATTCAGTATAGGAATTGTGAAAGTATTGTGCTGCAAAACAAATGCAGTTTTTCTGTGGCACTCTTCCATCTCACTGAAAACTCTGGTAGCAAAATTAAGTCTTTGTGGGAGTGAAATAAGCTGGAAAGTAAAACGAAGACATCCGGTTTAATATTTTTTTATGCTTTGAATACCAATGTCTTACTAGTTTTCTGCAGCGCATCTTAGGCTTTTGCATAAAACATCCTACCAGGCAGCCTATAAATCTTTTCACAAGCTAAATTAATTGTATGAGGATGAAACTCTAGCATCAAAGAGTTCAAATAGAAAGTGTCTACTAGTAAGTTTGGTTTACTTAGCTCTACCATTCTGTTGTATAAACATATTGATTATTGTTCTGTGAAAGTCAAATAGAGGAAAACCGTTATAAAGCAGTCACTTTAGAATTAGCCCTGGTGTTATTTCCACTTTAATTCTACTGCTGTAAAACTTGTTATTTCCAGACTCTCCTACCATCAGCGAATAATAGACATTGTTCCTGCAAGTTTTTCTGTCCTCAGTCCTGCTAATCCAGTGTGCATTTACAAATACGGAGATGAAAGTAATAGTAAGTATGAAAGTTACTGAGGGGTCAAGTTGAAGAAAAGAGTGTTTCACAGCAAGGGAGCACACTAGATTGACTGTAATATCAGTTGTCTTCATAAAGAAGAATACAGCTGAAATAAATACGCATGATTTTCATATGCGTGAATACGCATCACGTGAGCAATTAATGTCTATTAAACCTGGATCTCTGTAATATAATCATCTTTGTTACTTTATGAAGAAAAGAAAATCCAGATGCATGAAGTTACTCTTGCTGAGGTGGTTGTGGTGTTGTGCAGCATTGTTTGCCAGAAGTCTAAAATTGTAAAATTCATCTATTTCCCCTGTTTGGGCACAATACTATGCAAAAGTCAGCATATGAAGTCATAATGTGGGTTTACTTTTTTAACTTCATGAAACAGTAGAAGATTTTACCAGTAAACTTAGCTTAATGAAGCATATAGAGGCAGCAGATGATGTGAAGATTGAGGTAGAGAGATACCTTGTTATTCCTTTTATTACTCAGTATAAAGACAATCCCAAGCATGAAAGTGTCATCATCAAATATACAGTGAGGAAAAACAAGGAAGTGTTGTATTTTTACGAAATTGGTGGAAGCTGAAGTAGAGCTTAGGAGAGTGATTACCTGACCTCAGCTCTAAAGGTTCTCGTGTTAGGTTTTGAATTTAATATGAAGACCAGGAAACGTGTTGAGCAGTTCTATGGAATAGTGATGTGGACAATGATGCTGGAAACAGCTACTTTTAGATGTAGCTGGGAAGTGTACTTGTTTCTCTGAGAGGCAAACTGATGTTAAAATACTCACTTGCCTTATACATATTTTTGACCTCTTTGCTTTTGTTTAGGGTCTCTTCCTGGATATACTGTGGCACTCTGTTTAACAATCGCAATTAAAAATAAGGCCAGTAATGATGAAATCTTCAGCATTTTAAAAGATGTGCCTAATCCAAACCAGGATGATGATGATGGTAAGATATATGCTGTTAGGCTTTGGCAGGCTATAATTTCTTCTGTGTGTAGACTGATCTGCCGTCCTTTGGAGCTATGGGTGTGGTGGTTAACAGAACTGTATCCTTTCCTTTCTAATAGTTGGTTTCAATTTATCAGTAAATGGAATTAATACACCATTGTTAGGGTTTGTTGTAAACATCTTGCATGCAGAGGCAGCCCTGTTTTTTTTAACAGAGGTAACCTGGTGCGTGAGATGTGTTTTCTTGTGACAGAGGTAGCATGAAATAATTTAACATTTCCTTTGTCTTCAGCAGCAGAGTGCAGTTCATGCTGTTATCCTCACCCTCGAGATTCAGTGCTTGTGCCCTGTCTGAGAGCTTCCCTCCCTCGGTGCAGTCCCACAACAGATAAGATAGCCAGCATGCTGGCTGCAGTCTTCCGTGGATACAAACTCACAATGGGACTCCACTCATGTTCTTTTTAGCTTTGCAGCCACGGACAGCGTTGATTCCTAAAGTCTGTGTCTTTTAGGGGGTGAGCAGTGTGAGACAGAGAATTAAGAAGTGATCTTTACAATGGGGACAATGTCAATATTTCTGTAATATTTGCAAGTGTTCTATTATGTAAGTGGAGGGCAGCAATGATCCATTTTTTGCCCTGGGATCCACTGTCATGTTTCCTGATTTGCTTTAGGCATCACACACTAATGAGTGCTCTCTCCCTCCTGCTTGTCTTCAGCTGCAGGTAGCTGCAGCTACAGTAGGGGACTTGGCACCATTCACCCCTAGTACCCATATTTGCTGTGCACTCTTGCTGGACCCTTCTCCCATGTCATAAATAGCCAATGGCTGTACCCTAATCATCTTTACCTTCCACTCTCCTTTATGGTCTGCCAGGCCTTCGGTTTGATGCATAACTCTGCAGTTGCCTTTGCTGTCTTTCTCTGCTGCTGCCCTTCAGTGCTGTTACATGTTGGTAGGGCGGCTCTGTCTCTTGATAGCTTCCTCACTGACCTGGAATTCTTTCTGCATGTTTTCCCCATGGCAAAATGGGAACCTGAAGATCTGCACATTTTGGAAAGTCTTTACTAGCTTCCTGCTCAGCCTTGCAAAACCCTGTTGATGAAACTCTTTTTTGTGACATGAGTTAAAACCATAAGTTATCTCTACAGTTTTATGAGTAGCTTACATGCTCTACTTGAAGTACTTACAGTTTCAACGTCAAATAACTTGCAGATGAAGGATTTACCTTCAACCCTCTGAAAATAGAAGTCTTTGTTCAGACTCTGCTCCATCTAGCTGCAAAGTCTTTCAGCCACTCCTTCAGTGCCCTGGCCAAGTAAGTGTAATATGTACATTATTTTGAGGCTTGCAGAATTGTTTAATTCTGACAGTGAAATGCATGATAAAAGAACTGGGCTGCAAGCTTCAGCAATGTTTTAGGTGCTTCACAATGCAATATGATAAGGAGAACTAATTACACTACTTACTGAAGAAATGGTAGGGTAAATGCTAGGTTATATATGTGAATGGAATTAAAAGAAATTTGTGCGTTACAGCCATGTGATGTAAATCAAACAAGTGAGACAAGTTTGGAACATTACTCCATTTTAGAATTACTCATTTGCTGATTATGGAGCGGTACAAGGGTTTCTCCTTACATTTGAATGACTGGGTATTTCCCACCACAATATCTTGTACTATGATTGTGACTCTAGAAGAGTTACATCTGTATAAAAAAATGAAAAAAACAAAAAGAAAACCTGAGTCTTCAAGGCAGTCTGCTGTAAAATTCTTTTACGTAACAAAGCACAGTAAAACCAATTCTAAAATAGTTCAGAGTGCATCCCTTAAAGATATGCTTTAACTTCTGAAGAATTTACTGCACCTTTTTTAGCAAAATGAGATAAAATAACTAATTTTTAATCCTGTGTGCTTTGGAGTTGCTCTTAAGTGGTTTTGGTATGTTCAAGGTAGTCACTTGCATCTTAATGAATTATTTTTCTATCTGTCCTCAAACATATATAAAGCTGTTACAAAAACATGCACCTGGGAGCTTTATAGAGGCAGTGTTGTTAAGAAGCTGTAGGTAGTAACCTGCAATCAGTAGTACAAGAGGCAGGGTGATATGAATACTTAGAGCCATGGTATTTTCACTGCTGCACACCACAGTGGCAGCCATGAGCTCAAAAAGAGCCTCTTAGGCTTTATAGTTATATTACAATAAGCTGAGTTGTGAATGCTGTGTAGCAGTCAGTGTAACTCTGCTAAAATAGAGGCTTTTAGCAGCATTTCCTTCAAAAAGACGCAGATTGGGTAAGTGTCTAAAGTTATGGAAACACATATCAAGAGGAAGGTTTAAGGCAGCAAATTTTGTTCCAGCTGTGTATAGATAAGCACAGGAAGCATGAAAGTGCCTCCTGCTTTTAAGAATATGAGAAGTGTAGCCCAGCTTCAGGGAATAGGTTCACCACTAAGTTTTAAGTTGCTTTTAGGAGCTGTCATGTCTTTGTAGCCTATTTTAGCTCGGGATTGTTATATTTTCCAGGGAATAGTTGTTCAAGAATTGCTGCAGATAGTCACAAAATTTTCTTTTGGCCAATCTAAGCCACTTGCCTTGTATCTGCTGCTCTTTTGACCTGATCCCAACCCCTCCACTGACAACTTACATCTATTAAAAGGTTTCATGAAGTCTTCAAAACGCTTGCTGAAAGTGATGAGGGGAAACTCCATGTTCTGAGGGTTGTATATGAGGTTTGGAAGAATCATCCACAGGTAAGAGGTTGCAATGTCAAGTATCTGTGTGAGTTTGAACTCATGGAGGCCATCTTTAATAAAAAACAGTACAGTTTGCTTTATATCCTTTTAAAAATAACTTGTCTGTTGTTGTCTTATTTGAAGGAAAGTTCAGATTGTATTTACTGTTGTTACTAGTGCCTAAAATGAAGGCTGGACATGAAATACATACCATCAGTGAGGCCACTTTCTTCCTCAGAGTTCATTGTGTGTGGGGGTAAAGGCTGTCATTCTGACTCAGTTTCATAGTATGCTGTTTGTCGTACAACAGAATGACTTTTGTTAAAATCATGTTTCTGTTCAAAATTGGAAAACAGTGTAGATGTGTAAATTGAAATAAGATGTGGATGTCATATCGAAAGCAGGCCACATTCTTAGAAATGTGGAAACCCGGGGGTTTTTAGGGCTTTTTTTTTTTTCAGTTGCTAGTGAAAGCCATACAGTTATTCCACAAAGCTCATGTTGGAGTCACTGTTGTGTGTGGGCAGAGTGAGTAGAGCTGTAGTCAGTGGCTGTGCAGAACAGATCAGTCTGACAGTGCCTGATTATGTTCATTCTTGAGCCAGAGGAAATAACACCCTAAAAGACCTATGAAAAATGCCTCAGTTGTTTAAGCTGTTCAGTTTCTTCACAGCAGTTGTTTTCTCCCTCAGCTGTCATTCTTACATGAATAAAAATCAATAAGGAACTCAAGCTGAATTTGCCTGCATTAATTATTTCATGTATTCCTTACTGGTGTGTTTGTGTTGCACTTTATTGTGCTTGAAAGTGGACTGTACCTCACAGTTGCATAGGCTAGACTTTCAGCCGCAATGCCACTGAGAAGAAGGGGTAATCCTTGCATCTGCTACTGGACCTCTGGTCCATTCCCTAGGGAAAAAACTGAGCACCTAGAAGATACGTAATGCGAGATGTCACCTCTCATCTAAGTACAGTAAAAACATCCAAAAAGCAGGATTCTTTTAATACATTAAAATTCCTACCCAAATTACTGACCTTGAAAATGTGACGATTACAGTCTGACCTACTTTTTACTACCATTTAAATGGATCAGAAGAAATTACATTACTGTGATCTAGTATCTGTATCCTCTTCCTCTTTGTTCCTTTATATTGCAGCATGACCAAACTGAGATGGAGATTTCAAATTCAGACTAAACAGTCATGTTAGATTTTTATGTGAATAAATCAAGATTGCTTTAAAAAATATCAAGTGCAAAACTTATGAAGGTCTGCTGTTCTACTTGATCATGGAACTTGAATTTTCCTCTCTTGCATTTATTACAGTTCAGTCTTTTGCTTCTGGTCAAGTACTTTCTTTTCTGAGTCCACAATCTCTCTGGTACACAGAAGAAAAGGTATCTGGACAGCAGGACACTTGTACAGAGTCTGTTTTTGTGCTGCTCACCCTAGTCCCATGTCTGATTTGGTTAAGGCTATGAGCAGTATTTGCAAGGCATATAGTGCTAATGAGTGATCTATGCTGCAGATAGTGACTTAGCAATGAGTCAGTAGTCCCTGGACCTATAAGTAAGGTTGCGGTGGTGACTTCATAAAGAGAAACTTTAACATTGAGGTGAAATATTTTCCCAAAATCCTAGGTCTGTGTTTCTTGGAAGATCAGGCTAAGTAATCAGAAATTCTTCCTGGCAATACAGAAAGACAAATGGAGCATAGGATGCTATCCTGGGACTTGAAAGTTGAGTGCTGAGTCTTCTGTATGATTCATTCAGTTATTTTAATTTTCCTTCCTTAAAAGGAGCGTTGTTACACTTCCTTATTTGACAATGGGTGGTTGTAAGGATAAATACAGTGCAGGCTGTGGTTCTTAGATACTGTGGCATTCAAGCACATGAGTAACTAAGATAAGCCTTTTTCCTCAACAGCTTGCAACTGCTTTAGTCAGTAAATCCTCTCTGCAGTTGCCTGCTAGATTGCTTGCAACGCCCCCCCCCCGAATTATGGCAGTGCCTGTAGCAAATAAGTGCTTCCATTGAAAACACAGCGCTGGCTCTGTCCTGAAATGCATGGGTCTTGTAGAGAAGAGCTTACTGTCACATTTGAAGACTGTTGCAGTTCAAGGAGAATAGGGTAACAGTAGCTCCTTCTTTATGGTGGTCTGACAGGTATATATGCTCTGGTTTGAGTACTTTGATGTCAAATACTAGGAATTGTGTCTCTAATGCCTCTCTTCCAACTATGATGCTTATATGTTTTGTATGGAAGTATGTATATTTATGAAGAGTGATACATCACTTTCACAAGAAGTTGAAAAGGTTGTTAAACAAAATCAGAATGCATTATGTAATTGATATAGATCCCCTACTTTGAGCAGTTTTAGGCTAGACTATCCATCTTCCTGAAGTATTTGAAATTGCCCAGTAATACCATTAACATAGAGTTTTATCAAACCATCTCTGGTTTTGTCTGAGGCTGGAATACCTTACACAGATAGTGTGTGCAAGCCCTTTTCTTATTTGAATTACTATCATGTCTTTCACAAAATACAGATGATTGCTGTGCTTGTGGACAAGATGATTCGGACACAAATTGTTGACTGTGCTGCAGTAGCAAACTGGATCTTCTCTTCAGAGCTTGCACATGATTTTACTAGGTAACAAGAATTTGTCTGGGGTTGTTGTGTGTTTTTGAATTACTATTTTAAGTGGCCAGTACATAGTTTAATCTATGAAAACTGAGTGGTGGAAGAAAAAGGCACAATTAAACTTTTGTTCCTTCTACAAAATATGTACTTCAGCATTTTTCTTTCTGAGTTGGGGTATGAATGTTTACATGACAGTGCAAGCATGTTGCTAGCATGTCATTTTGCAAGTAGTCTCTAAGCCTGCCAAAGCAGAACAACACTGGAACTATTTCTAGACAAAGTCTGTTGCTGTGTTACATAGCTGCTAGCTTAGTGTGGTCCTGGTCTATGGTTGAGGTATGTAACT
The DNA here is from genome assembly GCF_030936135.1 of Gavia stellata. NCBI lineage: Eukaryota > Metazoa > Chordata > Aves > Gaviiformes > Gaviidae > Gavia > Gavia stellata. The sequence continues at coordinate 72,810,802 of NC_082637.1, forward strand.
TGTACCACCATTGACACATGGCTTATTGAGAACAGGAGAAATGTTCGGTCTGCGAAGTCAATTTGATGTTGGTAGTCTTGCAGGATGTGTATGAAATACCATGCTGGTTTGGAAGTGTGCTGCAAAAAATAGGAAGGAAATTATTGTTAAGCTTTCTTACATTACAGGTATGCTTTCCTATATGCCAAGCGTTTGCTCACTCTAGTAGATGTCTTAGATGATACTATTTTTTTTTTAATTCTCCCAGATACATTTTTCTGTAAGAAACTGCCTTTAGTTTTCTGTCTTGGAGTAGTGTGTGATGTAGTGTTTTAAGCTTTGTGTCTTTCCTAGGTTTTATATCTGGGAGATTTTACATTCTACAATTCGTAAGATGAATAAGCATGTTCTGAAGATTCACAAAGAACTGGAGGAGACTAAGGCTAGATTGGCCAGGCAGCACAAAAGAGTGAGTAATTTGTTTGTAATTTTTAATTATTTTAAGCTAGGTTATACAAACCTGCATGCTGTCAGACTGATGCACAGTTGGTTTTGGGGAAGGACTGAATAAATATGTTTATGAGGAAGCATGTCTGCAGATGTGGTCATCTGTAGCACTAAGACATCAAAAACTGGATGCATATTCTCAGTCCACCTTTCTGATGGTAGCTATAACCTAAGAATTCAGTAAAATCTTTAAGGGAATTCATATGTGTTTGTTCTGTTCAAGCTCTCTCTCACAAGATTCTCTTCCAATATGAGCATACCTTCCACTTGCCTTCTAATCTGAATTCCAGTTACCTTATTAGATAGCAATAAGAACAGTTATGAATTATTTACAGTAAGTTCTGTTAAAGAGTACTCTTGTGGCTTCCATGCAGAAGTGCACGGAAACAGCTATTTGCTATTGAAAAGTTGGCTGTTACTGTTCTTCTGATGGATGCTGCTGGATTCTGACACTGGCATCTGTCACTTCCTTCTTCCAGCTTATTTTTCTGAATACCTTTGCATGATCTGGGTTACTGTAGACAACAAACTGATGGGCAAGCAGCCACTGTTGTGTTCTGTTGTCCCAAGTGGGACAGTAAGACGGGGTGAGAGAGTGTCTTCTGTGGCAGCTGCAAAAGACAAGGCCCAAGGAAGCTTGGCTGAATGCAATACGTAGTTGCGATAAAATGAAGTCAGTTTATAAACATTGAGAGTTGCAGAGAGCAAGAGAATTTCCGTCTTTGTATGTAGCCTGTGAGTATGATTACCTACATAAAACCCTTAGCTAGCTCCAGAACTTTGGATTAAGTTAATATCAGAATTTGGCAATTGGCACAGAGGCTGCTGATGGTTTTTGAAGAAACCTGCACAAGTTAGTAATTTTTCCAGAAGTTTCTTGCTAATACCTCATGGTTTGCCAGTGTCAGTTCATCCCAGCCCCTTCATCTTGTTTTCTTCACTCCCAGCAACAGCCATTCTAGTTGCTTGCATTCTCAATCTACATTGATAAGCAGTTAATAAAGGCCCATGATTACTGAAGACTTAGATCCAGTCATTGATCTTACTGTAAGGCAAAGAGCTTTTCTGGCGTCTCTAAACAAATATACCAGTGTTTTCATTTCTGTACTTGTCTCTTACTGCAGCTCTTTAGTACTGAGTACTTTGAGTATTGTGCCAGGAAGAAACATTTGTATGCAACAGTGAGTAGTTCTGCAAACTGTTGCTCTGCTGCACGACCATTCCTTTTAGAGGAAGTAAGCCGTCAAGTTTTCTTGTCCCCAGCATGAAGTGGTTTGCCTTACTATGGAATGAGTCCAAGGCTTCCATGCTTTCTCTTAGGTCCAATTGGTCCTTTAGTGTCTTGAGTTCAGGAAACCTGTAGATGGGGAAAAAAGCAAGTTCCTATAGAGAGAATAAATAAAATTAAATTCTCACTTGCTCTGGTAAGTAATTTTTATTTTTATGCTGATTCAGAGCTGTAACTGTCTTCTGATGGTGAGTTTCATTTGCAGTAGGTGAGTTAACACATCGCCCTTTATTTGTCACAAGTTGCATATGCTCCTTTTGTAAATATTTGAAGTTTTGAGCTGCTAATTTATGGGTATTTTTGCACAGAAACAATCCTATGAGACTGAAACAATATCTGTATTTGAATGTACCATAATCCATCAGGTTCTGCCTTTCCTCCTATATCCCTTGTAGTCTTGGGTAAGACTTCGTTACCTGAGCTCCCAAGTCTGGTACTTACAGGTATTTTGTGATTTTGATTTTTTTGTTTGTTTGTTTGTTTTTGTTTTTTAGTTGTTGTTGGGTTTTTTGTTGCCATTTTGTTTTGGTTTGGTTTTGAGGCCATGTTCCTAGTTAGTAGTTTGGTTTCCATGCTGACCCTTTCTAGTCTGAGAGCATCCCTTTTGATCATGAATGTAGGGAGTCCCCACTTTTAACACCACGGACTACAGTATCTAGTCTTCCTTTTGTGCTAAGCAGCTGATTCGTCTCCGTTGTTGCACAAAAGTACTTTATTTTTTGGAGCCGTGAGATTTCAGAACTGTTCATTGAATTAATTACCTGTCCTGCTGCAGCGGACACAATTTAAAAAATCTACACTGTATTTTTTTTTAAAAAGCTGTTCATTATCTGGTAATTATAAAGTCAGCAAGGATATTACCTTCTATTGTGTTTCCACTAAATAAAAGACTAGTAAATCTTTAAGCTTGCTCTGGTTTCTCTGAAACCTTGGATTTTTAAAATTTTTTTTCAGGGCTTTCCCATATTAGCATTTTTCCTTCCAAAGCTCTTTTCTGAGTTGTATTCAAAGTAAATGCCCTTCAAAATACAATACTTGCCAAGCTACAGAGTGGCTTCAGTTGCTGCTCTTCATTTGTTCTGCAGACCTTTTCACGTGTGGAACCGGAGGGCATTAACAGTATCCACAGGTAGCCAGGTTGCTAGTTAGTCTTGTGGTGTTGTCCCTTACAGCGAGACAGTGATGATGATGATGATGACGACGACCGAAGCAGTGATCGGGAAGATGGGCCGCTAGAAGAGCAGATAGAGCGCTTACAGGAGAAAGTAGAGTCAGCCCAGAGCGAGCAAAAGAATCTCTTCCTTGTTATATTCCAGGTAATGATGGGCAAAGTCTCATCTCACTTTCAGGTTTTCAAATTACTGGATTTACAAGCTTTCATTGTTGCTTGTGTCTCAGGCATCTTCTTGGAATAAGAATATGGGAAAGGGTTGATGGGTTTGCTATGGGTTAGTCAATCTAGATCATCCCCTTGCAAAGACTGCTTCTGAGCAGGATCTGTTCAGTTTCGAGTGCTTAGGAACAAAGGATTTCTCCTGGCATACAGTTTCCTGAACAACCAGAAGGCAACTGGATTTTATTTGCTTACTAAATTCAGTGTTTGCCAAACAAAATAATTATTCTTACATTGCCGTTCAAAGCTTCTGTCCCGCAGACCCTCTCACCTGAGGTTAGGATCCTGCTTTCATTTGATGAGACTGAATAAACATTTTTTTCCTTCCCTGCAGCGTTTCATTATGTTGTTAACTGAGCACTTAGTGCGCTGTGAAACTGGTGGAATTGATGTATTTACACCTTGGTACAAGAGCTGTATAGAGAGGTTGCAGCAGATCTTCCTGCAGGTGAGTTTCGTTTCTCGGTTTGAAAGGCTGTGGGCAGGGACATGCTGGATAGACAAGCTTTGTGGCTGGAGAACTGAGCACTCCATGGGAGTAGCAGTAGGTGGCAGCAGCATGTCTTCTCTGAAGGCTGCTGTGGGGCTAGGTCGTAGCTCTGGTTCTGGCCACAGACTGATGGAGTGACCGGTCCTTGGGTAATTTGCACACTGTGAGCATACTGCAAAAAGATAACAAGATGTGATTATGAATTTTGCTGAGCTCCTCTTAACTGTGTGCTTATAGTCAGGGCAAAGTTGTGAGTGAACAAGAATACTGAATAGATGTCTTTTAAATAAGTGGATTAAAATATTGCAGAATTCATTTTAATAAGATGCGTAAGTATCTATTAAAAATAGTTTTCGAATTCTTGGCTCTGTATCAAATCAGGTAACAAGTACAAGTGGCTGGATGAAAGTGATAGTAATAGAAAATTATACCAGTGCGAGCAGAAAATACATTGAAGAATGGGAGTGGTGGGATAACTCTTCCCTGGGCTGAACTCTTCCCTGGTAGTAGATACGACTTCAGAGGAAAGCAAATAGCATGATTCTCCTAGGATACCTCTGCAGTTGCATGGTATCCCGCACACAATTCGGAGTCCGGGAATGAAGAACTACAGGGAGCGCAGTGCTTCTCAAGACAGGATTTCAGCACATGCTTTCTTCTTGCAATCAGTAGTGGCTCTGCATTATGCTTTTCTTGTCGGTGGCTACTGTGTTGTGGAAATGAGATGTGCTCAACAATTTGCATGAAAACATTTGACCTGTGATTCTTACATGTCTTGACTTCTCTGCCTATTCTTATACAAAGATAAATGAAAACAATAAAGCTTTGTGTTCTGTTTTTGTTTTTTATCTGCCAGCATCACCAGATAATCCAGCAGTACATGGTGACCCTAGAGAACCTCCTGTTTACAGCTGAACTGGACCACCACATACTGGCTGTGTTTCAGCAGTTCTGTGCTCTGCAGGCCTGAGGATTATTCATGGGCAGAGTCTTGTCTGCAGGACTTTAATTTTTTCTTTTTTCATGGGAAAACTTGACATGGGGATGGAAGAAATTTTTGACTAAAACTGGCTTTCGTGTGCTCCTATATAAAACAATGCAGTACTCTAAACAACAGCAAACTGTGTAAGCATCATAAGCCTTATAAGATATGACTGATAGGGGATAGACATGAAGTAAAGTATGAATTCTTTTCCTTGTCTTTTAATTTGGTTTGACTCTTGACTTCATTATATTATTTTTATTTCTCCCCTGTTGTTTATATAAAAATAAAAATCAGGAAAAAAACAAACAAAAAACCCCCAGACCTCTTACCTCTGCCTGGCCCTTAAATCAAAGGAACTGCAGAAATGAGAAGCAGTTCATAGTGTTTTGTGAGTATGAAAGGGAATGCACCTTCTCAGTGAGTGGTGTGGTAAGCTCTCTAATGTGGCACAGGAAAAGTGTCTTAAGTTTGGACATGTGAAACCCTTGAGTTAAGCTTTCAAAGTAGTATAGAGCATATGGGTTTGTTCATTACCAAGCCAGCTAGATTTTCACAGTTCGAAAGGACATGATTGTGATACAATTGAAGTATGTTTTTTTTAAAATGTATTGTCTAGTGTCTTATTACAGTAGCTATAAACAATCGGTAGAGGAACTTCATGGACAACTTCTGAGAAATGCAATCCTTTTTGCAGCGTGATTGAAGAATGATGAACTGCTCCTGGCAGCAGTCTTCACTGGTAAATAGAGACAGTAAGCAAGAGTTGGAGTGGAACAAACTTTGGACTTCCGTACTGCAAGCCTTACCTGGGTGTTGGGAGCCCCTGGCCCAGATGCCAGGGGACAGGGCAGGGCAGGGCAGTGTTCAGCCTGTTCCTTTGTTTCAGCCTGTGAATAGTTGGGCTGCTGAGCTTGCGCTGGGCTGGACCTGCAGGCCTGCAGTGATGCCAGGAATCCTTCTGGTAGCAGTGGTGGATGAACCAACTGCCCTCACCTCATCTGGCTTAGTAACAGCTGCTTTGCGGTGGCTGCATCTGCTACCCTTCCCTTGCTTTAAAATGTCACAACAGCACATGGCTCCCATGTCTTCAGGAAGCATTTTAATGCTAAATTAAGCGATATCTCACAGGAGACTCAACCTGAAAATAGGGTAGCCTTAGTTTTGAGTTATGCAAATAACATTACGTACATAAACACCAAGCCAGAGTGGTCTGTGTTACGGTAAGCAGTGATGAACGGCAAAGGCACTGCCTCAGGTGCTCGGGTCTGTCGCTGTGCAGTGTATTTCCAAGCTGTTTATGGTCTTTTCATTTTGCAGATGAATGTTTAAAGAATTTCATACCCAGTGTTATTCAGTTTAAGCTTAGAAAGTGATGAGCTTTGAGTAATTTTGTTCCTGTACAAATTATTTTTTCTATTATTATACCTAGTAATGCATTTCATCCATACATTAACCAATTGACCTCCTGATCAAGAGAGGAGGGTAAAAAAATGGAACTTTCTACTTTGAGTGTTGACATAAGTTTGTGTGTGGCCTGTAGCAATCCAATATATCCTCATAGACTGAGATCTGTTACTTCTGCTTTCCCTGCTTACCTTTCTGATTTGACTGATCCCTTCCATTCTTTCAGGGTATACTGTTAATTGTGAATTTGCTTTATGCAAGGGTTTTGTCAGTTATGCATAGACTTCTGCTTCAGATCTTTCTCTGTCACTGTTCTTGAGTAATCAAATAGGTTTGGGGTTTTTTTAAAGAAATATTTAATACTGTAGAGGTTTTAATGGGGGTTTAATAGTTTTTTCACTGGCTTGGATCAGTATCAGAGTTCTGATACTAAGTAATCGTGGGGATCTGACTATAAATGTGACTTCTGTAAAACTGGTAACGCAGTTAGAACTTGCAAACCTGTAACTTCCTCTGAGCCTTGACACGTAGGGGTGCTGGGGATCTGGTTGCAAATGCCTGAGCATAATCCTATGATTTAAAACCAAATAGCAATGTCTTTCAAAATTGATTTGACTTCCATGGTGAGTCTGGGCTTCAATTAAATTTCTTGAGTCTGTTGGAAACCTTCCCCTCTTTGTAGGTGGCGTATGCCTGACTTGACTGGGAAACTGGTTGGATCTGTAGGAAAGAGGAGAAGGAGATGCTTGCATAGTGATGCCAGCAGCTGACTGGAAAAACATGGAACTGCTGAAGCATGAGGTGGCGGATAGTGTAAAGATGCTGTAGAAATGTGATGTGGTTGGAAAAAATGCACAATTAAAGACAAAAATAAATGAAGGTGAAGCAGGTTACCACTGGGAGTGTTTGTCCTACCGCTTTTGGGGACCACTGGAGCAAAGCAGTCATGGCAGGGTTGTGCTGGTGTTAAATGCAGTCAGGTTTGGAGCAGCTTCGTTTCCCCAGCACTGTTGCTGGTACCCTGACTAACACACAAGCCTGCACCTCAGTGCGCTATGGGCTGGTCTAACACTCTTTCCCCACGTGCGCAGCCAAGTGAGGCAAGCATGTGTGCTGCTGGGTGTCAGGATGCTGCTGATGTGGAAATTTTGGTGCTTGCCAGAGGGGTGGCTGTTGCAGCCTGCCTGCAGGTAAGTGATGTGGCAGCCAGTGCACACCACCCAGCTGCCCTGCAGAGGAGTTTTGGGACCAAAGACACCACTGGGTCATGGAACCATGACCTGGAGGACTACCTCCAAAAGCTCTGCTAGGACCTGCCTCCTGCCCTCCAGCCAACCCCACATGCCATTTTCCTAAGCCTGGCAGGGCCCTGTGTCCTCTGTGCTTCGGGGGGAAGGCCAGTCACTGAGGGCTGCAGACCACAAGAGAGCGTTGGAGAAGTGACAGCCTATTAGTGGAACCATCCACCCTCCCAGACACCGTAACATTTCAGTTTTGCACAGCCACAGTGCCCAGGCTCCCTTAAGAAGTCTCCAGCGACTTCACTGAGGTCTGCCCTATTTACCATGGCAAACAAATGCAGAGCATTCCACAGCAGCTGCAAGAACCAAAGATTGGAAATTTGCACATGAAAGTAAATCCACCCTCTACTGAAAGCAAGCATCGTTTGGGTGCACTTAAGAGAGATCTCCCTTGGAATGCTACTTCCCTCCCCTCCCCCCAAGGATATGCATTTGTCAGAAATTTGTAAATGAAAAGGGTAAAGTTGTAAGAGTGACCTTGGTCTCTGGTCCAAAACTTGGGAAAAAAAGCAGTTAAGAGGATACACTTGAGGATTCTCCCCTGTGAAATGTGGCAGAGATGTGTCTGAAGTTCACCAGGAGCATGCAGCTTTCCTTTTGAGAGAGAATTCTCCTTTAATGGAGTTGAGTCTCCAAATCCAAGCACAAGGAGAACCCACCTCATGACACAGTCTCCAACCACCCATAGAAGAGTATTCGCTAGCTGCCCTCTGCCTATCCATGACCAGTAACTGGAACCCAGGCAACAGCTGGGACAAAATAGAGAGCCTTCCTCCTCTAAGGGCAGCAGACAAGTAGAGGGAAGTTCACCTTAATTTCATCATCATAAGAACAACTTATCTTTTGGTCTACAAGGTACCAATTTATTGAACTGTTAAAAATGTGTTGTATTCTACCCTAAGATCTAGCTTAAAAGCCAAAGCTTATTGTTCTGTACAGAGCTTCTTACAACTGAGCAACATCATTCTTCATAGAATTTGGCAACATCTTGTTCATAATTAGCATTTATTTGACTTTAATACAAAATACCATTAAAAAGATAATTAAATTAAAAAAACCCAGATTAACGCTACATCTTCTCATAAGTTAATTCATGGCCACATACAGTACAGATCTTTTTATATGTATCTTCGTCAATGTTTTCTTCTGGTCCATACTCATGTTCATGGATACTAGCTTCTTTCTTCCACAAACTACTCCTCACGGCACGGCGGAGTTCTGATGAGAAATACAAGAAAATTGAAGATTTATTAAAATCTTTTAATAGTGGTTAATAAAACTCAAGCTAACCACCCTTCTGAGGACTACAGATGACAATCTGCTTGTTGCCCGTCTTCCAGAAATTTTGGGTGTGAATCTGCTATTGCAAGAACAAGCTTTGACTTGCCTTGCAATCTTCACCTTGTTTGCATATTTTAAAGGAAAAGAACTACACTGACACAAGCTCTCACAGGAGGTGGTTTTCCATCCGGACTAAGTACCTGTTGCCCACCACCTTTTTACACAAAGACATTCAAAGGTATGTAAAAGGGGTAGGTGGAATGCAGAGGAAAAGTTTTTATAAAAACCTCATTGTTTTATGTGACCAAGAAAGAGTGCTTTTCATTCAGGTCACAGTAAGCCTCCCAAATGACTTGGCATTCTCTATGCCCAATAACATGAGGTGCCTCTGCAGCAGCTGCAGTGAAACCAACAGGTTTTCAAGAGAGCACAGGCTGGCAGTACAGACCAAGATATCATCTGGATGCTGCAAGTGAGTGGCAAGCATACTGAACAGCAAAACATAGTCATGTTTTGAGCCAAGCCATCCAGGCGGCAAACTTCGTCACGTTAAGGCCTGTACTTGCACTGAACTCTGGCATCTTGGCTACAGCCTGCTGCCAGTCCTTCTGTGCGTAGAACACCCATGGTCAAGACAGGGGTTACTTGTTTAGTCTCACATTCCGCCTCCTCCAGACAATACCAGCACAGGCAGCTTGAGCTTTCTGCCTCTCTGAATACCGCCCCAAAGTGAAGCATGGATGCTATGGGCAGTGCACACATCATAGTAAGCCACAGTTCTTGCAAAGAAACAAACATGCAGTCTGTCTTAAAATTACTACCATGTCTGTGCTGAAAGTATTTTCCAGAGGTTCTGCCTGTTGGCAGAATACTCTCCTAAATACTCATTTATCAGGACGAAACAAGCCTAATGAGCAGTAAAAACAGCAGCCGGGAGTACTGTGAACAGTGGAAAATGACATTTTCTACCTTCATTTGCAGTTACTCCACCTGAAGGCATATGTACAACAGAATTACAACCCACTGCAACAAAAATCCATGTTCTCCATGAGTCAGGTAAAGTAACAGGAACAATCTACGGCACATTCTGGGTCATACCAAAAAATTTAAAAACACCATCATGAACTGTCATAATTGATTTCTGTCACTTGCACCATGTCCATAGGACAGCAGGGTAATTCAGGTTGGAAGGGACCTCAGATCTCCGGTCCAACCCTTGGCCCAAAATAGTCAGCTATGAGGTCAGCCCAGGCTGCTTCGGGCTTACCCACACAGCTCTTGAAAACCTCCACTTCGCCACACTGAAGATTTTCTAAATACTTTAATCAGATGCAGAAACAAATAAAAACAGAACTGTACTTTACTTCAGGTACTGCAGTATGTCAGTTTAACCCTTTACCTTTAACTTTCTTATCAAACTTCTTCTGTTTCATCTTTTCTCTGCTGTCACGGCGGAGTTCCTTTGCTTCTTGCAATGATTCTTCACTACCCCAGACTTCAAGAGAACGCTTGATTACCTACAGGACGGACATAAATGTGTTTTTTTCCCCTGAAATGATAAACTATTCTAACTCACAAATTTAATTTTTTCCCTACACATACACAAGTGAGCCCAATCTTGCCTCTCCCTCCAATCTGTCTCTCTGCTCTTGACCTGCAAACATGGCTTTCCTTCCACAGTAAGAGGCAACATTGATTTTTACTATCAGCTAGATGTAACTTACTCAGGAAAGTCAAACCCAGCTCTAATTTTGTGCATATTCCACTAAAGTAGCAGCATTCCTATAAAAGTAGCAAACAAGAAATGACAACACCCCTGGAAAATCTAGTTGCCTTTCCTGCTGCCTCTGAGGGCAGAGCTGCAAACACAAGACCACAGCTACAAAGGGCCACACACAGCAGCAACTGCCCCACACATTTCAGAGTAGCGCTGAAAGGCCATGCACTTCATGACCTGAAGCTGTGCAAACCACCGAGGTTGTGGTCCAAGAACATTTTTAAAATGCTCCCAAACACAGACATTTTCATGAGTTTGGACCACAGCTCTTTATTTTAACTATACAGAAAATTTACACAAGCTACGCATAATATACTTAGCTTTGACAAAATCATTCATAAATCAGAACTGAAGTCACACCATTTTGGCTACCAAAGTTGTACAAAGGTAAAAAGAGGTCTGAAATACACGAACAGTTTCTGTACCTGTAGTTTTAAATAAAGTTTCATGTCACCCCATCGTGAATTATGAGGGTTTTTCTTCACAATGAATCTGAGCACTGGTTCCCTCTTGTCTAAGTCACAGTCTTTGAGAAGATACTCTTCTTTTGCTTCTGTCCTTGTTATAAGCTTATGCTTATCTTCAGCATCTCTGCAACATGTAAAATAATGATGAGAAAGCTACACCTGAAAACCACGTTAATAACATCTTAAAAGTCCCCATCACATCTAACATTCCTGAAATACAGGCAGCCCTCATCTTCCCTGTTTTTATGTATGCAAATAACTTTGGCTTCCAACAATCTGGCTAAACTCCAAGATAGGTTTATTGAAATTAAGCTTAAAAATTCTCCTGTTTGAGCAATCATAGGCTGAGAAGCCTGTTCTTCTAGAAAGGCTTTTCTTCCATTTTTGTATAAGAGGGAGTAACTGAAACTTAAAAAGGAGTATGAGTAATTTTAGCTATTCACCCAACCCAGATGCAATTCAAGAGGACAAAAGTACAAGCCTGACACATGGTCAAGAAAGAAAGAATGTGTAATGTGAGACAGGTCAGATCACCTGAGAATATACACGCTCCATATGCTTCTAGATCAGAGAAACAGATTAGCAACAGACAGAGCACTTGTTTCTAAATGTAAGACAGTAGGCAGAGGAACTGTAAAATAAAGACCTTAGAAGATTCTTTTACCAGACAGATAACAAAAAGATGTGTAACCCTAGCAGCATTTACGAGTTAATGAAAAAAATGAGGTTTGCGCAATCCTGACTGAAGTGTAACTTGAATTGCTTGAGCCGGAACAATCTGCCAGGCAGTGCTAGCAACGGTCATCAAGGAAGTACTGCTGTAAATGCAGCTTTACTAGAATTCAAAGTTCACACTAAGAGCTAATGCACCAAGGAATCTTTAAATGTTCAGCTGTACTTAGCCCGAAGGAAAACCACCCCTAAGGCTCTGAGACGTCTCCTTAACATCCTTTTTCCACCCCCTTCAAGAGACAGCACTTTGCCTCTTATGACTGTGAACTGCCTATACCACGTGCACACACCCCCCCCACCGCTCCCTGTAGTAAGTGCAGCAGCTCTCAGAACAAACTCCTGTGAGCTTCCCCACCCCCCCATTCACCCATTCATCCTTGCACTTTGGCTGGCTGGCTGCTTCAGAGTTGGTTTCATTGCCCTGGTTATCTTGATGGCTTTTGGAGCATTTTCTGTGTTCTAGATAAGAGAGCGTAGAGACTGCCTTCCGCTCAAGGTCACACTCCTGCTTACCCCGCAGGTCAACCGGTAACCTCTCGCGGGGGTTCTGCCCGTTGGCTGCCATGCTCCCAGCTCACCCATGCTGACCAAAGTACTAACTTCACTAGGACACCGAACACTCTCCTCCTCCCCACTCTACTTCAGAAAGCAGGTATTCCGTGTTCCATCAGTTTTTGAGTAGCTCTAGTCTGCAACCACTAACTGCTCTCAAGACATCATGTTTCCATAATGCTATGTAAAAAGCTGATGTCCCCCCTTATCCTAAGCCAGGCTCACAAGACAATGCTGCTGTTCTTCACTTCCATAGTGGAAAATAGAGAGATCATCACTCAACTTCCATTTACTTTCTCAGTAAGTATTAAGTTACTGAAAAACGTGTCTTTGCTGACAGCCTTTTAATTAAACAGAATGATTGTAATTAACTAAATTATAGCCAGCAATCTTTACATAAAATAAAGCTTCCCTCTCCTGATTATTTGCAATACCTGCAATTATCACATGTTGCCCAATCAAAGTGCTGCATAAGGTAGGAATCCATGAATTCTTTGCCACAGTCTCCACAGATGAGATAGTCAAATTCTAGTACAGGTGCTAATGGAAAGAAATTTTTTTTTTTTTTAAGGAACTACCACGTTAAAAACAAGCATGTGGAATTGGTATGACAAGCAGTTTTACTAAAATTTACATTATAGTTCTTGTAGTATTCGTTACAGACTAGTTTCACTCCTCTATGAAGTTTTCCAGAAAGATACAGTACAGATTCAAACCCATTATCATGCAATCCCATCTCTGCTGGTGTATTTCTGTTCTTGCTGGAAGGTTCACTCTATTAAGTATTAGATTTCAACATTCAAATGCACACATTTGTTTCTACTTAGCCATTGTTAAAAAAAAATTCTCTGCATTTCCCCCATGAAGTGCTTCATATCCCCTCCTACAGCTTTCTCCGTTCTGGCCCTCCATAATACGTCCTGATTTAGAGAGGACATGCAGGCAGGAACAGGAGTAAGCAGAGAAGGGGATGCAGTTCGAAGAGGGTGGCTAGAGCAGGAAGCAATACAGGAGCTGCACTGGCATCATAGTCCTCTCAGCTCTGCTCCAGTTTTTTTCCTAGCTCAGCCACACCTGCCTCTCCCTAAACGAGCTCAACGGAGGCCTGGGGCAGTTGGCAAGGCTCTTGTCCATTCCAGCCGGCAGAAATGGAGGTGGATGGCCAGAGAGCTGCTAGGAGTGGAATGGGGATGGAGCTCCACTACAATCCTCTCCCCAAGCCCTCTCAGCACTGCTCCAAGCCCAGACTCATCCCAGTGCCAGCCATCGCTTCTGGCCGCATCCTCGCTGGGTAGATCACCTCTAGCGTCATCGCCATCTGCTTTATGTTCCATGGGACACCAAGAAACACTGATTCGGGTAACTGCAGCTAGCATGAAGGTCCTTTAACAGTAACATTGTAATTCTAGCAAAAGATTAACATTTTTATACAGTTTCACAAGCTGAAAGTGAGGTAATGCCGCAGAATGTTCTTAATACCTGAAACAGAAGATTAATGCTTGGCATGCAGCACCATACATTTTTAATTGCATTTGTATTTATAGCAGATTCAATCTAGCAAAGGAGACATTTTATGCCAACTCAGTCTTACTAGCGACAGTCGGATGCTCAGTACTTCACATAGGCATGCTCTTACATCACATTTCATCATTTAAGGCAGTACTCCCGAACATAAAGGCATTTTATTAAGACAACGACATTATGAATTACACAGCAAAAATACCCCCCGTGCAAAGGCATCGCAGATCTACTTAATTTATTGTTAAACATTAGCCCCTCAAAAGAAGTAGAGCTGCTAGTTGTTTACACTCTTAATGAAATCTGGTGATTTCTAACAAAGAGATACACTGCACCAACAGCCCTGCAGCTGAATCAGAGCAGAACAAAGCAAGACAAAGGCAATCCCAGAGAAGAAAGTGAATCTATTTCGGGATCCTTACTTCTCCATTTGCTTTTTGGAGGGAGAATATCACAAGACAATATGTCGAAATCCTCCACCAAACGATCAGCAACTTGGCGTCAGCACGTTTTATAACGATAAAAGCTGGCACTGCTGCAGTGCTCCGATCTTAGCATAAACGGTATCAACCTCAAAATTCCCAGAACCAACGAAGCCGCGCACATTTACACTTATTTTGGTCTTAAAATTCAAATTCCGTAAAGAAATAGTGAAAATAACGTTTATCGGGGAAAGGAAAAAACTGCTATACCCAAGGGCACTGCCTGTGTCCCACTTCCGCGGCTTAAAATTCTTCATTTTTAATTACCGCGTATTTGCTAGCCGCTTTAATGCTGAAAGAATCGGACGCGCCAGAAATCGAGCACATCCAGAAAGACGCGTGAGGAGGAAGAAGGAAGGGGAAAAAAAAAAAAAGGGGGGGGGTGGGGGGTGGGGGTGGGGATGGATGGAGGAAGAAAGGGAAAAAAAAAAAAGCCCGGGAAAAAAAAAAAAAGGCGCCCAACCCGCCCTGCTCGCTCAGCCCGAAGCCGGCTCACTGTCGCCCCCGCGCCTTCCTGCCCTCCCCCGCCAGCTCCACGCACACGGCACCGCCTCCTCCCGGCGCCCCAGCCACCTCTTTCCTGCACGACTCCCTCGAGGTTTTTTTACCGGGGGGATGCACGACCTTCTCGGCGGCGCCGGGCTCTTCCTCCTCCTCCTCCTCCAGGAAGAAGCCCCCTCCTGTGTCGACGACCTTGGGGGGGGCCCGCGCCCGCACGCCGCCTGCAGAAGACAAACGAGACGCCGCGTTAGCGCCGCGGCGGGAGCCGCCGCCGGCAGGGGGCGCGCGCGCGCTCCCCCGCGGCGCGAGGCGGGGGGCCGCGGCGCGCGCGCGCGCGAGGGCCCCCCCTCCCCCCACGTGGGGGAGGGGGGGCCCTCGCGCGCCGCGGCGGCGGCTCCCCCCCTCCCCCCCCCCCCCGCCACCCCTTCCCGCTCCCCCACCCCGCCACCCCGCCACCCCCACCGCCTCGCGCCCAACGGCGGCGCGGCGTCCCCCCCGCCTCCACTCCCCTCCCGTTCCCCCCGAAAAGAAAAAGGGGCGCGGGGAGCCGCCCGGCGAAGCCGGGGCCGTCCGCCGCCGCCATCCGACCTGCGGCAGGGTAGGGCCGGGCCGCCAGCCGCGCCTGCCGCAGTGCCAGCGCCCGCTGCCGGTTCCGCTCGATCTTCGCCAGCGCCGCCGCCGAGAGGGGCGGCCGCTCGCTCGCTGCGCCCGAAGCCTCCTCCGCCGGAGCCGGGGCCGGGGCCGGGGCCGCGCCCGCCATGGCGGCGGCGGAGCCGCGGAGCCCCGCGAATCCCCCCCGCTCCGGCAGCGGCGACTCGCCCTTCCCCTCGCCGAGCCGCCGCCGCACTGCGCCTGCGCAGAGAAGGAGGCGGGGGAGGGGGCGAAAGGGGCGAGGCCCCCCGCGCAGGCGCGCAGCCGCCGCCTCGCCTCCCCGCACCGCCACGGCGGGCTCCGCCCCGCCGCCGCGCGGGGGGTGCCGGGAAGCGGGGGGGGGGGGGAGGGGAGGGGGCGCGCGGGGCCTGGCGGGGCGGGGGCTGCGGCCTGCGTGGCGCCCGGCCACGGGGGGGCGGGGGGCGCCGCCCGGCCCGAGGGGGCACGGCCGGGGGTGGGGGGGGGGCCCGGCCGCGGCGGGGAGGGGGGCCGGGGATTTCAGTCCGGCGGGGCGGGGTGGGGGAGGGGAGCCGATGACCCTGCGATTTCCGCGCTGGGCCGCGTGTGCCGTTTCGAGCGCTTTCTGCACCATCCTGCGCCGCAGGCTTGAGCAGCCCCGTGCAAAAAAAAAAAAAAAGAAAAAAAAAAAAACCCGCCACCCCGTACGGCAGGAATTCCTTAGCAGCGTCACCCAGCACGTACCCCCTTTGTCCGCGAAAGGCAGCCCGGGCCGCCTTTCCGTACCCGCCTGCAGGCAGGCGGCGGCCCCGCCGCGCGGATGTGGCGACGCCCGCCGGCCGGGGAGCCCCGAGCGCGCGCCGGGCCCCGCTCCGTCGGGGCGCCCGGGCCTCCGCTCCTCCCGGCCAGGGCACGGTGCGGCTGCCCCGGGGGAGGTCGGCCCGCGCCTCCCCCAGCCGGGGCGCCGTCTGCCGCACCCCGCCGCGGCGGGCCCGCCGGAACAGCTGCGACCACGTTTTCCTTCCCGAAAGCGGGAGGTCGGCCGTGCCGCCGCTGCGCCGCCGCCATGGCTGCCCACGGCCCTGGGTGATCCCGGCCCGGCTCGGCGAGGGGTCTGAGGGCCGTCCTACCGAAATCCCCCTCGCTGCCTTCAGGGGTTGCGCGTGACCCGCGGGCAAGAGCGAGGGGAGACTAAACGGAGCCTGTAGCCTTCCTTATTGATGAGATACACGCAAATGGCTTTGTCATGCAAATGTGGCTGTAAGCCACTTTCATATAAAGCCAGCTTAACAGCGAACAGCCAGGGATCCTCGCTCGTCCGTTAGGCAGGGCCTGCCCTGTCCTTGAAGCAAGGGAAATGAAGACATCGGCACAGATGTTTGCTCCCCGCCTCCATACCGAATCGGTGCGACCTGACAGCGCAGAGAGAAGCCCTCCCTCCCCCCGAGGCCCCTCTCTCCCATGGAACTCAATCAACTGCCTGCCAGCCCTTCCTTCCCTGCCGCCCTCCGAATGTATCCCTCCTGCCTCTCCCGTCCAGCCCTAACTACCCACCGTAATTACCTCCATAGGCTCTCTTTCTGCCGTGTCGAAGAACATCTTAGTTCTTTTTGGCACGTCGTCCGCACTCGGTATTAACTTTCAACGACAGCCAGCAGAGTGTGCTGTAAACACTGCGAAAAGAACATCCTGCTTCTGGGAATTTATATATATATATTTATATTTATATACACACGTATTTTTAAACGCAGATGAAGGCATTTTAAGTGGTTCAGATATTTCCGTGAGTGGTACGTTAGTTCCTCCCATCAACTAAAATACTTCTCTTGTCACAGATCACAGAACCTCTTCCTGAAGAATTAATAACCAAGTCCTACTAAACTGCCCACTTTCAGCAAGATCGCTTTTTCCGTGTTTGTACAAAGCTGGAAAAGTGCCGCAATGGACATGTCCAAATACCTTTCGCAGTCAAAGAGAAGGGTCTGTAACACAAGCTATTTAATAGATTAAAATATAAATTGTAATCCTGGCCTACAGGAAGCAGCTTAAGCAATGGTGCAGCATGAGCACGTATTTTTCCAACCTCATTGCGCTCTCCTTTGGAACTTACTGCTGGTGGGCTTACAAAGAGATTAATAAATACATTACAAGTAAGTAAAATAAAAGTAGTTTGAAGCAAAGTGTTTACTAGGTGATTTGGAAATTGAATTGTTTGCTTGAAAAGCA
Source organism: Gavia stellata (assembly GCF_030936135.1). Lineage (NCBI taxonomy): Eukaryota > Metazoa > Chordata > Aves > Gaviiformes > Gaviidae > Gavia > Gavia stellata. The sequence goes on from NC_082637.1 coordinate 72,828,294, forward strand.
AACACACGTGTGTTTGGATTCCTTATTTTATTTTGTTGTCACTCTTTTCTCCCTGGTTCTGTAGGAGTAGAAATTCAGGGCAGAGCGAACTTCTGAGTTGTGTTTGGGGGTTAAACAAATAGTATCATTCACAAACCAAAACGGCGTTGAAGTGAAGTTAAGTTTGGGACCCTGTGTAAGGGTTTTAAGGGCAGAAGGACGTTGTTATTATGCAACCAAACTGGAATTAGGATTAAAAGGAAACCAGAAGATGTAAACAAAAGCAAATTCAGAGACAGGGCACTCAAACAGAATTGGCTGTGGGCTGCAACTATCCATGCAATGCAGCTAGTGCTTTATTAAGTAAAACTGTTTTAGAAATATATACAAGAGTTTGTTTTTTTTCTTTTTCTCAGGGTCAGTCTGACTGGGCAATCACACTAGAATGTTCTCTCCAGCTCTGCTTCCAACCAGAGTGAATCAAATACAGTGCTCCTAATTTTCACGGCCATGAGAAAGTACTAAAACTAGTAGTTTTGTGTTAGCAAGGGCTTACAAACTATTTCATATGCACTCCTCTGATCATGCTATGATACTCATGTTTAATATTAAACACACATGGCTTAATGGGTGCACATGAGTTAATAATCATAATGGTATCTGTTTTACGTAGTTCTTCAGGTGCTGTATGCCAAGTAATACTTGGTATTACTTGGCTGCTGGTAGCCATGTATTAAAAAGTAGCTGTCATTAATTGGCAAGTGTAGGCATGCATTATTATTTCATAGCCACAGAGAACAGCACCAGTGAGTAGCTGAGTGCAGGGAGGCAGCTAAACAGTGCTTGTCAGCTCATCAGTCCCTTGGAGAAAAGGGTGAGCAACGAGATGAGAATGTTTGCTGACTATACAAAACTTTTGTAAGTTAGCCAGCATGAGGGTCATCTGTAAAGAATTGTGGGTGACTAGGCAGTAAAAAAATAGATTCAATACAGGGTAGATAAATGCAAGACAATGTATGTGCGGAAACCTAGTCCTGCCTTCACATAAACAATAGTGATACCGGAATTGGTTGCTGCCACTCAGGAGTGAGACTTTGAGTACCTGTGGCCTGCATAAACACCAGCTTGGCATTTGGGAAAGCAAGGCACGTTTTAAGGAAAGGGACAGAGAACAAAACAGGGAACATATTTATGCCACTCCACAAAACTGGGGTGAGCTCGCACCATGAGCACTGTGCCTGGTTGTGTTTCCTGCTTCTTAGAAAGGAAATACTAGAACTGGAAAAGGATAGCAAGGATGCTCAGCTGTCTGGCTTCACGTCCCTTGAACGGAACAATTGAGTAGGCTTGGAGTTTTTCACTCAAAAAAAATTACTTAGGCAGGGTACGCCTGAGGCCTGTCACATCCTAAGTAACTTAGATGGGGTGGACAGCAGTTGGCTTTTTGAGTACAAACCACCAGATTTGTGGTAGTGGGAGCCGGGCTCTAAACAAACGAGGAGATGGTTCTTTGCGCAGCAACATGGGGGTGGATGTGTGCAGTGCCTTTCTGAATGGCACGCTGGGTACAGGGTGTTTCTCTGGGGTACGGGGGAGATTGGCCAAGTATTTGGAAGAGGGCTGTGTTGAGAGTAAGTGAACAAACACCCCCTCAGGCTCAGGAAATCCCCAGAGCTGAAAGCAGTTGGAGGCTGTGGGAGTGTTGCAGAGGAGGTATCGTATATTTGCCTTGTTTTTCCTCTTCCCTTGATGTTCACCTGCAGTAGAAACAGGATGTTGGACGGAACGGCCATCCATTCTTCATCTGAGGCAGTACACCTCTTGCTCCATATTTGCGGAGAATGACACTATAACTGATACTTAAACACCTGGAGCCACATAATAGCAAGTAAGCCTGTGTGATGGGGTTTTTCAAACCAGATTCAGTGTTCATCTAATGTTCATCCTAGTGGAGTTACTTACAGAGCAGCTGCTGTGCTGTGTATTTCCATTTTGCCTCATGATATACTTATTTCTCTGTGTCCACAAAGTCTTAATAGTAATCTGCATACAGTTGCATTGCAGTTGCATACCTACAACCAAATCAAGTTTTTGCCCTCAGTGAAAATATTCATTCCATGAGAAACAGATCTAACAAAGTCTTACTTTTCTATGGGTTTGTCTTTTGAAGGGAGTGGCTGTGGAGAAAATTCTCTTTTACCATTCTCTCCCCTCTCCCTCTCCCTCTCCCTCTCCCTCTCCCTCTCCCTCTCCCTCTCCCTCTCCCTCTCCCTCTCCCTCTCCCTCTCCTTCTCCCTCTGTTTGATGGTTCAGGTGGTAGCATCAATTTTAGCTACATTTGAATTCTGTAGCCAGCAACTGACTAGCCAATACACACACGCTGTTGGTTGCTACCTCTTAGCATGACTAAGGCATTGGATTTTGTCCAGTGATTTCAAATGCTTTTATGGGAGAGAACAGTTCAATTGCATCCTTAGGGATGTAAGGCAAAAAATACCATGCTCTTTGCGATTGTATTTCCATCAGGTTTTCAGTTTGATACACCCATTTCTTACATTACCTTAAATAAATAAATGGAGGAGTATTGCTGGCTTCTTGGTGAAAAAGAAGCATGTGACCTATGAAAAACGAAGGGAACTTGTTAAAACTGGAGAGTGCACCTGCTTGGATTTGTATGTTCTCTTTCTGAAATCACCTATGCCATAGCTCATGGATCGGAGATATGCAGTGAATCATCCTGTTGGACAGAATGGGACATGCAGCATAAATTAAGTTTGTCATCTCTCTGTGAGATTTTCTCATTTGCTCACTACCTGTAGGAGGGGATTTTCATAGTAATGTGACCTGTCTTCATGCTCCATTTATCATCTCCCAATTGATGTATATAATCTTGGTTGAACAGATAGATAATGGAGGAAACACGTAAAGTGTTGAATGCTTGAGCAACAGATATGAAAAGAGCAGGTAGGCAAGAACTGAAGTGCAAATGTTTAGAGACAAAAATTGGCATTCTTCCCTGACAGGAGATCTTAATGCAAGTTTGTTATTATTTTCTCGTTACAGGAGATGACAGAATGTGAAATTACAATGTAAATCTCTTTTATTTGATAGCATTGTACATGACTTTTCTGTTTTATTACTTTTACTGAATAGGACTTTAACATGTTTGCTTTTAATATCAATAGAAAACACTGGTCAAGGCATGATGAAAAAATGCTGCTTTTTACAGAGATTGCCACAAAGCTGACTGCACACTTTTGTTATTGATTGGCAACCCAGAAAGAGAAATCCTCTTTCACTATTTTACCAGGGAAATCATCTTTCTCCTCCACGCACATTAAGAATGAGAAACTGTGGCAAAACAACAAACATGTTCTGTAACTGTGGCATAGCAGCTTTTGTCGATTTGGTATTTTCAATACAAAGAATAAAAATATTGTAGGAAAGTAGGAAATTATGTATTTTTTTCTGAAACTAAGGTACTGGGGTGTTTTTCTTGCCCTACCAATGGCTGGTAGATGAGATGCTATGGAAAAGACCTTGTCTCAACTGACATGAAGTCGAACTCTTCAGGTTTCAGGGTTTTTTTTCCAAATGTACAAGGCTTGTCATGTGTAGCAATATTCGCATATCACATAAAAGGGATGTGTGTACTGGAAGAGTTTCTCCCCCTCTCTCAATATTCCTGTCTGGCCAGTTATTTAATCCATGTAAGAATCTTTCCCATAGCAACTTAGGAACATTAAGAAACTTTGCCTAATGCTTTAGTTGCTTTTTCTTTCTATTAAGAGCATCTCAGGCATTTCTGAGTCAGAAAATCAGTACATCATCTATTATGCTAATCTCCAAGACATGAGATCTAGCTGTATTGATGGTGAAAGGCTGAACATTCTGGAGAAGAGTGTAAAATTCTGGTCTCCCTGAAGTATTTAAGGAGATTGAGAATGTAAGTATCTAAAAAGAAATTCTTCAAATTTCTGCTCTATATCATTCAATGTATTATACCTTTTTTTAAAGCCATACCATAAAGAGATTCTTTGTACAATTGCTTGCAAGTCAGCCTGACTTGTTCCTGTGTGCAGAGTAGCTGGAACAGAAACTGTAGAACAGCTGACAAAGTCTGCTGTAGCAAGAAAATCACATCCCAGTTACCAGGATTTAAGCAAGATGTGTCTCATCCAGTACTTGCAAATCTCTGTAAAACATTGTGGTGCTGTTGTCCATAGGTTTGATCAGATCTCTCTCCAGAATTTGGTTTCCTAACGTTAACCACAGACATGTGATGAGAAGTTCATCTCACAGTGCTGGCCACATGCACCTCCAGGCCGCTGTCCTGCTCTTCAGGACAGATGCCGCCAGGAGCCATGGCCAGTTCAATGTGTTGAAGCATGGGAGGAGAAGGAGGATGTGCAATTGATCTTGGTGACTGCACCATGCATTTTAGGTTCACACCAATGTACCCGTGAGAGAAGCATGGAGCCAACATATGGCTTGAGCCTCCTAAGAATGCAGGACCAGTGGGAGGTGCCTCTGAGGGACTATGCCATCCACAGCATTTGAATCTTGAACATGATCTGAATGTATGCTCTCCGCATGACCAGGAAAGAGTTTCTGATCAGGGTCTTCACTTGCTATCTGGATTCCTTCAGTTAGTTGATTTTGTTATCTTAGTTTTGGGATTTTTCCATTAGGGGAAAACTTGGCTGTGCTTGGCCTGAAAGAGTAGCAGTGACCATCGCAATTTAACATGCAACATTAATTGATTTCTCACTTGGAACTGGGAAAAATGGGTTCCAAAGGTTTTAATACTCCTGATTTAATTGAAATTGCTCATGAGGGAAGAAAAATTTAAAGAGTTCCTGATGCCCCTAACTCCTTTCTTACAGGTTTGAGATATATAATACATTCCTGTGTTACTTCCCTTCCATCCAAATGTTTCTGGTTAATCTGTTCAAATCAAACTCTTGCAAAGCAGCAGCAAGGTAAATCCAGATCCTCCCATTTATTTCTGAGATTGGTTTGCTGTCTTTCAGAATTGGTTTTCTTTGTGGCATGCTGAGCTTTGCCATTTGCTGGAACCCTTTTTCTGAAGAGCTTGGTATGTCCACTTATTGTCTAGAGCTTGGGAAGTAATTTGTGAAGAAAAATAGAAAATAAAATATTTTTTTTCTCTTCCTGACCCAATTCAGTATCTAGTTACTGATCTAGTGACAGGGCGCTTTTGTTGCAGGAGACAGCACTTCCATGGTTTTCACTCAGCCAGAGTTTTAATTACAGTAGAGGTCAAAGGCTCACTGTTTTCAGCATCCTTTTTGAATTTGTAGGCAATGAAATGGTTGACCGTTGAGTGAAAGCATCCTCACCTCTGTGTAGCATCTGGCTGTTTACTGGTTGGAGACCTGACGCACGCAGCCACCAGCCATTGCAGCCTGTGCACCACTGGTGCAGTCCCATGCTGGGAGGGATGTGTTACTTTTTTGTGAGTCTGGATGTGCTCTGTCTCTCTAGGGTGTGTCAGCATGGTTAGTGTTAAACTCAACTGGCTTGGATTTTGATCTGTCAAAATTTGGATCTTCCTCAAGTCACATTTTTTCACTTCTTGTTTTTCCAGTTTTGGGATTTTTTGTGGGTTTGTTTTTTTTTTTTTCCCTTGAGATTTGCAGGAAGTTCTGAATGTTGCACATTTTCCTAGGTTATGTTTGTGGTATTTTTATGAGTTTCAACTCTTTTTTTTGTTTGGTTTTTTTTGGGCTTTTCTGAGAAAGCAAGAAGAACAGAGTTGGTGAAGTCCCGGCAACATTCCATGGATTCATGAACTTTTACCTTGGTGTCTACCAAAGCTTGAAAGTGCCTGTACAAATGACCTCAAACATTCATGGACTTGGGCTGTTTATCTGCACTAGCCACCCCATCTCTTCTCTGAGCAATGTAATTTCTCATAGTACATTCAAAAGCACTGGAATCCTTTATCCCAATTTCTGTGTTTTTTGAGTCTGTCCCTCCTGTTGTCCATAGGAGTGGTCATCTGGAACATTTTAGTGCAGTGACATACAACCTCAGTTTCTGCCCTAATACCCTGGTAATTTAAATACTTTCCTTTTTTTCTTTCATCATTTCATTAATTCACTTGTCACTGTGAAACTTGCTTTCTTGACTCTTCTTACCTTTCCCAAAGTGATTGCTCAGAATTACACACTGCAGCAAACTTCTATACAACATAAAATCATCTTAACTTAGGCAGAATCCTGGTTGCAAAGTTCCTTACACAGGGCATCATTTCTCTTGACTCATATGTTTACGTGGCAAATCCCAGAGGACCCACTGGGTAAGTAGTATGCTTTTGTGGTAGCAGATAACAAGAACTTTACTTACAGACTTAATTACACAATGTAATGATTAAATGAAGACCAGTGTGATACTAATACAATATGGCAAATTCTTGTGCTGTGGTACATGTCTAGAAGGTTTGTTTGAAAATGAAATGCAGACAAAGCGTGTTTGCTGGCTACTTGGCATTCAAGCTATTCTTCCGGATCTTTTGCTTCTGGAAAGACTCAATCCATCTGTCCTTTACCTTTGACAGTTTCTGATGCTGTAACTTCTGCTTAGTCTGACTAAAGCTAACTTGACTGAAGCTGTCGTAAGTTACTCATACATTCCAACCTAGTACTTATGTTCTGATTCTGTTTTGATGTTTAATGATTATCAGATACTCATTGCTGTATAATCTTATAGTAAATTCTATACTTAGGTGTCTTTAAAAACTTATGATTAAATGGGAAGTCTACATGTTCCATGATTGCTTCAGAGAACTGCAATGGCTTTGTAAAGATCAGTAAATCATGACTGCTTTTTACAATAGCTGCATTGCTTTCTTCTCAAAAGATCATCTTTATGCAGCTGTACATTAATTCCATTCTTTGTTATAGTTTCTACTAAGGTCTCTGGTATGGAGACCAAACTTACTGCTCTGTCATTTCTTTGTATCCTTCCTGAGGGTTTCCTTGACAATTTTGAAAACTGCAAATAAAAGAATGATTTTGCCCTAAGCTGTAGAAAGTGTTAAAATATTTTTATTAAATGCATAGCATTTTTGATGATTAAACAAGATAAAACCTTGCAGTTGTGTCTGTTGGACTGATATAGCATGAATAACATGCAGTGTATTCACGTGCTTATTTTAATAAACTTTCTGGGTACCCTGTTTGCATGAGAAAGGAGATACACTAGCGGCTTGCTTACTTCAAAAGGTTTAATTAATATCGGTGGTAATGACCACTAGAGGGTGCTCTTATTACTGTTCCATGAATGCCGTTGGACTTCCATCCTCAGAGCTAGTGGGACAACTAATTTTAACACTATAAAACTTTAAGTGAATTCGTAATAAGTGGAATCTTGCTAAGTTATTTGAAATAAGCCATAATGCTTGCTTGTATAATCCCCACCCAAATATGCTTTCCTCTAACTTGACACTAAGCTGGACAATATCGTCAGTTACGCAGCTTCATTTTCGTGCATTGTGGTTTTTTACATCATCACAGCTGTAAGAATAGCAAGAATTTTCGTTTACGTTAGCTACAAGTCACACACCTACAAAGTACGTATTAAAATGTTTCATGTTTGATACAAGAGTCAATAGCTCTTTTCCAAAAAGAAGAATAATTTCAGTATTTGGTACTGCAAATACTGTGGTCAAGTTTTTACACTGAATAACCTTCTGCAAAAGGACTTGATTTGCTTTCTATCTTGTTAGTGATTTATTCAGTGGAGCTGGACAAGTAACTTACTGCTCTTTTCAAAGACATTTTATTTTCCATTTCCATTTTTATTTTTGCTGAGTTTTATGCCTCTGTTTCCCTGTGTGTAAAATGAGAGTATATCCATCTTGGTTTTAAAATGCCACTTACATTCCTAACACAGAGTGAATGCAAGTTAGAGCAGCATTTCCCACTTGACTGCCAATTAGTGAAGTACGTGTGTTAAACATGATTCTGTACACAGGTAAGCCACTTGGCTGACCTGGTTTCAAATGTGATGATCAGACTGCTGTATTTGCACACACATCACTTATCTTTTGTGCCAGTTTGTGCTGACACCATAACAACTTCCAAGTGGACCACCCACCCTGCAGCGCAGGAATGCTTTTTACACAATTGACAGACCTTTGGGTTGTTTCCTTTTTACTTTTTTTTTTAAATCCTTTTCTTCTGAATCTGTCCTTTATAGAACAATAGATATAAATAATGGTAGCAATGTTCAGTTTTCTGTGTGTTCGTGCTGCTGACAAAAGAGCATCGAGACTAGAGGAGGGAATTTTGCCTCTGTAGAAGCTGAAGTTGATGAGATTTACTCCCGCTGTAAGTCACACTGTGCAGTTTTGAATGAATCAGCCAGCTTCTGGCTGATTCTTCTCTCTCTTTCTCCGAAACTGAAAGGAGGCAGCCCTGAGAGGCACAGCAACTGAGGCGAAAGCAGCTGTACTGCTGAATTAACCCAAACCACAGCTGTGTCACTCTGGAGTCAAAAGTCCAGGGGCTTGTCTGCACGCCAGGACTGCCACCCAGCATGGCCGTGCAGCGAAGGCTCTGTCCCATCCTTACAAGGGGGCCTCCAGCAGCACTGGGGTGCCTCTGCCAGGAACGGCCATGTCTGTGCTAGGGCTAGCAACGTGGAGTTGCTCTGCCATGTTAGAGATGCCCCTGCTGACCTAACACTACTCCAAAATGTCCATTTACTGAAATCGGCACTTTTTGTCCTTTTCAGCTCTAGTTTGTTGAAGCATATTTCCTAGACTTTCTTACTAATGATTAAAAATATAGGTCTTTAAGGCAAACACCTAAGAAAAGTGCATCCTTTCTGTGCACTCCCCAGGGCAAACAGTGCTGCACTCCTCTGTATTTAATGTGACTTTCAGTCAGCATAAAAGTCGTGTGTAAGTCAGGGACACATGTTACAGTGTCCTCAAGCCCCTGGTGGTATCTCTTCAGTGAGCTCTCTATTGGGAGAGTCTAGAACCACCAGTGAAGACAGCTGTCAGCAAGATGGGACAAGATCACATAAAGGATTAGGAGCACAGTTCCAGTAAAAATCTCTGGACACCTATCAGAAGCGAGGAACCAATTACTTAAACAGAGCCTGCTCCAGGTGTCCTCCTGCTAGCTCACAGGATCTTGAAGCACTTGGAATCCTTACATTAAAATTGCCTTCTATAGAAAGTGTGTCCCTGGAGGATTGTCAGGCATCATTTGTCTCTCTTCATACACTAGTTCCATTGATTAGCAGTGTGTAGTCCAGCTACAGAGGAAAAGAGGAGAACCACTCAGGGTGAGCTAAATAAGTGTAGCCTTTCTTAAATTTTGGATATCTCAGTATCTGGGGAGTCGCTCTAGAGGCAGGATTCCTGAGCAAGTCCCCTTTTTCCCATGGAGAACTTTTGTCCGGGCCAAAAACCAGCATCTGGGCTGTTTTTCCAGTATTTGTGAGTGTCTGGTAGTGTATTCAAAGAGTAGCGCGTATAACGCAGCGATAAATATCTCCAAATGCACGGCCAATATCCAGGCATCCTGAATGGCAACAACGACACGTGTGCAGACCTATTTTTTCTGTGTATAACCAGTGAATCCAAAACAACTCGAAAGCTTCAAAACCTTGGTCCATGATTTCTGTGGTCAACCTCCTTCTCCTCAACCAGTCCTGGGTGTTCTGGGCACAGCTGTAAAATCATCCTCTGTGTGTGCTCAGTAAATCCAGTGTGCATACATAGTGCTCACTATGGAACTGCTGTGCAACACGTATATGTTTAAATGGCATCTGGTAGAAATATGGGAGCCTTATACAAAAATGTTAGTGATTATTATGTCATTACCCCAACCGAGAGTCTGATTCGGGATGAAAAATCCGATGTCAAATTTCTGCTTGAGGCATTTTGGCTCCAGCCGCAACGTGTAAAGAATCTTTCACAGGATAACAGCATTTGGCCACCATTGTAAGACTGTGGTCTACAAATTGCTGGGTCAGTTTCTATTACTTCTGGGCCCTCCAGCTGCACAGAAAGAGCAAGTGATTTGAGTTCCTTGGTTGCAAAAGGGACAAGGCAAATGTACCTTAGAGTTTGCCTGCTTGAGTAGTTAGATCTGGCCCATCTCAGTGTGTTCAGTGCTAAACAATTGTGAATTTGCTAAGTAAACACCCGAGATCCCAGAAACTGGAGAAATAAGTGAGCTAAAAAAGAGGGACATGCTTTGACTTGCTTTCATGCTTATCTTTTCAGTCAGTAAACAAGCACATGGATAGCATCTCCACATTCTGTAAAGCTCTGTCAGATGTGTGTTCCTTCCTGCTTCCTAAGGTTTGCTGTTAGTGACAGAAGATGCTATTCAGGCCTTGTCAGTGTTGCAATCATTTACGCTTCCTTTCTCTTCCACCAGGAAGAGCAAATTACAGACAGAAGGGAGAGAGAGAGAGAAAGAGAGAAATAACATTGTTGTTACTACTGAGAGGGTAGAGGGGATTTTCAGGAAGGAATTCAGCTAACGCTGCAGATCTGAGCTCTCGTGTGCATACCACACCTCTTTTGTTAGCTCCAACAAGTGTCTCTCTGAGTGATGATTTTGCTCACCTCTTGCAACCATCCAAAAATTTAGGCTTCTCACCTAAGCTGGTCCTTTAAACTGTCTGTGACATTAACTGAGGTCCATGGGAGACTGCTACAGATGATTTGGACTTTGTGTCTTAGGAAGGGCTGAATCACAGGAGCTACCTGTTTCTCTCCTTTAGAGGTAAAGTGAATCACTTTCCAGTGTCCACCTGGTCCCATGTGGGACAACAGGCATAGTGTCATTGCATGTTCCCACCTTTTCTATCTGGGCAACAGTTCCTCAGGGCAATGGAGCTGGTGCTGTAGAGCCTATCATACCTGGCTCAACGGGGCACTGAGCTCGGGCAGAGCTGGTAGGTGATACTTTTATTTAAAGAGTAATTAGAAAAAAAGAGATTGCTTCTGTTTTCTTTAAAACCTTCAAGTATTCCCCAGAGGGCACCATGTGAAGGCTGCTACATGCAGGATCTTAAGGATGACTCTTTATGGCTTCCTACGCTTACCATGGACAAGGCGACACCTGTGAGATTTGTGGGAATTGCTATTACAGGTAATCTTTCAATGAGATAGTCAGAAAAGTGGCTGAAGGTGCTTCAGTCTGTGTGCCAGATACAGCTCCTCCCTCATGCGAATCCTTTCCAGTACTGCAGGGCAGGCAGCAGTGCAGAGGTACTGTGTGAGTCAGAGGGATGACGGCTGAGCACTGAACCACCCAAGTAGTCTGTGGGTTGGTGTCTCAGTCACGCATGGAGGATGTTGTTCCTCTGTCAAAAACACGTATGTATTTGATGAAACATGGATGATCCGTCCTGGCTTGCAAGGCTGGTCACACTGGATGGGATATGGTTCCCAGAATCTGGCAAAGATTTATGTCAGAAGGCATCTCTGGAAGTTCCCAATCCAACCCTGTGTGTCCAGCGGGGCTCACCACAACGCTAGGTCAGGTAGCTCAGGCCCTCATCCAGTTGAGTGTTTGATGTCTTTAGGGATAGAGATCCCACCGCCTCTCTGGTGCCTGTCCCAGGGCTGCACCGCTCTCATGGGGAAGAGATTTCTCCTCACATCCAACCCCTCTTGCAAGTTGTGCCCCGGGGCCTTCTGCCCTGTCACTGGGCACCTCTGAGAAGAGTCTGGCTCTGTCGTCTCTGTAATGCCCTTCAGGCAGTGGAAGACTGTAACTAGGATCCCCCTCAGCCGTCTCCTTTCCACACGAAGCAAACTTTCCTTTGTACAAGTCATTAACTATGTTTTGCAGAATGGCTTCAGCTGAGAATATCTCTTTAACACAGTCAAGAATACATTAATCTCCAGTCAGGGGCTGGCAACAGGCAGTGTGAAGGCAGGGCACATTTTCTTTAGATGGCAAGAGGCAACGTGCTGATTGGAAGTCACTGTTTTTAATGGTGATAGGAATGATTTAATGATGCGTGGGGATGAGGCGAGGCAGCAGGGAGGCGGAATTCCCTGTGAATGGTTTGCCACGGTTGGCTGCCCTGGGAGAGGGTCTCATGCTCCTTACTCATTTTGGCCCTGTTTGCTGGGTCAGGGTATGTTCCTCCTGACTACGGCAGTATTTGCTTTGGTGGCTTTTCTCTTCTCCTGTTTCTTGTCCATCCACTTCTGTGAGTTTGTCTTGTGTGGTTTTGAGCCAGGCAAAACTGCTGGGGCTAAAGTAACTAACAGTAATGGGTCACACAGCTGCATTGTGTATGGTAAGAGGAAATACCTCCTCTGGCTGAATGTGCAGCTGCCATCTGCTAGTTTCATTTGTTGCCTCATTGTTCTTGTACTGAGAGACACATGACACTATTGACCTCCTTGCCTCTCACCACTGATGGGATCTACTTTCACTCTAGTCATCTCTTTTCTAGACCAATGTGTCTTGATATAGTTGGCTGATGAAGAAACTCTTCCTTACTTCTCATCATCCTCCCAGTATCTTTTTGTCCTTTTCCTGTTCGTCCATCTCCTTTCTGAGCCAGGGAGATAAAGGTTAAATATTACTCCAGTGGCATTGTAAAAGGCATGTGAGAGAGGAGACTTAAAATGAGGTGTTTTAATATATTTAGCAAGGAGGAGAGAATTGGCCAGTTGCTGGTTGTTTATCTAATGTTTTCTCTGGATGTCTGAAGGCTTCTCAGTGATGTAGGCAAAAAATATGACCTGGACAAGATCTTACCAGCATCACTGTCACCTTCTCCTTTCTCCAGGCCCTGGTCCTCTAGGCATCTTCAGTAAAGGTCCCAGTGGTGTTGTAACCATTTCCATGTTGCCTAATTTGCTGCCTGCCAAGATGCATTTGAAAACAGAGACAGTCCCTTCCCCTGCCCCAAGGATGAGAACTGTATTCTTAAGAGAGCACTTCTGAAGAAAACTTGCTCCTTTTATTTCATTCCCCTCTTTTCTTTCCTGTCCAGAATGGTCAAAAGGCACTGTTTCAAGGTGGCATCTGAAAACTCACTCCCACTCACCTGCCACTGGGAGGTTAACGCAGGTTGTACCATGACTGCCCCATAGACAAAATCTGGAGATGTTTTCCATATTTGTTGCTGGGGCCAATTTCAGAGTCCAGACCAATCCTGTGTATGGAAATGGCTTTGTAAGATCCAGGTGTTGAGACGAGACAGGGTATGTCAGTGATGGCCTCTAAGGCAGAGGCACCCACAAGAGTACCTCTACAGTGGGACTAGGAAGACTGGAAAGTAGAAGAAACCCTTCAGAGATTATGTGACCCATGAGGTGAGACTGCTGGAGAAACATCTGGCAGGAGAAGAGTTCCTGCAGTGACTTGCAGTGGACCCTGGAGGCCCCACAGCAGGTAACACAGGAGTCATTCCCCCTGCAAGCAGTTTCGTGTGTGACAGTCACAGCAGAATCCTCAAGCTCTGAAAGCAATTCAGGTCAAGCTGATACCACAGTTATTGAAGAAGCTGAACCCAACAGTTTTGCTATTAGAAAATGGCTTCTCAAACATGCCTGAAAGAAATGGAGCTACTTTATTTTCTGAGTTGCCTTCTGCAGAGGAAATAGCTATGGAAAGGGGGCGTGTGTGTTTTTGGGGAGAGGAGCATTAAAGCTCAGCTCAGGCTGAAAAGCACTCAGGATGTAGATGAGGGAAGGCTGACAGGTTTTTCTATCTGCTTTCAGCATTTATTAAATATTTGTAAATACATGGGTCTGGATTTAGCCTAGGAGTCAGCCCTTGTTTTTGCTGGCATAGCCCAGATCTCAGAAGCTTATTGTGCAGGGGTTGTGGCAGCCCAGTGACGGAGCAAGAGCTGCTCTTTATGCAGATGTGGCTGTCCTAAAGTAAGCAACAGGCACTCAGGGGGGCAGCAGAAGAACAGTAGTCTGTAATTTTCTTCTAGGAATGATATGCTAGTGAGATGCCCTGTGCTTTTTACGGAATTATCCTCTCTTGCTGTTGGAATATTTTCTCCTTCAAAGTAATAAAATACAGCTGAAAAGCAAAAATGCTGCTTTAAGAATAGCCCAGAGAGCAGCGAAGAGTGGATTTTTGCAAACCATTTTTTCAAACCATTGCCTCTGGTTTCCTTGCCCATGAGCCATCCCCATGGTTCAAGGCACAACAGTTATGGTGATGCTTTAGATATGAATACAACAATGGGCAGCTCTGTAATGCCACGATACATGCATCACCTGTGATAAGAGAAAATATGACATGTACGCTGCTTTGGCCTTAAATCCTCTGGCAGCTGCCCTTTCCCATTACCCAGTTCTGCTTCATGACCCAAATCTTCACCTAAATACCATCTCTATGCTTTCCTTTAACTTCCACTAACCCTGCAGAGGATCTTGTACATATGAGAGCTTCTTCCTCTGGCTGCATACCCAAGAAAGGGTTTTAACAAATGTAGAAGGACAGAGCTCTCGTGCTCCCCTGTTATTCCTTGCAGCAAACGCATGCCCACTGGGGGAATCAGGTTGTTTTCTTGTTCAAGGAGTCATTGGAGATGAACCTGCTTTCAAAGTCCTGGCAAGATAAAGCTGCTTCTCCTGACAGCAATTGAAACACATGCCATGAGAGGAAACACTGAGGTAGGTGCCATCCAGACTCACAGGGGTGGAGGAGAGCTGGCTGGTGCAGGAAGGTATCATTCATACAACCTCCGCATCTGCGTGGATAGCTATCTGACCATGTGTTGTAGCAGCTCTGCCAGCTTTTTTCAGTCCGTGGAAATTGCTGGGGTGGAGGCAGGGAGAAGAAGCCTCCCTCTACAGGGTATGGATGTTTTACACTGTGGCGTACAGTGCTGCTGAGGAGGATGGACAGAAAGATGCACCGGCTGTGTCAAGACAGGAACACCAAGATATGTCTGCACAGGTCAGTGAAACAAGACCTGGAATTCTGTTCAGTGTTCCTCACTGTCTTTGCTGCTTCTTTGGCTCAGACACTCCCAAACAATGCCCATGGCCTGGGAGTGCTCCCCATCTGCAGCTTGGATGTGGCCATCTGGTGTGGTGGAAGGGAAAGGGGATGTTACCACACAGACATGGATAGAGCTGCACTGGTTGGCCTCCAAGATGTGGAATGGTCCTGGGTCCTTTGGGAAATTCCTGTAACCATCCTCACCTGCATCCCTTCAAAGTCAGGCCAAGTTCAAGCACACCTAAGGTCCTAATTGCAAAGATGTCCCACCAGATTACCTGCACTCCTGGACCTTGCGCAACATTTTTCCTTCACCCTTCATTCCACTGACTGAAGCCAGCCCCGACTGCCTGAGCAGCAACACTGGCAAAGCAGATGGTATGAGTGCATATACATATTTAGGTGACATGTCACTTGGAGGGGTGCCTTGCAGTCAGCATTGCACAGGAGCTAAGATGTGTTCCTGCCAGGGCTGTGGGGAACAGACCCACACCAATGTGCAATAACACAGAAACAGCATGGCCCACTGTGGTGCATCCTCTGGGGGTATCCCCTGGAGCTGGCTGAGTGCCTCTCTCCCTGCTACTTTCCAACCTGCTGTGCATCACAGCGGGTACAGCTGCCTAATGGAAAGGAGCCTGGAGACTCCATGCCCTTTGTGCAGGTAAGGATGGCTTTGGTGCCTTCTGTAGACGTGAGCGGCCACACAAATGGTCCAGCTCCCAGACAGATTTAGCTCTTCTGCGGTGTGCCCCAGCTTTCGGGAATATGCAGGAAACTTAAGGCTAAGTTAACGATAGGGAGAACAGGCTTGTCTGTATTGCCAGTCCTGCTGGGGGGTCCCACAACCCTTTACACAGCAGGAATGGCACTGTGCAGCACTGGCCCAGGGCAGGTGCTGTCTGGCTGCTCAGGCAGGCAGACATGCTCTTCAGCTGTGCCCAGCAAAGAGAATAGAGCTGGAAACCAAAGAGAGAAGGAGCTTGGGCCAACAAGGGAGAAGAAGGGCCAAGGAGCATATTTATCTCTTTTATAGTCTGCTCTTCGCTCCTGGTGAGGAAAACATTCATGAGAGTCCTTCTGCGGCGCTGGTGCAGCGGGTCTTTGTCACAGCGTCCATGAAGGAGAAGCAGACAGTTCTCAACCTGTCTGCTGCTGTGGGCATGGTTTGTACTTGCTTCATTTCTGCCTGTCTCATTGCTTCACGGTTCATTTGGCTGAACTCTTCATACAAAAGAACGTGTTAGACGAGCTCTGTGCTGGGAACGTTGCGGGAAGGCACTAGCTGTCCTGGGAAGGGATGGGCAAAGGGACTCTGCTTTCAGCATCCGTACTGACTGCCTACCGAGCAATTCTGCTTGTTTGCTTTGTCAAGCCATCTAGAATAATAATAGTTTCAAGTCAAAGAAACACACCTGTGAAACCAAATCTTTCTGGCCAGTGGCTGTGCCCCCGAGCCTCCCGCAGCACATCCCACCGGCTTGTTCCAACTCTTTGCTTTGTGTTGAACAAGGAAGAGTGAGGCTAGCACGTGCCTGATGTTTTAGTTGAAAAAACTTCAGCTACAAATGAGTGGAAGAGGTATTTCCCTTCCAGACCTTCATTTTCGGTCCCCTTTCAGCAGTGCTGTGAAGTGGGTTAACAAGCTTAACAAGCTGAAGGATGCGTTGCCGCTTTGTTTTTTTGGAAAACGGCATAGAGGGGTGCCTCTGCCACAGCAGGGCATGGAAATGCATGAGCGGGGTTGAGGGAAGGGAAAGGGAAAGGCCTGGGTGAAGGCACAGACCACAAAGACTAAGAGAGATACCGTCTCCCCAGCACCAGCTCCCCTTTCCCAGACACCGTCGCTCCCCGGGCAGCCCAAAGCCGCTCTGCAGCCCGGGTTCATTAGTGGCCGCCTCGCAGTGAGGGGGCTGGAGAGGGGGCTGGGAGGGGTGGCATTGCCCCACGCCCTGCGGTTCACCTGCACTCTGCCCCACCACCGAGCATCTGGGACGGGGGGCTCCGGGGTGAGAGGCAGCACGAGGGTCCGTGTCCCTGTCCCGGCTGAGCCTGCTGCCAGGGTGGCTCAGGACAGGCTCTGGGTCTGGTGGCAGGCTGAGGTGCAGAGGGCCACTACAGAAAGTAGGGACTGGAGCTAAGGAAAGAATAGAGGAGGGCAAACAACTTAGGTTATTTAGTGCTGTTAGTGGAAAGAGTGAGCTGAGGTCTTTTAAACTTGTATTACATGTCCAGAGTTGCTCTTTAAGTTCTGGCTCTGAAAGCCTCATGGCAAACAGTGATGTTGGCTAAGTGAGAGGTAGTTCACGAGGGACACTCAGACCCCAGCTGAGTTCACAAATGTGTAAAACAAGCCCGGTTTCAATTAGTCCAAAGGCTATGAAGCTCAGAAATGCTGAAAGCCTCCCTACATCCCCAAATCAAACAACTGTAAAATCCACACCCAAGGGTCATAAAAATAATGGACAAATATAGATTAGAAGAGGAACATGTGGAGGCCCCTGGTCCAACCCCCTGCTCAAAGGAGGGCTCACCAAAGCTAGGCCAGGTTGCTCAGGTCCTTGTCCTATCAAGTCTGGAATATCTCCCAGGGCAGAGGTCCCACCAGCTGTTATCAGGGCCTTGTCTGCACCACTGATGGGAAGGAATTTTTTTCTTTGAATCCAACCAGAATTTCTCCTGTTGCAACCCATGTCTCTCACCATTTCCTCATGCATCTCAGAGAAAAGTCTACCTCTGTCTTTTGTCTTGCTCAAGTAGGCAATGGCTGACTGCAAATAGATCCCACTGCAGCCTTGTCTTCAGGCTGAACAAGCCCATTTCCCCCCACTTCTTCCCATAATGTCCTGCACTGCTGTCCCCGGGACATCTCTGTGATCCTGCGTTTGAGTTTATCAACATCCTGTGTTCAGTTTATTACATCTCTGTGATCCTGTGATCCTGTGTTCTGTTTTCCAACATCACTCCTGCCTTGGGAGACCCAAAACTTGTCTCAAAATTCCAGATGTGCTGAGCAGAGGGTCACAGTCGCTCTCTGCAAGGTTTGGGTATGATTCGTGCTGGCCCGTTTTCAAGATGTGTGCTCACGTCCTCTTTTGTTGCTGGGTCTAGAAGCTGAGCAGAAAGGAAAGTGAAGGCATATCTTCACAGTGTATGCCTTCTGCTGCTGGAAACTGTCTGTATGACTTGGGGACAGTGGACTATGCTCATGTACAGTAGCACGAGACTGGATCAGAGCTCTCGTTATTTGCTGTATTTATTTTGAGAGTCCTATACAAACCTCTAGCTGCACAGGGCTATACCGTTTGCCCAATTAATGTATTTCATCCTACAGACTCATTCATGAACTAATACTGTTTTTAGGAATCTTCTGTGGAAGTACAATATGCCTGACATACTTCCACTGTCCCCGTGTTTGGAAACATTCCTTAAAGACTGTGTATTATTTGATATTTACATTGTTCCACTCTGTGTTCTTGCAATTTCTAACTGGTATTTATTTACAGAAGAGAGTGCAAGAAGTACTTTTGACAAGCACATGTAGTGACTGGTTTCAGAAAGATGGGGCAGGGCTCGCCTTACAGACATTTTTAGAGTTAATTAAGAAGGGTTGTGGGGAAGAAATAGCTGCACCTACATTTTTCTGTTTCCCACTCGTTTTAGCTGCTGTAGTGTGGGATACACTTTTTTGTGCATGTAGTCAAGTTTGACCAACTCTTTATAGGCACAATGGTAGAGCACACAGGGGTCTGCTCCCAGCTTTCACTTGGGCTGGTCTTCCTTGGAGGAATACAACTTGAGGCTGCGGAGCACCCCGAGCAGTTGTGTAGTCAACACTCTGTTAAAGCAACAGATGCCGTACCAGCATCAGGGATTTTGTCTACAGCACAGGTTTTACACGGACATGGCTGCCTCTTCAACCTATGTCTAGGAAGACAGTCTTTCTGCTTCACTATGTTGTGACAAACGGGTTGTTGGAAGAGATTAAAACAGCCTTGGTACAGGGGTCTTGCCTTCTCATACAGCTTTCTGTTCATTTGCTTCTGTTTCTGCAGCAGTACAAGGCAAGGAAGAGACAAGGTTCCAGAAGATTCAGCTGTCTCTGAGAAGTGAGATGTTGTTACTATGAGCAGAAACAAAAAAACCCAAAAAGGATCAAGTCTCTTGTACAGCCTTCCTGCTCCCCTGCATCTACCAGAAAGATTTTTTTTTTTTAAATGAAGAAAATTATTTCTTTTCTAACAGAAATAGCTAAGAGATTTGACTCATCATTTGCGATCTTCCAAAACCAGAAGCTGCTCCTGTAAGCTGCCAGCTGACTAAATTCTGTACACTGCAAAGCAAGTTTGCATTTCGCCAGAGGTGATTGGAAGTGATCTTGCTGAGCTCTCCAGTATTAAAGTTGATGTATATTTCCTTGCATCCAAGGTTTTTTCCAGGATTGCACAAAGCAGGAGGAGTTTAGGAGCAGCTTTATTTCACCTTTTGGAAATTAATGACTTCTGGGATATTTTCAAGCTTTTCGGTAGTCAGAATAGCAGATTACTCATCTGTTCTCATTAAACAGATTTCAGGAATGGCTGAAATCCCAGGATCTGATGTATAAAGAATACATAACAAGTTGATTCTTTTGCTTCCTTGTGCTTTGACAGTGCCTTGTATCTCTAAATGGCTTTAAAATGCCAGGAACAGATCGGATACCCAGAAGACAGTCATGTCAAGCTATGGTTGTGTGTTTGGGGGAGTTCATTTCTATATAGGCAGGCTTCAGAAATAAGCAGCAATGGCATCTAGGATGAACTCCAGATCTATGCATCTTCCCAGCAGAGTGGCCACTTGTACATAATGTAATTGCTTGTAGTTAAATTGGATGCGTGTGTCTTCACTTTGTAATGTGATACATACACAGCCAAATCTGATTGTGCCCAGTATTGCCTTCTATGAAGTATTACCAAATTGTAAGGCAAGGTGTTGTCTTATAATAGCAAATTTTTAATGAATAATGAAAGTTAAATTCCTTTTTCCGCAAACGTTTGGGTTCAAGTGTCACATATTTTCCCTACCACCATTACTGCTATTCGAATTGAAAGCTGAGATCCTCATATAATCCTATGTCTATGGAAGCAGGGTTTTTT
This sequence comes from Gavia stellata, assembly GCF_030936135.1. Lineage (NCBI taxonomy): Eukaryota > Metazoa > Chordata > Aves > Gaviiformes > Gaviidae > Gavia > Gavia stellata. The sequence goes on from NC_082637.1 coordinate 72,848,395, forward strand.
AGAAAAGTATGAGGCAATGTAAGACTGAGAAATCCAACAGAGCTTGTGGCAGCACACCCCTCATGTGCTGCCTGCTACAATGCTGCAGCACTTTTTGGTGGTTAGGTGCTAAAATGAACTAAGCCCCACTGAGAGTCACTTAACCCATGAGAGGTGCACCAGCGCACAAGGATATGTGAGAAGACATCATTTGCAAGTGATCCTGCCTGCAGTCAGGCTCAGGCCATAACCATCAAGGCCATCCCTGTCCTTTTCCAGGTGCACAAATCCCCTTGGGGCGGGAATGGAAATGCACTGCTGGTGACCCAGTGCTTGAAGTTCTCAGCTGTTCAGCAGGAAAGGGGCTGACCTGCAACTCCAATCTCTTACTGAGAAAAGCAAAGGTGAAAGGGAGAGGGGAGTCATGAACTGTTCTTTGACACTCCTCGCTCTGAGTTTTGCGTTTTGGATTCTGCACGTTAAGGAAAACCTTGCTGCTGTTTGGATTGGACTTCCCAGATTACTGTCAAAAACCCGTAAGTCTTTATCCCAAAGATGATGTTTGCTACAGGGTCAAGAAATTTTTTTTCTCATGCCTTTCTGCTATAGTGGTCTGGTGGTAATACTCTAATGATATTATTAGATGGACCTCAGAAAAGCCTTGTGGGCTCTTCAGGACCTGAAGATCACTTCTTAATCCAGGAACATGCCTCTGTCGCTTGGGGTATGACACTTGTGTCTAGCAACATTGCAGGCATGTTCTAAGAAAATATTCACCGCAGTTTTTGTATTAAATTTTGCCTGGAGACAGAGAGGAAGGTACTGCTTCAGGCCAGATATTAGGAAGAATTTCTTTACTGAGAGAGTGGTGAAACACTGGAACAGGCTGCCCAGGGAGGTGGTGGAGTCACCTTCACTGGAGGTGTTCAAGGAACGTGTGGACATGGCATTGTGGGACATGGTTTAATGGGCATGGTGGTGTTGGTTGGTGGTTGGACTTGATGATCTTACAGTTCTTTTCCAACCGTAGTGATTCTGTGATTCTGTGATTCTGTGATTCTGTGCTTGGCTCATGCCTATAACTACTCAATAATCACTAGGTCTTTGTGACTTTTTTGTCTCAGCTTAATTTCATTGTTGTGAAAGTGCTCACATCTACATGCCTGAGGAGATACATAGGCAGGCAAAAGCTAAATTCCACCTGTTTGGTTACAACCATTTAGCTCCTGGAGTTGCTCACCTGGCTCTTTTGCATTGTGGTTGCAAAATTCAGGAAGGACTGAATCCCCTGGTGCTTGAGATCCTCAGTGTGTGTGCACCCAAAACAGTGTTTCCAGAAGTGCTGAGCCTCAGAGCTATTGCTTGTTTTAAGGAATGGTCCATGACACACCAAAATAAAATATTTCTCTGGCAGAAAAACCATGGAGGAGTAAAACCTCTGGGCTCACAAACCATATTAGCATACTGTCCTGAAGACTGCTCAAGGGAAAACACCATTTCAGCTCGAACTTTGGAGTTTACATGAAGAATGGGCTTAGTTACTCCAAGGTGTTTTTTTTTTAAATACATATCTAACTTAAACATCTGTTATTTTATGCATCTCTAACTTAACAGGACAGGTTATAGGTTACACCAGAAAGGTACTAACATTTTTTCCATCAGTGTTAATCCTGTTACAGAGTAAGATGGGCTACCCACTGTTCTGGACTCACCAGGAGTGCAGAGCAAATTGTAAGTGCCTGCCTAAGTAATCCTCTCTGTGCTGATAATTTGATTGATATGTTCTGGGCTGTTTTGTTTATGAGACATATATAGTATCACAAATACAAAAGACTGTCAGAGGGAGTGGTAAAATTGCCCTGGAATTACAGTCCTTCAAAATTCTAATAGTTAATGTGACTGCTCATTGCTTCGGAAATGGTTTGGGCGTGATAAAGCTTTATGTGCACATTTTAAGTGCATATAAAAGATAGAATCTGCATGAGGGGAAAAGGGTGCAGCTCCCTCGTTTTTGGCTTAGGGTGTCCAGGACATGATAGGGCACGTTCTGCTATTCTCTGTTCTGATAGTTGTGAACTTGAAACCCAAGCCTTCAAAATGCAGGGAGGGGGAGAGGAATGCTTCCAAAGATAAGCAAAAGAAGTATTTCCACTACAACAATTAAACCTGTTGAATGTGGTATGGTTAATGTACCCCCAAAAGTTATCCCAGCCCAAGTGCAGAATCTGGCTGGGATCTGGACTCCTCTATGTTCTCTGGTTGCTTTTGCGTGAATCGCTTCCCTGATAGCAGCTCACCCTCAGAGGGTCACTAAGGCCAGCAAGCTCTGCTTTTATATCATCTGCTTTTGAATGCCTGAGATGGGATTCCTTGCTTCTAGTCACCAGGCACACGGAAGAGCCCACATCTCAGCTGAAACCAGCTGGAGCTGCAGCCCACCAGTCTGCAAGGGGCCGATAATTGGAAGACTTGTCATGTCTCTTCTTGGCCGGAGGAACTGATGGGATCTCTGTTTGGGGGAGCTTGTTAGCATGGGGAGTTACTGTGAAGCAACCCTAGACTGCCACCGCCTCTCTCCCCTTACCATTTCACTTCTCTCTCTCCATGGCGTGGTCCATCTCCTGTCTGCCGCAGTGCCACGCTCCACCACAGCTGCCAAACACAGGCAGGGCAGTTCAGGGCTCTTCCCTGCACGGGGATGAGCTTGGGGCCTGGAAGAGAGAAACAAGTTGAAGCTTAATCTGGCTGCAGTACAAGGGATGTTGGATGGTTCCTGGAAGATGGGGATAAAACATACCTGCTTTGTAGCCAGGGGGTGTCTGCATTTGCAGCTGCAGCTCTCTCCAGGTGAAGGAGCTGGGTTCCTTGCTGTTCCTGGAGGGCTGAGTAGCAGCGAGTCCAGTGGGACTTTCTCCTTCCTACTCTCCAGCAGACCGCAGCCACAGCTTTCAGATGCTGACACTGCTTTTCATCAGCAGTGCAGTTATCACCTGGAGATTCAACATCACAGCCGCTCCGCATGAGCTCCACCTTAAATCAGCCTGAAAGTTGAAGTTAGGGCAGGATATGGCAGCTCCTTGCTAAGCTGGGTATTTTTCTGCATGCACATGACACCATAGCGTGCTTCTGGTTTCAGGGTGGAGTTCAAAATGTGGCTTCTGACCAGTAAAGCCTTTGTACCCTGCTGTCTCAGATCTACTAAATAAGTATTCAACAGAGAGGTCTTTTGGTTTAGTAGGGTTAAGCTGCTCAAGGTCTGTGTCCTGCAGCCGACCCTTAACTTTACACCTCTCACACCTCTGGGATCTGAACCAGCAGAGCTCAAAATCTGTGACCCCGAAAACATGATACAAAATTTTTGTACACCTGAGATGTGGGGTTGGCTGGGGTGGAAAGCAAGTCAGGGAGGCCCATCCTTATGGCAGGTACAATGTTCCTGCCTCTTCCTTTTCACTACAATGTTTTGCACTGTGATAGCATATACACTTAATTGATTTGGTAGTAAAAAGGACTCAATTTAAAATATCTGTCTGAGCACGTCAGAAGGGCACCTTTTTTCTTCTGTCCTGTACATGACAGTAGGTAAATGATCCAAACAAATCCAGGTCCTGGCATTCCAGGCAGCGGAAGAAGCAGAGATCCAAAGTTGGTTCCACACTAAAATTACTTTTTTTTGAAGAGCAATTGCAGGAAAGCTCCCAGCAGCTGTCGCTATCCAATGGATTTGAAATCTATTGTACACATGCAGAGACTGAGCCAACTGATTCATTTCATCAGTCTGTGAACACTTTTTCAAAATTAAAATGTGCTGCTTTTCTCAGCTGTGAGAATGGTACAACAATACTGTATCTACGGTGACATAACTCAGAAAGTTCCCACAGGCAAGAGCTTGTATTTGTTGTTTAGTTTGCAGTGGAGTCATTCTAGGTACGATTAAATGTGTTTGTCTTTTAAAATAGGTGAAATCCACAGCCTTTAGCTACTACAGGGATACCTAGCTATGCATGTAGCTCACACAGTGCTAAGAGCTATTTAAGAAAATAAAGGTGACAGAAGTGAGAAACTGATAGAAAAAGCCCAGTTGAAGGACCCCTTCAGGAGGAAGGTGGTGCCGGGTCTTCTCAGGATCTTCTGTGAAGGATTCTCTGAAACGCTGATTGAGAGGGTCCCCTGCCCAGTAAGCACCGGTATGAACTTGATGATGACCTACAGAAGAACCAGGTACAGAGGTACTCTCTTCTCTTAACCTTTATTGTGTGATAAGAACAATTCTGGAACATTTCCTGTAAAGTAAAATCAAAATTTTCATACATCTCTCTTGGAAAAGGCATTTCTTGGTTCAGATCTAGTAACTTACAGCATTCACTAGTTATATGAGCTACTCATGGATTTGTCAGTATAATGCTTTTCCCTAAGAAAACAGCAAAGCACCTAAACCTAAGTTTTTAGAGAAACATGCAGAGAGAGAATGTCTAAATTTCCCACCTAATACTCCATCATGGCAAAACGAACTTTGAAATGCATGGAGGTGTGGGGTCATCCTGAGAAAGGTAAGTCAGTTTTTGTCCTGAAACTCTGCGGTGGGCAGTGAACTGCAAGTGCCCTGGGAGTTTGAGCATGTTAGTTTCCATACCAGATCTTCAGCTAACACCAAGCCAAGAGCAACCGTGCATTTGTCTGCGTGTGTGTGAGTTCCACACCTGTAGTAATCTGAAAGGAAGCATCATCTGCTCCCTACTGTAGCAGCCAGATGCTGCAGGCTATGCGGTGCCCTAGGGATTAGCGTCCTGCTATTCATTTGGGCCTTTTTGGAGTGACAGGTAGAGTCGTGCTTTGGCTGCAGAGCTTTGGCAGGCATACTCTAGGTATTACTCACCATACAGCTTTGTCAGGACGTCAGATTAAAGCATGCCCAACCTACGGATAAAACCAGGTTTTTTTGCTGCGTGTAACTCATTCCAGTAGCTCACTTTTTGTCCCAAGATAATAAAAGCATCAATGCTCCTTTTTTCTAATTAGTGAAACTATGTTTACAAGGCACTGTCAGTCCATTTCCTTCGTGCTATCTGTTTTATTGTCTAGTCAACAATACATGAACTTTCTAACTCTAGGGGTTTACAAAAGATGGATTTCCCTGCTAGTTTTCACATATGACAAAACCTTTTTGATGGTGCCAGTATAAAATTACAAGTGGGTGTTCTTTGTTAAAATAACAGGGTATTCAGAACAGCAGGCACAGCACCGACATTCTGATTCCCAGTTTGGGCCAACACCAAAGCATCAAACTGATAAAAAAGAAAAGTTTCTGTCTGCAAACGGTGGTGTTTTAGGAAGGGAAATCTTTTTTGCAAGAGTTATTTTTGAGTTTTCGAGCATTACTTTTGCGGCTAAACCGATGAAATTGTGGATTTCACAGGTGAACTGCAAAGTGGGTGGAAAACTAGATGGACCATCAGGTTCAAGGATAGTGGTCCCTCACTCGAAGTGTAGCTGGCAGACAGTTACAAGTGCCATTTCTCAGGGGTCAATACCAGGCCAATATTTTTTAACATCTTTATCAACAACCTAGAAGAGGGGATGTAGGGCATTGGGGATGGTACCACACTGGGGGGGCAGCTGGCGGGGAGCGCAGACCTTCAGAGGAGCCGCAGCAGGCTGCAGAAATGGGCTGCCAGGAACCTCCCAGAGCACAGCCTGGGCAAACACTGTGTTGTGTCCCTGGCTGGGAGGAGCCCAGCAGTGGTGCAGGATGAGACACACAGTCTGGAGAGCAGCTCTGTGGTCCTGGTGGACAGCAAAGGACACAGGCATCAGCTACGGGCCCTGTGGCCTTGGTGGCTGACCAGGACCTGAGTGGTCCTTGCGAGCCAGTGGAGAGAAGGGCTTCTCCACCGCCACATGGCACTCATCGGGCAGCATCCAGAATTAAGTCCAATTTTGGGACATCCAGTCCAAGAGAAGTTTTGAGAAAATAGAGACAAAACTTCCCCACAAGCATAGTGCAGCCCTGGGACAGGGTCCAGAGAGGTGGTGGGATCTCCATCCTTGGAGATAACCTGATCTAGCTTTGTGGTGAGGCTTGCTTGGAGAGGTGCTTGGACTAGGGGCATCCAGAGATGCCTTCCAGCGGAAATTTTTCTGAGCTCCTTTAGTTACATTTCACAGGACTCTTGTAGCAGGACTAAAATTGAGATGGAGAATTTGTTTTGACTGAATGCAGCTTCTTATGCCATGTCCAGGAGGCCTGTGCTGAGATTAGGTGGTGACTTACCAACAGGAGACCCACACACTCTGACGACAGGAGGATGGCCACAAGGTCTCGGGACACACTTGTGCCTTTCCTCTTTCTGATACCTCAAGAAACCCAAACCAAGGAGAAACAATGCTGAAGTAAGTAGAGTTCTGAGGCAAAACTATCACCCCGTAGTAAGCCCTGATCCCAGAGAGTACACAAGACCTGCCCAAAAACCAGCTTACCATCACCAATGAAGAAGGGCCCAGGAGGCTCGATGAGAACTTGATACCTGGCATCCCTCATCCACTGTGTCACCCCAAGTGATCCTGGCCAGACCGTTTGGGTATACACCTCTCCATGCCTGTGAGCACACAGGTGTGAGGGGGTAGGGGAAGTCTGTGAATGAGTAAGAGCGAGTGAAACCATCTATCCTTAAAATTAAAGTGTCTTTCCTGCTCCATAAGAGCTGAGGCAGATCAAACAGTTGCAGAGGTCCTGAGAAGACCCAATCCCAAGAAATCACAAAGCACCGAGTCTTTGGTAAAGGTGGTGTAGGGATTCCTGTGGGTGCCTCCACACATTTTGATAATGCAGAGATCAACAGGACGCCAAGGATGTAAAACTTCATTTCTAGCACTTCTCTAACCTGACAGAAGTGAAACAAAACTGAAACACACATTGCAAATAGACCTGAAGACTAAGAAATGGCAATCTGGGTTTGGCAAAGGACCTTTCTTCCTACCAGGAACACATGGATAATAGCCTGCCTATTTGAATCGTAATCCTACATAGCTACTTAATGTTAGAGAAAATGCTATATTAGAGCAAAATCTGAGAAGGAATGGATGGAAAGCATGTGTGTCCATCTGCCAGATACTGTTGCAGGCTGAATAATCCCATTGGGCTGTTGACTTACGTTTAGCTCTTCAATTATAAGCAAGTCCTACACTTGGTACTCATGTGAGTAAGCCCCAGGGTCACATAAATAATCCTCAGGATTACTCAGAAATTAATTTTTAAGACATGATTAACACATGACTGGGAGCTGCAGGCTTTGTGCACAGAATCAAACATTCAGGTTGGGAGGCACATTTGGAGATCTTCACTCCAACCCCCTTCTCCAAGCTCAACTGACTTCAAAGTGAGGTCAGGTTGGTCAGGGCCTTGTCCAGCTAAGTTTTGAACATGTCCAACAGTGGGGATCAGACCACCTCTCTTGGCCCTGTTCCAGGGCTGCACCGCTCTCATGGGAAGGAGTTTTTCTCCTGATGTGCAACCAGAATTTCCCATGCTGCAATGTGCCCCATTTTCCCTTACGACAAGGGGCAAAAGATGTTTTAGGACAAGACATCCCTGTGCACTTCTGACAAGAGGTTGGTAACCTCCTGTGAGGCAGTGGACATCTGCAATTATGTCTTCCCTGAGATGTCTCTTCTCCAGGCTGACGAAGCCTAGTTCCCTCCTCAGCACATCAGGCGCTCCAGCCCCACTGACCATCTCCATGGCCTCACACTGATCTCTCTCCAGTCTCCCAGCAAGTGGTGTTTGCCTCCACCCCTGACATATACACAGGAACTGCTACTGCCCTGAGAAGACAAATGATATTTTAATGCTCACATGGGTGTACCACTCTGTCAGTAGTGACTAGAGTTGTTCCCCACGATGATGCTGTAACACGTGTCCTCTCCCACGTGAGACTGAAGGGGGGAACAGCATGAGCCTGCACGGGAAAGAGGTGCTGTTTGCCATGCAAGGTGTTAAGCAGTGGGAGCGTGGGCAGTGCGGGACCTTGTGGTCAGCCGGTGACGGCCCTCTGGACTCTGGCTAAGTTAGAGGATGCTTAGAGGCAGGACTTCTTCCCGGGACTTGGGCATCAGCTTTGGCTGAGAGCCCGGGCTCTTTCCATGTCAGTACTGAACAAGTGTGTAAATAAAGCATGCTACATTTCTGTTACGCATGTCCTGCTCTCTCTTTTTTTAGTTTGGCTTTTTCTCTTTTTTCTTTACTTTCTTTTTCCTGACAAAATGGTCTTGCATATCTTTCTTTAATGAACATTGAGTACTGGGGTCATGATGCTCTGGCTCCAAGTACTGCTCAGCCACATAGAAACCTGTATGGCTCAGGCAAATGCCTATTTGCTTGCAGTATCGCCGTGTATCCATGGCTTTCCAGTATAGGTGCAAGCTCCAGACAATACTATTGAGCAATGCTGCAAAATCTGTTGGCCAGATCTCTCCCAAGGGCTACTCCAGCCATGCCAACAGCACAGTCATCATATCAGGTATGAATCCGCATTACCATTTAAGCAAAAGTATGCAGGGGCTCTCTCTGTGGTGCTGTGACATACATTAATACCACTTAGTATCTGAGGGTTGAAATATACTGACTTGCTAAGACAGTATAGGTATTGGTATCAGTCTTTGAAATTTCACTGAAGCTGTTGCCTATTGATGAAGGTCTTTATGCTCATCACAGCGCATTCACTGCTCACAGGTTCACTAGTTGGGGTATGGATTGTTTTAACCTAACACACTGATTTCGGCTCTCTCAATATTACACCTCTCAATATTACAGTTTAAATAAGCTCAACACACTGCAGCTGCATGCTCCACCCAGCACACTGTAAAGTTATTTACTCCTGCTGAATGCTGTATCTTTCAGCCTATTTGTTATGCTCAGGGGATCGTGACAAGAGCTCTGTAGAACACCATGGGGTCTTGCTCCTTCCCGTGAAGCTCTGACAGGACCAGTTCAGGCTGCAGGTGAAATGGTTTGCACTTCACAGCCACCTTTGCAACTTCCAGCTTAACCCGATGGCCTCTCAGAGAGATGCAGCTGAAGTTTGGGGGCCTTAAATACCTGCTTCCACAGACAGGGCAGCCCGCAGTCTGACCTTGGTTTAAAAGTCGTTTTTTGCAGATGTCAGCTGTGCTTCACGTAAAAGGACAAGCCTGAAGCAGGGTGTAAGAGTAAGGTGAAGTACATGTGAAAAAAAATACACCAGCATTTCTGATATCTATGTGAGGTGCTGAGGAGGATGTGTGTGTTGCTGGTTAACCTGGAGTCTACAGTAATCCCACAGAAATCCATGTCAGAAACCTGGGGCTAGCATGGCTGAACCCCCTGGAATGCTCCAGCATTCGTTTCTCAGCTGTACTTGTTTAGGCAAATCAGACAAAAAGTACCTGATGTAGTCTGAAGAGGGAAGCTGGAGTCCAAGGTAAACATGTATGGGCAGCATTTCTGAGTAGCTCGACTTTCAAGTTTCCTGAGAGCAGTCATGCCCACGGAGTTGGTAATGAGAAGGAATTTGTTTGCTGAAGGATCTCTGGGGCTCTGTGCTTCTTTTCCAGGTAGGGGCTCTCAGACAATTGATGAATGAAGCGTTTTCTGTCTGGGACAGTAAATATTTAACTGGAAAGTTTAGGAAGACCTGTGCTTCTAGGTTTTCAAGACCTCCTCAAAGAAAGCATCTTTCCTGCAGTCACAAAACAAAAAGCACAGAAAGGAGGACAGAGGCTAGGAAACACAGGGAAATCAGAAAAGCTGTGTCCCTCTGTAATGCGCTGTAGTCCTGCATCGCCTTCCCTGCAGCATATGCAAGAAACCAGCTGCAGCTGCCCCTTTCAGATGTCTGCAACACGCTGCACAGCATTTCTGTCTTCCTATTGAGTTTATTCAAGCACCTCTGAAATCCCATTCATCACATTAGATGTAATCACTGAATGTTCAGTGCTTGTCTTTCCTTGGACAATCAAACAAAACAAAAGGTGACCTGCCTAGAAATCCCAAAGTGATGAGAAAGGGTAGGTTTTTACACAAAAATGTCTTTCTCAGATTTTTCCACAAAAATGTCTTTCTCAGATTTTTCCACTCTTGTGTCTGGCGGCTTTTGGACTTGAGAGTGGCACCATCAAGTACTTGGAACTTTAACGCATGCAACCTTTAGTGGCTGGTAGCCAAGCTGCCAAGACGCATTGGGATGGTTTGTTATAGCACCTCAGCATGGAGACCAATGGGCTTTGGAGACCTGATCCAGGTGATGGCAGGGGTTCCAATGATTTCAGCAGGAACTGGAGCTGCTCTCAAGCATCAAAACCAGCTAAAACCTCCCATTCACTAACTAGGTTATATTTTGTGGTTTGTCCTGGAAAAGTAGTTCCAGACAAACAGTCTTAACAGTTATTCTGTGACTGACTTTACTGGCTCAGAAAGACCTGTGTCTCTCATTGCCTTCTAAGATGTCACAGATGTGAGTTGTGCACGCCTGAGGCCACAGCACATTTTGTAGTCAAGCACAGTGGAAAAGAGAGGTCCCTGAGGTCTTCACGCTCCACCGCTGCAACCGACTCAAGGGCCTTCTCCTCTCTGGCATGATGCACACGATGTCACCAGTGAAATGCCTGCCTAACAGAGCTATGACAAAGAGGCTTGAATCCACACTTAACCACTCAATGGCTCACCCAAGTGGAGACTGGAAAGAGGATCCGCAGGGGACAAAGTGTTCTTAGGGATGTAACGCAGTCTGCTGCCCTGAGAGCAGTGCATCTCTTCAGAGCTAAACACTGGCAAGAGGAGTGCAGGAAGGACAGAAATAAAGGAGCAGAGAAAAGATCTAACAGGGAGATTAAATGGGCTTTCTCTTGGGATTAGCATTTCTCTGGAGCACGTCTCTGCCAGTCTTGATGGCGGGGTGTTGGATGGGTCTCTGGGCTGCTTCTGTAGGGTAATTCACTTTCTTGTTGAAGGTGGCCAGATGTGGTCCTTTTGGCCTACCAAATCTTGGGCAGCCCGTGATGGGAGAGATATTTAGGAGAAAGCTATACAAGGAAGTGGTGGCAAAAAAAAGAAAATACTTTGATGTAATAGACGGTATGCACAACTTAGTAAACAGTAAGGGTTGGAAGAAAAGGGCGCTGGGCTTGTTCAGCCTGGAGAAAAGAAGGTCGAGGGGGTACCTAGCTGCTGTCATCCACTACCTCATTGGGTTACAGAGGAGAGAGACAGACAGACAGACAGACAAACAGACTCTTCTCACAGGTCTGCAGGGAAAGGACAAAAAACAATGTACAGAGGTCGCAATAGGGAAAATCCTGGTTGGACACATGGAAAAAAATTCCTTCCACAAGAGTGGTGCAGGTCTGGGACAGGGCCCAGAGAGATGGTGAGATCTCTGTCCTTGGAGATTCTCCAGACTGTCAGGACAAGACCCTGGGCAACCTGACTTAGCTTTAGTGAGCCCTGCTTTGAGCAGGGGGTTGGGCTGAAGACCATCAGATGTAAACCTTTCTGTGTTTTGTCAAGAAGCTCCACAGCGATCCTTCTGACACCTGTCTCAATCCCATGAGCTTCAACAGCAATACATTGCACGGGTAACTATATGAGGATAGAGCCTGGGCTATGGGGAGATGAAGGAACATAGGTGTGCACATGCCTCATACTGAGAAGAAATGTGCCCAACACTGTGTTTTGAAGGAAAAAACCCTCCTTCGCTGTCCTTCCCAGCTACTGGCCCCCCGGAGGCTGTTACACAGCCCTCAGAAAGCAAAGCTAAACCTTTCACCAGATGTGCCTGATGGCCATGTGTAAAAAAATTGCGTCATGAATGCTAGTGGTGTTTGATTTCTGCAGAGCGAAGCCTGTCATGTCACAGATCTTTGGAGGAATGGCCATATCATGGCCAAAATAGCCTTTGCATAAGACTTCAGCTGCTGGTGATTTCCCCACACTCTGCAGCAGGTGGCAAAAGGCATGAAGGACACAGGGAAAACAAGGACAAACGGGAGCTCTGCAAAGCGGGAAAGGCAGTGATGAAGTTGCTAAGCACGGATTGGCTAGAAGTGTCCATAGACTTGGGAAGGAGCTTACAGTGGGATGCTGCACTAAGGGCTGCATGGGGATGATAAGGCAAAATGAAAATCAGGCAGCCCGGTCAGGTTTTGCCTCTACTGCAGAGACCACAGATAGAAGTTGCTGTCCAAGCTAACTGGCTGAATGGAAAACCTTGTGGTAGGCATGTGCTTGTGTTCCTCCACTATTTGAAAAGGCCTTGAGCTCACAGACTGCTTCAGAGCAGAGGCGAGCCCCTCCTGGGCTTATGTGGTGTGAGAGGAGCTGGCGGAAGGACCAGGCTTGCCCTACCTCCTGAAGAGGAAACTGTATGAAGTCCTCTTTCCCAGAAGGACCTATGGGGACCAGATGTGGAAGGGATGAGGCTTTAGCAGCAGACAGGCCAGCAGTGCCATCACTGCACACCTCTGGAAGGATGGAGGCAAGCAGACGAGCGGAGGTGAGAGATGTCCAAGCATGGCTGGGATGGCATAGGTAAGCTCTGGAAGTTTATGGAGATGGTCTGGCGGTAAACAGGGCTGTCACCAGCAGTGTATTTCTCAATACGTCTGTCTTTTGTGCCTGTGAGTCACCAGCAAGCTGGAGGAATGGCTCATGCAAGAATCCCACCGTGCAGAAGTCTGTGCAAGCAGTCCTCGTGCGCTGCGGAGCGCAGCTCCATCAGGATGTCACCTGGCAGTACCTGGTTGCGGCTATCTCTGCCCACCGGGAAGCAGCTCTCCGTGGGTGTGTAAGCCTACATTCGAGCTTCAGGTTTTTCAGTGGAAGATGTCTTATTTTTTTCTTGTCTTTCAACTGTAAACAGTTTTTAATAGATCCTGCACAAAATTTCTCAACTATTTTTCAAAAAAAAAACCAAAACACCCAAGCCTCCAAAGTTTCCCACCTTTTAACAAAGGATTTACCATTTTTGAGATGAACTCTCCCCTCTCACCGAAGTGATGGGTTTCTTCCCTTCTGCCTTTCCTAGAGCCTTTCCTAGACCTATCTGAATGTCTGTTCCTCCCCTTTTCCTAGGGTGAGAAGCCAGGCAAAGCTGCAGGACATTAAGCTGAATGAAACACGTTCTGATCTCAGCCCCATGAGAGAGAAACTGGAAATAGTTTGGGGATCATTTTGTGGTTTCCTGGGGGTGGCAGACAAAGGAGATACAACAGCACTGGAGATGGAGAATGGGACATCTGGAGACCTCGCCAGGGAGACTCAGCACATGCTGTCTTGCAGCAGAGCCTGTCCTGGTAGATGCCTCCCAGGCATCCAGTGACTTGCCCAAGCGAACTAGTGCCCCCAGCCCTTGTGTGTGGAGCACCCAGCAGCCAGCATCTCTGTGCTTGCTCTTGACACTGCAGCGACACCAACAAAGGTCAGATTTTGGGACTGTTGATATATGCTGGCTTCAGTCTCCACTCAGAGGCTTAGGGAAATTAAACTCAGAAGTCCTTATGGCACCATGTCCCAGAAGAGACAAAGGAAGTAGACAATAGAGAGAGAGGACACAATGGTAACAAGTCCTCTCCTTAAGTTTATTAAACTTAAGGAGCCAAATTCTCCTTGCCTGCTTCCCCGGACTCCTCGGGGCAGGATGCTGTCGCATCCCAGGTTGCTGCTCTGGCTGGTCATCACAGGTTTGCTGCCAATTTCTCTTCTCCAGCTCTCTCAGCACAGTGGCACACGCAGCAATCCGTGCTGCTACAAAGTGTGCATTGAACACATTGTTTCAATTCATTTTTTAAATTTAGGGTTTTTGCACCCAAGGCAAAGGTTAGGGTGGTGACCCACCTAGAAGTACTTCAGTACATCTAGCTGGCTTTCACTTGTATATGTTACCACAAGCACAAGCTCCCTTTTGCTTCCCAAGGTTTCTCCCCTCATAACAGAAATGCCCCAGAAACGACAATGACAAGCTAAATACACTGCATGTGTTTGAGGTCTGCCCACCAGCTCCTTTCTCTTCTCTCCAGCATACGTCATCTGAGCTTTTGGGCCTCTCTCCTTTTAAAGCCCAGAGAGCCTTTGCCAACAGTCCTTATGTAAATGGAAAATTTATTCACACACACCCATGCATGTGCAGTCATCCCTTCTGCTTGCTCACAGACTCTTGCTCTCTTGAAAAGGCTGTCAGGCATCTCAGTTTTTCCAGTCAAGGCCTCTCTTTCCAGTTGCAAACTTTACTGGACAATTTTTGAGGACTTGTATACCTCTCTGTTAAATCCAGGTCTAGCAAGGCCCAGGTGGAGCTTGGCACAAGTCTTGTGATCTTCTCATAAGTGCTGTAAGTCCACTGATTTTAGGAACTGCCTCCCAAACTATATCCCATTGCTGTGCACCCACACAGCACCCTTAGGGTGGTAGCATGGGGACTATATCCATGCACTATGACCCGATCTCCTTTTAAACTGGACTGTGTCTTAGCATGAAAGAAACTGGAAGCTATAATTAAGCCTCAGTTCCCCATTTTCCATCTTGCCACCCTGTCATATCACCTGACGTCTTTGTCAGAGTGGGCTAATTCTGCGAAGAAAATTGTATTTGTTATCTCTTATATCATGATGCGTGACATTTTACTCACGTAGACTGAGCCAAGCAAGTGCTACCTGAGGTTATTCCCATAGCATACTCCTCAGAGGGGTATAGGTTCCCCATCCTTTGAAAAGAAACTGCAGAAACTGCAGATTTCACACTGCAGTGAAGGTGTCCAGCAGATCACGTGTGAAGACCTACAACAACCACCCCAGTGACTTATGAGCCACCCCAAAAATGCTGAAACAACTCGATTGAATAAGAGCTCCTGGGTTGGAGGAAGTAGTGCTAAGCTTCCTCCCCTTTCTGCCTGTCTGCCATCTGAAATCTGCAGCAGCCATGCAGGAAACCAGGGAAATGTGACTCATGCTAATTTACACCCATGAGTGATCCTGGATTCTCACCAGTCCTGTCCAAACTCCAGCTAAAGGCACCGTGTAAACAGGAGGATGGTAATTATAGCAGTCAAATGGCTTTGCCAGCATCTTCCACTTAATCTCATTTTAGGTGCCTAATTAGTATCCCTTGAAGATCTGTGATGTACTTGTCACATGGATTAAAATGCAAGCAACTGATAAAAAATAACTCTGTGGAAAGTCCTATTTCTGACTATTCCTGACACAGATCCAGCAGGCATCTGTTCTCAGCACATCGCTCCAAAGTAAAGGAGCTGAAGGTTTAGGAGAAGATGCTGTTTCTGGTGAAGTTTACAGCTGATAGAGGCACAAGTGGAGTGGTACCTATGCAAACACACAGTGTTGTGCCACACCTTCCACACATGGAGAATGCACAACTGTCAGCAATTTTCAGAGAGTGGGGACTCACTGAAATGCGTAAGAACTCAGTGAAGCCACCTGAGCAGCCCACAGGGCAGGAATGGCTGGGAGAGTTAATGGGTGACAGGTAGCTATGGGAGCGGGTGGTCCTCTCTGTGCAGCTCTAATTAAGAGAGGATCATGGTTTGGCTCTTCAGTACAGCTAGACCAGCCCACTTGTAACAACATTAAAATGGTCATGGGATTGTAATCAGAAACTGCATCGCTTCACACCTTAAAGAAAATAGCAATCAAAAGCTTTTTGGGGAACAATTTCTACAAGACCCTGCCTGAGTGCCCATCACCCCGCTTCTCCTGATCTCCGTCTTTCTCATGAAGAGAAGGCTTGTTCACAGCATGCAAATGCCCAGAGAGGGCAAGTATCTGACCATGCATGGCAGTGGGCAAGCCACAGCATTCATTCCACTTCACCTGGACCAGAGGGAAATCTCCCTCTTTCTTCCTTTTAGAGGGCTTTCACTAATTTAAAAAAAAAAAACAAACGTTCAAGGTGTTTCAAACTGAAAGCTCCTCATGAAACAAGAAAGCAAAGGAGTTCATTTGGAAAATGTCAAAATGCGTTGTTTCCGCTTTCAAGAACTTTTACTCCCCTCTTTTCAATTAAAGCTCTTTGTCAGTTTGGATCAAATTCAAGAAATAATTTAGTTTGCCACCAAAGCACACCTTTGGTGTGCATCTGGGGACTCCAGCTGCGGTGCTGACCCTGCTTATCTGCCATCACAGTGTTCCTGTGTGCACCCATATGGACAGGCTTTGACTGCAGTACAGTACTACCTTTACCAAACCCATCTGCTTCAGCTAGAGCACATCTTTTGAAAAGAGGCAGTCTGAATCTTAAGGCTGCATAATGAAATTACTGATGAACTAGTAACCAAGTCATCCATGGCCTGATTCCTTGCTGACAGACTTCTGTCTCAAAAATGTAAGAAATCCCTAAGTAAACAGTGCAGAGCTGTCATCAGATTTGGAGATGTGTAGCTTTGAAAGTTAGAAGGAATTCTTTTGCTTGTGTGCAAAGGCTGTAACAAGTCACTTAAGCCTCCAGTGCCAGAGCCCAACCTGGATAGCATCTACCAGCAAAGCAAAGGTCCCACCAGCAGTGGCATTGGTGTTTAACATGGTAGCTTCCCTCCAAATTTGCCAGGCTGCTTCACTAGATCCCCGACCTGATCTCCCAAGACAGGAACGTGAAGACACCAGACGCACCCACCTGCCCAGCTGTCCCTGGGCAGGAACAGCACATGGGCCTGGCCAGGTCCCAGGGCTGTCTCTGACACCCTGTTCTCTGCGGTGGCTGGTGTCCAGGGCTTGGGCTTGCCCTGGGCACATGAAGTTAAAAATCCCTGTCTCCTGGTCCTTTGTGCAGTCTGTTGAGCTGAGAGCATGGATCCCACCAGCTGGGCCTCCACTACATGTGTCCTTTCCCCTGTGGTCTGGAACCTGGAGAGATGCTCCACGCCAGAGAAGGCTGTTTAAGAGCAGTACCAGGCTTGTCACTAGATTTTCTCCATCCCTAGAAAAAACTGGTATTCCTTTAACGGCAGAATTACAGTCATATTATAAATAGCAACTTTGGCCTTACTGGTCTGTTTTCGTAACGCTCTCAGTGTTCGCCTTCTCAAGAGATAGCTGATCGCCAGCACAGACAGCAAGTATTTCATATTTATTCCAGTCAAACAAATGGGTTTTGCCTGGAACCTGTATGGATGCCGGTGTGTGTCCTCAGAGAGGGCCTTTTACCTGCAACTGGTTTTCTTCAGGCAGTCGCAGCAGTGGCTGACATGTGGCTGATGGTGGTTGCAGCAGGAGAGGGGAACAACATCTGTGAGCCCGGAGGAGAGATCAACCCACTAAGGACAGGAGCCGTGTCAGGGGTGAACCTGGCACCATAGAGGAGGAGTCAATTGTTGGACTGTATGAAGAAAACCTGCCATGCCTGCTTCCACCGATAGGAAAGCATCATCTGCCATCAGGAAAATACCGTATTTTCAGTCAAAAGAACACAAATATGCAGACGGACCATTCACACAGCTGCTTGCTGTTCCTGTTAAGATTTTTTGTCACCAAATCACAGGAAGATTTACATGGGAAGTAACCACCAGAGGCCTCTGGTCCAACCTTCTGCTCACCTCATAGCTTGAACGGGTTGCTCAGAGCCTTGCCCCTGAAGAGTCTGTTGGTACCCCTCAGTGGCAGCAGTGAAAGCCTGTTAACTAAACCTCTCTGTGCCTCGGCCCCGAGATTGCCTGTCCGATTGCAGCAGTGCAGGATGCTTGGGCATCACTTCAGTTGGGACTCCGGTTTGCCCGGTGCCATCCAGCACTCCAGTTAGCCCAGTCCTGCTGCCAGCGCGCGTGAAAAGCCTGCAGCCGGAGGCTCTAGGGCTCCTCAACGCTCAAAGGGGCTTCCAAAACTGCATTCACGGTCTGCCTCTGGGTGGGAAGGAGAAGCCCTGGGTGGTGTCCATGCTGATCTTCAAGCACTGCACTCATCGGTGAGCCCTCCCACGGCTGCTTCTCAGGACACCCTGTTTCTGATGAGTGTTGCTGGAATTACGTGCCTACAAAAACAAGATAAGTGGAAAGGACATGACAGTCAGTAGCTTTTTGAATGAAAATGGGGGAAAGGAACAGCCCTGTTTCCATGCTGAGGCCTTGTTTCGCTTCAGTTTGGTGTGTTCAGCTCCTGTATAGAGATGCTGACAATACTGATGACACTTGTGATTAATTATTAATACAACACTTAGGAGGCTGAGCTGTGAGCTGAGACATCTCTGTCCAGGGTACAAACACAGAAGAGAAAGGTGGAACAAGCACAGGGCACAAGGAGCTGGAGAAAGGGAGACAGCAGCAAGACAGCATTACTCACCTGGTAAGTCTAAGTTATTGTCTGTGGGTTTTCACAGGTACTTCAGAGAGGAAAGCTTTGAAGAGAAATCAGAAGGAGAATGATAGCCTGTGAATAAAGCATTGAGAAAGGAGAATGATATTTGGCCAGTGGAACAGATGGAGATGTGGAAAGTGTTTGTTTCTCTTTGTCAATTATATCTCCTAACAGTGAACCCTATTTCAGCTTGATGCAGTCAGACATTTTAAAGTCCATATAGGAAAACTGCATCCGCAGCTGTAGACACGTCTGCAGGAAGATCCTGCAGGGTTGGCTGTGTTGCTTTTAAGGCTTAAGACTTTAATTTTATACTTTGTGAAAATCACAAAGTTGACTGAAGCCAAAATTCACAGATGGGAGGGAAAATGACAGCAGTCTGTTCTTGAGGGAGGATTATTCTGTCACGCAGGACACAATAGAGACCTCTTCTTTTACTACTTTAACAAGTTTTCATGCTGGCATTCCTGCTTCAGAAAGGCACTGTCATGGGAAACGGATTCTGCCCGGAGACCAGACATTGTTCAGGATATCCCTTCTACCTCTGCGTGCTATTCAGCATTAACACAGCTGTAAGCAAAACCCTGAGACTATTGAAATTTCTTTCTTCATCTTCCCCTTTCTCTTGACAAATGTGTGACAAGGATGCAATTGTTTGAAAGCCCAGTGACGGAGAAAACAGAGAGCAAAGCCTTCAGACGTGCCTCAGTGATTTAGAAACCTACCCCCAAGACTTGTGAAAGAGGTCACAGGAGGTCTTCCATAGGGTTCAGCTTCCCAGCAGGTCTCTAGACACCAAAGTAAAGGCACTTAAATGCCTCTAACAGCTGACCCTTTTGAGGATGTTTTCACCTAGGATTATCCTGGCTCTGGGGCTGAAGAATAGCCCTGAGCCAACTAATGGATCACAGGCTCTTCTCTTTGAGTATCTGCAGTTTGTGTTGGGTAGCCGCCCATCCAGCCAGCAGGAAGTTGTTTCTTCATTAAAATGACTCAAGCTTTTGAAAGATGAAGATAAGGGTTCTTCTGATGAATCACTGCAGGGCTGCATTTGGGGAATACTGTCTCTTGTTACCCAGAAGTTACTCAGCAGCGTGCCAGTAATGAAGCATGAACACAGCGAGGACACTCAGGTATTGATCTGTGAATACATTCCCCTGTCAGAGTCCAGCCCCAAAACCAGGCTTTTTTTTCCTGCAGCTGCTAGGTCACCTTGTGCTTGAGGTGTGTGCTGGAACCTTTGGCCCTTCTTGGTGTAAGCAGACGTGCATGGACCCAGCCACTGCTGGGCAAGGGGAGCACTGGGAGCCGGTCTGCAGTGGAAACCCACATCCTGCCACACGAACACCATGCCCCCCTCTCCTGAGGGCACCTTTGCTCTGCCTCCTAAATGCAGAGAAGGCTCCCTCCCAAGCCCAGCACGTGGTGAGCTGAGCTCCCCATGCTGACCCCTTCTCTGACTGAGGGAGACCCTGAGGGGTCACACCTCCGCTCTCTGCAGAGCAATTCCTGCTCCTCCAGGCTACATGCTGCCCCGTGAGTGGGAGGGCATGGGGAGGAGGTGTCTGAGTCCCTTCCGCTGAGGCTAAGCTATTTAAAGATCAATGGGCCAGAAAGAGGGACCAAAGGTCAGCATCCCTTGTGCTCCTGCTCAGAGGAGTGTTTACACATTTTATGCATCGGCTGTTTCATGTAACAGCACTCCAGAAGTCCTTGGAGGAGGACAGGCACAATGGACCCCTTCTGGCAGGGGCAACTGTGACTGCCAGGTGACCCTCTCAGAGTCCTGTGCTATTTTGGCTGGAGACTGGGGCTCCTCCAGCCCCAGAACTGCATGTAGCACAGCCCATGGTGGGGTGGCCTGGCTCTTGCTCCTCTGCAGAAGATGATGCCAGCTGATCCAGGAGAGACACTCCGATACCCCTCCAGCCTGTTAAGGCACTTAGCACCTGCCACCAGTGCCAACATGGTCACTGAGTGCCCAGAGCAGTCCTAGCTGCTGTCTCCCACCTCTGCCCAATGCCAAGAGCTGAACATGTTGCTGGGCTCATCCTTGCACATAGGGGTGCGTATTTCGTGGTGCTGCTGCTAATCGTGTCACCCCCCTGTGCCCTGGGTCCATTCAGACTCCAGGGGCCATGGGACCTGCCAGCCATCCTACCTACAGCCCACCCATACAGCCAGCAGCTCTGGGAGCCCGAGTGTCTTCCCGTCCTCATCCCTGCAGGCTCAGGGCAGGAGGCCTGGGGGCTGCCGGCACCATGCACCCCTGGTGAACTTGCTCTGAGCACTGGGAGCAGAATGTCTTTCCCAGTGCAGCTCCAGTTCTGCAAGCAGTGGTAAATTGCTCTCCACCTGCCCAAGAGCTGCCCTGCACAGTAGTATAGATATAGACCAGGAGCTTCAGGTGCCTCCATCGCTGGGCCAAGAGAGGTGTTTGGGCAGCAGATTTAGATCCCAAGTCCTTTCGTAAATCTGTGCACCAAACCTCCTACTTTGACTCAGAATAAAACCAGAAAGAAATGTCTGTCTTTCTGCTGCCTCTCTCCCGAAGTGACCCCTCCTGAAAGCCCTCTAGGCTTCCAAAACAAACAAACAAATGAAAAAAAATCAAAGAAATGGAGTATGATGAAAACCAAAAAAATAGAGAAGAACCTCAGGCATCATTTAGGAAAGGCACAGTGTCTTGCTCTGGCACTGTGCCATCCATGCTCAATGCCTAGAAGGCTGGGAAAGGTTCTGAGAGAAAAGTCCGCTGCACGGGAACATTTTAAGGGCCTGAGTGCTAGTGAGTCAGTGCTGAGGTTTGGATTCAGATGTTTCCTACCTAGTACCTGCCAAATGTGCCAGACTTTGCTGAGGAAGGACATGGAATACCATTATCCCTGGTTCACGGAGAGGAAACTGGAGCTGAACAGATGGAATATGTGCCCAGAGTAACGCCAGGACTCGACTAAGGGTCTGGGATGAAAATGCACGGGTTTCAGGCTCCCTGGGGCATAGGATGCAGGAGATGGAAAACGGTTCATCCCAATCCCAATTGCTGTTCTGTTGGTTCATGGGAGAGGGAAGGTAAGGTGAAGAAGGGAAGGTGACACCATGCTTTTGATGCAGAACCTTCACATAATGGTGAAGGAACGAGAGCAGAGCAAAAGAGCAACGCTCCACCCCTGGAAGATCTGGCTGAGGTCAGTTCACATCCCTGGGAACCATCCTGGTCCCTTGCGTCAGCCTCTCTGTGGCTGTGCCCCCAGCCCTACCAGGCTTTGTTCTGCACATCATTATGAGTCAACCTCTGCTTCTCTTTGGCAGCGCTTGGCAGGCTTGGGGGCCAAAGACTGCAGGGCGCAGTTCAGTTCAGCCACTCCTGTCACTGGCAGGTCCCAGGGCCACCTGTGATGGTTGGTACTCCAAATTCGGGCAATAGCTCTTGTCCTGTGTTACAGGCAAGGGAGAAAAAACACACTCTGTTCCTCCTACCAACCTACAATGGAAATGGCACTCCCTGGGTCTGCTGTGGCTTTTCTGCGGTGCCTTCAGAGCTTCCTTTCTTCTTTTCCTTCTGAACAGCTTCCTTCCTTTTTTCCTTCTGAACAGCTCTGAAGGCTCACCTATCCCCAGGTCTTTGTAGTGAACGAAGAGCTGGAGATGGTCTCAGCCAGATCAAGAGCCAGATGTGCGCTTTCCATCTCACGGGGTCTCCAGATTATGAGCTGGGACTCTGCCTTGGTGTTTAGCTGCCCAGTCAGGCGCTGGGCAGCTGAGACAGATTTCATCTGGCTCCATCAAGCAGGAGGACAAGTAAGTTCTGAGCCTCAGGCTCCCAGCATATTTAATGTTGGACTAGCTCCTATGTCTCTGCTTCACGCAGCGGGACAAGCTATCTGCTGGGTTAGCCCCACACAAAGCTGTCTGCTGCCAGGAATGCGCCTGCTGAACTGCCCTTAAGGGGAGAGGATCCCCGCTCGTCACAGCTGGGTCTGGCAGCCCCTCCAGACAGGGAGCAGGAGCAAACCCCAAAGCAGCTGCTGCCCGAGAAGATATTGCCTGGTAGCTGGGGCAGGCCAAATGCCTTCACCTATCACACATGGCTGCTGCCCCTACAAGGAGGCTGAGCAATAATCTGGCAGGAATTTGATCAGGAGCTAAATCCCAGTTACCAAATACGGGTTGCATCGGGCCAGCGTGTGGGCGCAAACCCTCTTTACGCTCTGTTTGCCCTCGTTCTGGCGCTGACCCCACTGTGAGCTCATCGGAAAACAGCTTTTTGCACAGCAGCCCCATGAGATACGCTTCTCTCCACACCCAGCCACGGCCCCAGAGGCTCATGCAGTGCAGAAACACCCATCACTCGGCAGAGAGGTGAGGCAGCACCATCTGACCGCCATGCAGGCTGTGTGGTGCCTGGGGCTAGGTGAAGGCTTGCGATCAGAAAGCCAGCTGTGGTCAGTCCCATGAGTGAGCACCGTGAAGAGAGGCTGAACTCTGTGATGGAAGAAGTTGGGGACAAGCATCAGATGTTGACCGAGTTTTATTTTGGACTTGCTAACTGGCCTTAAAACAGCAACATGAGTTAACATTGCTTTCCTGGCCACAGTGACGACCCTCTTTGCCCAAGGAGTGTTGTAGGAAAGGTACACACCTCTTGATGCTGGTGGCTGGTGGCTCTTGATGCTGGCGCTGGTGGCTCCGGAGCTAGGTCAGCATCTGCAGTGACAGCTATGCCAAGCAGCTGGACGTAAGAGGGAGGGGAGAAGACCCTCAAGCCCCGGGGTCTTGAAATGAAAACCCATTTCCCCATAACCATGCGTCCAGCTTGCTCTGTGGTGGCGGCGAACCCCGGTGCCGTGGACATCGGCAGAATGTACCAGGAGATGAATCCAAGCTTGGCGGCAGTGCCCTCACACAGGGTCCCGCGCTCTTGGGGATGCTCCTTCCAGCCCAGCCACACGGCATGCAAGGCCACCGCTGCAGTCCAGGTCCCACAGGGTGTGGGCACGCAGAAAGCATCGCCCATGACACAGCTCCGACCCAGGACTGAGGGGTCACAGCGCAGCCAGAGCTGCCATGACGCACCCAGTTTTTCATGGGTTTCAGGTTGCGCTGGGAGGGCATTCCTCGGGCAGCACACTCGCTGCAGGGCTAATCCGCGGGGGAATGCGGCAGCATGCATGGCAGCCAGCATGCACGGCAGCCCCACGCTGCGCCAGCCTGGCCAGAGGCGCAGCTGCAGCCCACACCAGCCTGGCCTGGCCTGAGCCCCATGAGGGACCTGAGGAGGTCCCCACCAAGGTCTCAGTAGTCTTACAGCTCTAGCAAGCCTTGTCCTGTTTCCTGCTGCCAGAGAATCCTTTGCAGCTCAAATCTGCCCACAGCAAAGTCTGAAGAGTGGGGAGATACCAAGTGGCTCTGCAGAAGCCTGCCGCAGGGACTCCAGCACTTCACTGCCTGCCAAGTGCAAGCACCAAGAGATCTACCAGGTCTCAGCTCATCCATAAAGGTCAACTGGTTTTCCCCCCTCCTGGCCTGCAGAACAGGACCTGCATCTACTGAAAGGCTACAGCACTTCTGCTAGTCTTCTGGCCATTTCAGAAAAAACTTCCTTTAAAACTTCTTAGTGTTTTATGCCTCATAGCATATGACCTTTTTTAAGTGATCACCCCATCTGAGCACAACTTTTCTGCAAGTGCCACATCTCTGTTAATAAACAGGTGTGGGAAAGGCTGGGATGGAAAAGCGTCCTCTTCTCTGTGAGTCCATGATGCTTTTGCTTTTTGCTGTTACCCACCAACATCTTTACCTTGCAAGGTGAAATGTTTTAAATAATAATAGAAAAATGACCTTCTCTAATCCACACTCTGGAGGGGAACTCTCTTGAGCGACTACTCTGCAACCTGTTGGATATGTCTACAAGGATTTCAGGTGAAGTAAGCAAGCTAAAGTAGTTAAAAAACTTGCCAAAAGATGCAGAGAAAAATTATTTCTATGTCTACTATAGCTTCAAGAAACCCAACCTCCCTTTCCCCAGCCCAGATATTTAGGCTGGGCTTGTGCTTTCACCCCAACTACCATGTTGTCCTTCCTAGACAAATCTGGTTGCAAATAACCTTAAACCTTTGTCAAAACTCCAGTGCTGCTCTGTTTGGACTTGGCCAGTGTAACCCCTGCTAAAAAATGCAGAAAGTATTTCAAAGTCAAACTTTAAAGGGACAGCCATTGTTTTATTTGTGTTTAATTAAAAATAATAATAATAATAATTGTTTTCCAGTCCCATGGTAATTAGCAATCCAATCTACAGCTCCCATGGGAAAGAGCCTCTGTTTCTGAAACAAGTGTGCTCGAATATTGACTTGTTCTAGACATTGCCAAGGTTTTGAGTATAGCAGTTTCTTGGGAGGGGGTTTCCAACTTTGACTCTGTAGCAGTTAAACTGTCATGCTCCAAACCACAGAGTTTTACTATGGCCTCCATTTCCCTTTGTTTTACCTGAACTTCTCATCCCGCTCTGCAAATCCTATGCCAGAATGAGTCATTCTTGCAGGATTAGCTCTTATTTTTCAACTCCTCTGTCAGTGTTGCCCAGACTAGTTCTGAGGAGAAAAAATTGACACTCCCCATTCAATAAAGCTCTGTAACAAGTGACTGAAAGAAATTACCTCCAGTGCTCAGCTATTTACACTGAACCAGCAAGGACCACCCCGTCTTACAGGGGTAACTGAGCCCTCTGCACAGCACAGTGCCACTGACAACAGTGGGCTGGCAGCCCCAGCAAAGGGGATGAGCCAGTGGCCCCCCTCGCTGCTCTAGTCCATGCAGGGATGTTGGCTTGCTCCTCACCCTGGAAGGGGGGCTCCGAGGATGACCGGTGAGGACCCCCAAGAACGATCAGGGACACCATGCGCTGCCTGTGGGGTGCACCACCCCGCTTTTGCTGTCTGAGCATCAGGGGGATGGTTTGAGCCCATCTCTGGTCCTCCTGCCTGCGGGGTAGAGGTACCTTCTGGAGGCCCCCTCTCTCTGCTGACTGCCAAGGTCAGTCCCGCACCTCTTGCATTTAGTGCGTGGCTCAGGCCAGAGAGTCTTCTGCTCTAGGACCTACCTGCTGGAAGCAGATCTTTGCCTGCCCTACAGACCTTTTCTTACGTTCACATCTAAATAAGCACTTGTTACAGGAAAAAAGACTTTTTTTATGTATTTTCACATTTCATTTTCCACCTTTGCCTTGTTCTTTGTTTTCTGAAGTAATAAAGACACTCTCACATAGCAAAATTGCATTGTCTCACAGCAGAATAAAGAGGAGGGAAACCCGAAGGCCTCAAAAAAATGCCACTCTCCTTCCCTTTTCCTGTCCAAAACATGATTCTGGAAGTGACTGTTTAAATAACTTCTGGAAGATCTGTTTTCTGATAATGGTCCAGCATGGCGGCAAATCTGTGATTTGCATACAAAGACCCAAAATGCATAAGCAAAACTATCAGAGCCAGATGGCAGAAATAAGATCTGAGCACCTGGCATTTTGAGAAGTCATTTTGCTTGTGTCCATGGGTCATTTTCCTATATTGCTGACAGGATTTGAGCTGACTTGACAGAAACTCCTGGAAATCGTGTTTCTCCCACGGTAACAGAACTGCAGAAATGATGAGGTTTCTGGATGCCTTTTGCTCAAAGCAGGGTTATGCCCCGAGTAAGATCACCTTGCTCAGGGCAACGACCAGCCAAGTTTTAAAAAGCCCAAAGGACAGAGATCCCACCATCCCTTTGGGAAACCTGTCCCACGGCAGATTTCACAGGTGAAATAGGGACTGGTCACAGAACAATTAAGACCAGACTGTCCAAAATGAAGAGAGACTTCTGAAGCTTTTTGCTGTCCCTGGAAACACACACAGTACAATGTATATTTTTAATAGCAGCATGAAACTTAAAAACACTTATTTTTATCCAGATTAACGTGACCTACATGCTTTTGGAAACATGTATGGCCTCAGGTAAGTGCTGGGGAGATGCTTATCTAGTGTAAATCCCCACAGGTCTGTTAACTTCATCAGGACTCCAGCTATTCACAGCCTTTGCAGTCTTCTTAAAGAAAAGTTTTGAATTTGAGAAAACTTGTCTCCTCATCTGGGGCTAGACATTTTGCTACGGGCTCAAGCAAAACTGCAGCAAATTTCTGTAGGTACTTGTAAATAAGGCATTACTTGGTAATTATCATGGTGATTGCTAAAGGGTCAGAGAGTGGCAATGAGAACAAAAAGGCAGAGGGAAAAGAACAGAAGCTTTTTGTGAAAGTATTCAGATTGATGGTTGGACTTGATGATCTTACAGGTCTTTTCCAACCGTAGTGATTCTGTGATTCTGTGATTTTGTCTGTCAGTGCCAATAAGCTCAAACTACCTCTACCCTTCATTTTGTTTTTAAATAAAGGCTATTTACTCATGGAATTACAGCAGTTGGTAGTGCTGGATCTTCCCAATCTCACATCAGTGTCTACCCGACATCTGAATTTACTGATGACAGTGGTACTCACAATTCACCCTATAGCCAGGTACAATTTACCATTCAGGGGTGCTTTATGCATTGCACAGGCACACGCACGCACACACGAGTGCACACACACATGCCATTTTAAGCACAATTTTCCTTGCCTCGGTCAGGGCTTGATGCACACTCCCCATCCTGGGCATCCAGCTGGCTGTGCCCAAGGCCAGGAAAGAGCCCAGTGAGGCTCCTCAGCTTTAACTGGGAGCTACTTTCAAGTTGGGGCTTTTGCTTCTGGCCCCATGGCCATGCTGCAGCTGTGCCTGTGCCCCTCCTTGCAACCCCCAACGCGGACCTTGACCCACTGTCTTGGCTTCCCAGCTCTGCCTCCAACCTGCCTCGTCACTGACTTCCCCAGAAAACCCTGAAGCATCAGAAACCTGCCACACAAAAGGCCTGGCTGCCTGGACCTACCTATTGAAATACCTTATTTTTGTTAATCAAGTAGAGTTATGCAAATCGTGCTGAAAGCTGCAGTTTCCAGGGAAGGAAGGGCAACATCTGGTTCGTTCAATAATGCTCAGTAATACAGTTTCATCACACATTTTCCTTGGTTTAAAGAAAAAAATAAGAATGAAAAGAACCCAACAGAGCAGCTTACAGTACTAGAAGTTTTTTGTGCTCTGTGCAGACCAGTCCTAGAAAGCTGTGACATCAATTTTCATGTTTATTTGCTTGTACCAAAGTGATGCTGAAAGTCTTTGATTCCAGGCCAAGACCTGGAGGAGAAGATGCTTTGGTGGGCACAGCTTTTTTTGTCCATCCCTTCAAGATATTCTCCACAAAACAAACCTCCCAACCAGTCTTCCAGCAAAGGCTCTTCATCTTCTTCCAGCTCCAGCCCCAACCCTTCCTCTCCACATTCCCTGCTTTTCCATAATGCTTCTCCTCCTTCTCTTTACCCTGCTTCACATGTTCCCAGTGTCCCTCAGCTGCTCCCATCTACTTGCCTTTTCTTTCCTTTGCTTCTCTCCTTGGCTGACCTACTCTCTACAACCATGGGGAAAGTCCTCTTCAAGGACTACAGTGCAGAACACATCATGGGACAGGAAATTGGTTACTAAATTATAGGACAACTCCACCGCAATTTGTTAAAGACTTTTAAATACCCATATTTTGGTGGAGCAACATGAAGAACGTTACCAACAAAGAACACCACCAAGAAATTTCTCCCACTTCTGTTGGGAAATTAATCTCCTAACACTATGCTTTGGCCAAAATGACCTGTCCCCTCTCCATCCCATGCTGAAGTGCTGGTTAGGAAAAGCCAATGTCCAAGCCAACGTGGTTCTGTCTGCAACAAAGGAAAAAGAAAACAAACAACATTTCTTTCCAAGGAACTTATTGAAGTAAAGCACAATATTTGCAAAGATATTTTGTTCACAGTAAGGCAATTAATTAACTTGAATAATTATTCTTAAACAAAATTCCCAGCTTCCAAAACAAGCAATAAACAATTCTCTCTAAACTGCTGCACCCTATCGTTTTCTCTCAAGCATCAGATTTCACCACTAGCTGCAGAGAGGGATGAAGTAGTTCTCCGGCAAGCAAAATTTGGCTTCAGATGACAAGCCACCCTTCCCTTCCACAAGCCTCAGCGTCTTGCCGGCCCCAGGGGCCCCTCACAGGAGCTCCTGTCAGACAGCAGCCATGCCAGTTGTGAGCTGGCAGAGCAGACAGGTCCCAGCAGGGCACCTGGGAAACATAAGATTAGGAGATGTTCATCCTGCAAGATCTGAGCCACCACTACGTCCTACATGCTTGGCCTTCGCCTGCCCTACCAAAGTTAGTGGCATAAGCAACAGTAATGACGGTGGCCCCACGTGTGGAAGAAATTCTTCCATCTGGCTGGCTTCCCTACCCTCTGCCTTCTGCAACAGCCTTACTGCTGCTATCACGCCGGGACACAAATAGAGGAAACCATACCCAAAACTGACACCATGCCGTGCGCAAGCTGCCTGCAGTGACCATGGGAGGCTGCGAGTGGCAGGGAAGACTTGGAGGGGAAAGGTGAACCTTGCTACAGGGAGTGTTAATGCCAAAGACCTAGGCCACCCGTAGAAGAGATTAAACCTCTCGAAGCTGTTGAATAACTGGCCAAATAGGGCATTTGATAGGCAAAATAGAAAGAACTTATTTCCATGCCAACAGAACCTGATGGCTATTCAAAGATACCCATTTGGAAGATTTTCCTGAGGTGCTGAAAGGCACAGGCTTCAGGGGAGCAAGAGCCATGCAAACCTTGCAACACCTGCAGAAAAGAAAGCATACCAAGTGATTTTTGGCTTACAGTAGAGAGCCTAACTCTGCTTTGCATGTTCCCAGAAAAAGTCAGCTCCTCCTCTTTACAGCATCTGACAGATCTGCTCAACTCCCAGTGATTTCTTGGCAGTGCAAAGGCAAGAACGGGCAGCTTATTCTCTTGCAAACCAGCTCTAAAAACCGCTTCAGCAGGAGGACAAATGAATGTGTCATGGCCCATCCAGCTCAGGCTGGATCCACTCCGCTTCCACCAGGAAGGTGTCTGCTCCTCGTTGCCTATGTCACGTGTAGTGTCTTCTACTGCTGCGGTTTGCAGCTCCATATCTTAGCTAAACGAGTCTCTTATTGCCAGTTTGCACAGTGAGGTTGCGTGTTTAACCTGCTGTTTAGGCAGCACTGACACAGACCTAGGTTTACAAGACAAGCCATGCTCCTCCTCATGAGAGCCAGTACAGAGTGTGCCTTATTCACAGCAAGAGCCACTCCTGGCCCATGTTCAGCCTCGTGCACACTGTTCCCCAGCTCCTCTGCAGGAGGGCGCCAGCTCCGTCAGCCACTTCGCCACGGGGACCAATGCACGGGGTTATCCTGCCCCGGTGCCCCACTGGCACGTTTCCTTTGCTGGGCTTTGTGAGCTTCCTGGTGGTCCAGTGCTCCCATTTCTGGTGGTCCCTCTAGGTTGAGGCTCTGCCTCTTCTCGTGTCAGCCACTTCCTTCTAGTTCAACACTACTGTCACCCTACAGCACCCACCCTGCACATCGCCCCTGCCATGTGCCAATCCCTCTGCACAGAAAACCAGTGCGTTCACACCAAATTCCCCTCAGTGGGGCCAGGGTTCCCAAGGGAGCGGGCAAAGGTGATGCCCTGCTCTGAGAGTGCCTGCCCTGCCCTGCCCTGCCCACGTGCACCTTCACCTGTACAGCACACCCTCTGCAGATCCTGTTCACCCTCCATGAGTTAGGGGAGCTGCTGGGCTGTCAGACAAGCATGCTGGGTGGCCTCTCTTGCTGCCCCCCAGCCCAGCCCAGGTGGAACCATGCTGGATGGAGACAGAGGCTCACCATGCCTCTCATCCCAGTCAAATTTTCTCTCCCACGGCCCTGAGACATGGCCTGTTTTAAAACCACCATGGTTTTTTTTTTTTCTACAGAAGAATGACCACAACAGCTAACTCAAGCCTCCCTCATGAACCTGGCTACATTCACGTGATCCTCTCAGCAAGCAATTCTTTCTCCACTGCAGCCCCAAGTTCCCATAGAAAACTCAACCAGGGTATGAAAAGCAGCATTAATTTTGAAAAACAAGACTATCGAGCCACCAATGCAGAGTGAAACCTCACTCCCACAAGACAAGGCATGTGAACATCTGATGCAAATATGCAATGGACACATCCTACTAGTCTGTTGCTTTCCAGACCCCCTTCTGCCATGTGACTGGACTCCATGTGGCAGCTGCACATCAGTTCTCCCTCAGAGGTCTCACCTTAGTCTCCATGCCACACTCTGGATATAAAGTGTTTCCAAAATCCATGCAATCACCTCTCTGCTTTTGTCTCCCACTAACTCCAGTCAGGTGCAAGATGTCTTAAGCTCAGTGACTTTGGATACTTCTTTGCAGACACATGCTCTGAAAGTGAATGAAGGATGTCCCCATGACCTGCCTTGTTCTAAGAGACTCAAGCCTGTGGTCCCCTCTCAGATCTTAATCATGAGCTACAGGTAGGGCTCCTTTGTCACAGTGTCATGAAGTGTCTGGCTATGATGCTCTCCACACTTCCAGCAGCAAAGTCCTTGCACCAAACACAGAGCCAATAAAAAACCCAAACTTGCCATCCCATCACAGAGGCAGCTGAGCTTGGGGTGCAGGCTGTGCCATGGGGTATGTGATCTCACTTCATTTGTGTTCAGCCAATCTGATCTGAGATTTTGGCTCTGCTGAACCCTTGACTTGGGGCACACTGAATACAGCTCTGCTGTTCCTGGGACACAGAAGCACAACAAAGTGTTTCCTCCCTTCAACAAGGAGAGGAATTCTGACAGTGGAACCAAAACTATGGGTGTACTGCACCTGAAGGGGCTGTCCACACATTTCATGTCCACTTCCCTCTGGTTTGGTTGAGGTGGGAGAAGGCACTTGGGTCACAGGGCTAATGAAGAGCAGGGCTTCCCAGTAGTTTACTTTGAGGGATCTCAATGGTGCAGTTTGTAGTACGGGAGCAACTGAGTGGGGAATGAAGCCTAGAAGGCTGGATTTTTTCCATGGTTGGAAATTGCTCTTCGAGATCCAAGCAGATAGGATTTTGGCTGGGGCAATTCTCTGGCACCTACTGGTACTAACAAACTCCAGTCTTGAGAGGCCAAGGCACAATGCCCTTGTGCAGGGTACAGTCTGCAGTGCCTGGTCTCAAAATCAGTGTGCACTTTGCTCAGTTGAAGGCTGCAGATCTCAGCATAGGCAGGATCTGAGCTGGGAGATTTAGACAGAAAAAATACCAACTCTAAACTTTGTCCCAGGGACCAAAAGCTTTTGTATGGCTAATACTCCTGTAGGTATCCCGCACTTTCTACTGCATTATGAACTCCAAATGTTTAATCAATGCATGGCATTTTCCATTTTACTTACTTTTGTCCCTCCTCCAGTGTAGCTGAATCAAAAAAGAAAACAAAATTTTCACAAACATGAAAAGCACCAACTCTTCTGCTCCAGCAACAGCCACCACTTTGATTTACAGATGGAGGAGATCTGCAGTCTAAGATCCACCTGGGTGAGTCTGAGGTTCATGTTCTCCATAGCTCCCTCCCCACGGGAACTGGTACTCAAAAGAGACACCAGTGCTTAAAATGGGACGTACTGCTGCTCTCTGACTGGAGAGCTGAAAATGTTTTTAAATAAGCTGATGATAATGTCAGATTCAGGATAGTCTCCAGGCCACCAAGCTGAACAACTCCCACTTCACTCACAAATACTGGCATTACAGCTTAACCTGCATGATGAGGAAAGGACAAGGGACAAGAGCCAACACATGCTGTTTGGGTACCCATTTCACTTACATGCTCACATGCTGGGGTCTGTCAAGGAAAGTGCTTTCTTGGAAAAGGATTTTCATCACCAGCAGGGAGGACAAAAGCAGCTGTTCTGCACACCATCCCACCTCCGCACACACCTCTTTCATTCCCCATCCTCTACAAGTGCAACATGATGCATGATCTGACTTTGCCCTCTGGAGGCACGGAATTGGCATGGCGCAGAGAGACACACAGCCCTAGAGGTGACTGAACTATGCAACTGCTTTTTGGAAAATCTGATAGGAAAATTCATCCCCAGCTACAGCTTCCCATGAGCCAGAGGGCAGAGCACTGCAGGCGAGGCAGCTTTGCTGCTCTCCTTTCACACTGAAGGAGTCGGTTTCTTGGTTCCTCCAGGATACTACTACCCTAGTGTTTTGTGTACTTCAAGAACATGAGTGTCAGTACAGGAAGCTGATTTTTCTTTCCACACAAACTCTGAAGCACGCAATTTGAAATACTGCCACATGTCTGCATCCAGCTACTGGGACCGCACACACAGGTCCTCAGAAAGTGCCACTTCATGGTTTATTCTGCTAGCTTCATAGTTTATTCTGCTACCTCCCAGATAGCTGGGAAGCTGCACAAATAAGCAGGTGGCCAAAGACTATGGAGTTCCCTTATTTAGCTAGAAACCAGGGCTGGGATTTGTTTGCTGCATGCAAACACATCCTCACACACACTGATTTTTCTCCAAGCCGAGAAACAACTTTGTTGGAAACCTTCACGGGAGCCGTTTCACTAGCATGAACATCTCCCAGCTCCCCTTACTCCCTTAAACACCGTTTGTGCAAAGGCCAAGAGGGCTTTGGCAAAGCTTTTCCCACAAAGATAGACTCAGCAGTGCACTGGTCACGTGAGTTTTCGGAGAACTAGCAGGAGGCACCAAGACTTGGGCAGGATCAGCTGTACAGCCATGCACAGCACCTGCACACCTATGCACATCCACCTCTCTGCACACCCACTCCTCTGCACACACATCTGCCCACATCCATTCCCACACAGCTGTGGACACTCATGCCCTGGATCCAGCCACACACCTGTGCACACTGGCACGTGTTTGTAGTTTGTACGCACACTTGCATGTCAATGCACACCCATGAACTCTCATGCACGTCCTCAACCCCATGCCACTGCCCTTGAACACCCGTGTACCTGTGTGTGCTCACTCTCCCACACACACACATCCCTGTGCACACCTGCACGCACTGACCCTTTCCGTCCCACCTCTAGGACCTCCTGCCATCCGCTTTGTCCTCTGGCTCCCGAGGATCACTATGCCAGCAGGCAAGGAGGCTGTGCTGCCCCCAGCCCTGCGGGTGGGTGCCACCAGGGTATCAGTCTTGGGCAAGCGTTCCTCGCCAGCTGGACACACTCATGGAACTTGTTCCGGGTCTAACCCTCAGCCCTAAGTATTTGAGCAAGCAGGAGGGAGCTGGCAGGTAAGTATGACCCAGTAGCAGCCCATGGAGAGCCTGGCATCCTTCCTCATTGGAAGGATCATGTATCTGGAGGTCCTGTGGCACAAGGATCAGGGACAAGCAGGTCACATCAGGGGTCAACGAGGGTTCCAGAAGCCCAGCTCTGTGCCGAATTGTCGTTGGGGATGGGAGATGAGGGCCCCAGTCCGAGTGCGTTTTAAGTAGCAGCTCTGCAGCAAATTGCGCTGCCTAAGCCCGCGCTTACTCTCCCCACGTAGTAGATCTGTCACTGGGTTTTTCTCCACGTTTAATTCGTTTCTACCACTTCGCTACCGCAAAGGAGCGTGGGGCGCCACGGGCGACACTGCCCGGGGCCGGCTGCCCTGTGCCGCAGACCGCCGGCATTCCCTCCGACAGCGGCGGCCCCGCACCTCGCCTCCCGCCGCCAGCCGCCGCCGAACCGGCCCCAAAGGCGCCGAGCCTTATGGCGGGAAGCGCTGGGAATGGCCGTGCCGAGACACCCGCACCGGGACCCCGGAGACGCCCCCGCTGCGCTCGGTGCCCGCCGGTGCCCCGAAGCCGTGCGCTCCCGACGGCGGCGGGATCGCGGCGCCCCGACGGCGCTGGGGACGGGGACCCCGGGAGGGAGGGGGCGAGCCGGGGTGGGGGGGGGGGTGGGTGCCGGGGCAGGGCGCTGCCCCTGCCCGCGGCGGCGGTGGCACGCCCGGCCCTGCCCGCGCCTCCCGGGCTGCGGGGCGTTGCAGGGGGAGTGCCGGCCGCCCGGGCGCGGAGCCGCCGGACACCGCCGCATAAAAGCCGCGGCGGCGCGGCGCTGCGCCTCCTCGGCTCGGCCCGGCTCGGGGCCGCCCCGACGGCCGCATGACCGCCGAGAGCCGGCTGCCGCCGGGCCCCCCGCCGCCGCCCCCGCCGCTGAAGGCGGACGCGGCGCCGCCGGGGGAGGAGGCGGCGGCGGCGGCGGGGGCACGGGGCGGGCGGCGGCGGCGCAAGCGGCCGGCGGAGCGGGGCAAGCCGCCCTACAGCTACATCGCCCTCATCGCCATGGCCATCGGGCAGGCGCCCGAGCGGCGGCTGACGCTGGGCGGCATCTACCGCTTCATCACCGAGCGCTTCCCCTTCTACCGCGACAGCCCCCGCAAGTGGCAGAACAGCATCCGCCACAACCTCACCCTCAACGACTGCTTCGTCAAGGTGCCGCGGGAGCCCGGCCGCCCCGGCAAGGGCAATTACTGGACGCTGGACCCCCACGCCCGCGACATGTTCGAGAGCGGCTCCTTCCTCCGCCGCAGGAAGCGCTTCAAGCGCAGCGACCTCTCCACCTACCCGGCCTTCCTCGCCGAGCGCCCCGCCGCGCCCTGCCGCCTCTTCCCGCTGCCCGCCCCGCCGCTCGCCGCCGACCTGCCCCCGACCCCCGCCACCGCCTCCTGCGCCTTCGCCGCCGCCTACCCCGCGCAGGGCTGCGCCGCCGCCGCCGCCCTGCCCCACGCCTACGCCCCGCTGCCCACCGCCCCCGGGCCCTACGCGCCGAGCGGCCCCGGGCAGCTGTACGCGCCGTCGGGGCGCATCGTGCTGCCGGCCTCGCCGCCCGCCCCCGCCGGGCTCTACGGCCGCCGCTCCCCCGCGCCCTACCCGCCGCTGCCCCAAGCCTACGGCGCCGGAGGGCAGCTGGGCGCCGCCGAGCCCGGACCGCGGCACGGCGCCTACCCCGGCGGCCCCGACAGGTTCGTCCCGGCCCTCTGACCCAGCCCGGGGGAGGTCGGGCGGCCCGACGGCGCGGACCGGAGCCCGGGAGAGGGGCGGGCTGCGGGGCTTGCCCGACGCCGCCGGACCCGGGGCCGCCCAGGAAGATCTGGAAGATCTTGGGCTGCGCCTCCGCCTTCTGCCACCAGCCCGGGCCTCCCGGCGAGGAGTGCCGCAGCAAGCCGGGGGGGCCCGTGGGGTGCCTAGGCCCATCCACTCTCCCCAGAGAAGCCCTGTGCGGTCCCAAGTGCCTGGATGGGGCAAACAGCCCTTTCGTCTTCTAACGCCCTTCCTGGGGCAGGTGCCTAAAGCTTCCTGGCAGGATCCCCCGCTCCTGGTATACCTGACTGGGCCCCCTGGTCTATCCAGGAAGATCTCACTTTTAAAAATATCTCTGCTGTTGATGATTTTATTTACAGAACAAAACGTCTGCTGGGATGGGGGAGGAGGGAGGCAGGAGGAAGCGTTCCCCAGCCTCATGCAGCCAAAGCCATAAAAGCAGGATGCATGGCACTAATGTGGTGGCGTGTCCCTGGAGTTGGGCAGAGCTATTGCATTAGTACAAGGCTTCGCACCAACAACGTGGCCGGGGCTGGGGAAGGTTTGGATGCTGGGGTTGCAGCTAAACACAGCAAGTCGGATACCTCGGGGGGTCATGCTGTGTGCTGCAGTGGTGGGAGAATGGTGGGATTGGAAGCATAAAAACTTTTACCATGAGCATGCTCAGCCCCTGGAAGAGGGACCCAGCGAGACTGTGGGATCCCTGCCCTTGGAGGTCTTCCCAACTTGACTGGACAGAACCTGAGTGACCTGATCTGGCTTTGGAGTTAGATCCAACATTGAATTTGGACCTGCTTTGAGTGGAGACCTGGTCCAGAGGACTATGGAGGTCCTTACATCCTACATTACTTTGATCTGAAGGTTAGCCCAGCTCTGTCTGTAGCCTAGAGCAATCAGCATCTATGGGGGAAAACTTTCCTTCCTGAAATAAGTGAGAGAAGCAGGACATGGTGCCTTTTCATCTTCAATTGCTCCTCTTTCAAGCTTTCCTAGAATGGAAAAAAAGCTAGAGAAAACATCAAGAGGGGACAACTGATAGGAACGGCTGTGAGAGACAAAGGCTTATAAATAGATCCATGGGGAAACTCAAGCAAATCCCTCCTAACAGATCCCACCACCCCTGGAAGGGGCCTGGAGAGGTGGTGGATGCCCAGGACTCTGCCTGGGGCTGTGAGCTGAGAGGGAGCAGACGTAGCCCTGCTACTGTCCAGATCTCCTTGTCCAGATTTCCATATCCAGCTCCTTTTTCCTGTGGAGGTGGGAGCCTGTGTGACCAGGGCCAGGAGGAGGTTGGTGAGGGGTACTGCATTGTGGTGGGGCCTTGAATGGGGAGAGGTAGGTGGAAAGTGCAGCCAGAGCCTCAGCAGGAGCTTTGAAAGAACAGAGAGGGTGCATATACACCAGGGTCTCTCTCATCACAAAAGGGTACAGATCATAGTATAAGTCAGGTTGGAAGAGACCTGGGGAAGTTTCTGTTCTGACCTTGTGCACAAAGCAGGGTCAGCTATGAGTCAGACCAGGTTGCTCGGGGCTATCTACTTGAGTTCTGACAACCTCCAAGGACAGACACAGCACAGTCTCTTTGGGCAACTTGACTGCCATCATGGGGAGGTTTCTCCTTGTCTCCATTCAGCACCGCTGCAGTCTCACTTCATGTCTACTGTCTCTTGTCCTGCTGCTATGCACTGCTGCAAAGACCTCTGATCCCATGAAGACACCTGTACCTTCTGCTCTATGGAGGATTTTTCAGATGAGGTCCTCAGCAGGACGAAATTTGTGTAGAGGCAGATTCCTTGCCTTCTCGGGTTGCTAAGGTGCAGGGGTTCAAGTAGGACGTGAGAGGGAGGAAATGGAGCGGAGCAGGAAGGTGGTTGGGTGTCCCCACAGCACAGTTTGGGGTGGAGGAGGCTCAAGCCCCCTGCAGTAGGTGGAGAAGTTGTATGTCTGCCTTCCATGGGGCTCTGAGGTGAGAGATGAGTGTTGGATTCAAGGCACCCATCCCTCTCTCAGAGCGATCAGGGTGGCATGGGGTGGGTGAGCCACCTCGAGGGCTGGGAGGCTGGGGCTGGCCTGGTACTGCTGCCCCTTGTCCGTCTGGACCTTTTTGTGGTACTGCAGGAAACTCTGCTGCCTGTACTCAGAGCTGGGGAGGTTGCATTGCTGTCAGTGGGGGGCACAGGCGGTGAGTGTAGACCTCATTCAGAT
Organism: Gavia stellata; assembly: GCF_030936135.1. NCBI lineage: Eukaryota > Metazoa > Chordata > Aves > Gaviiformes > Gaviidae > Gavia > Gavia stellata. The sequence goes on from NC_082637.1 coordinate 72,886,005, forward strand.
CTTTGGGGTGGTGAGGTGAATCAGGTATTTCCCTTCCTTGCTTTCCCTCCTGAAGAGCTGCGTTGTCTCTTTCGATGTCCTTCCTGGTCCTGGTGCGTCCAGAAGCTACTTCCATCCTGGAGAGAGCAGAGTCTTGCTTCTGTGGCTTGGCTGCCTCAGCCCGGGGCAGGTCTCCTTGGCATCTGTGCTAGCTCCTCTCCCAAATTCTCCCTTCACCAGCTGGAAGAGAAGCCGTAGACCTGGCTATACCAGCTCTTAGTTTTTTGACAGCTGCCTGCTGGCTCTGCTTTCATCACTTGTAAGGTCTGGACTGCTGTTCCTTTGCAAGTCATGCTGACCTCTTTCTGCTTTGGGGGTAGCGGGGAGAGGAATTGTCCCGCCTTTTAATGCCTTCCTTCCTTCCTGTAGAAGCAGTTATCAGTGTGGACCGGATCATTTCCTGAGCCTAGAGGCCTTCTGGCCCTTGTTCCCCATTACTTCAACGTGTTTTTATTCTCTGCTCCAGCCCTGGTGCTGGCCTAATGTTCAATCTGAAAAAAACGGTCACCAGTGATGACACAGGTCCTGCGTAAGCTGCTCCTGACCCCTGTAGCAAGTTCAGGGAGTAAAACTCAATGTCTGGAGGACATGCATGATAGATCTTGATGACTCAGAAGTCACAAATTGGGAAGGTTCAGTTATGTATTGTTTGCAGATAAGGTCTAGATGCTTGTTCTTATTTCTGTCCAGATCTTTTATACCTACAAGCTAGGGAAACCAGACATACATAGATAGTATACTTTCTGCAGCAGGTGCAGTGATGAGCCTGTTGCATCAAGGACCTGAGACACATGGCCACAAACTGCTTAAACTTCAGCCACAAGCAGCTGGAAACCCTGGGCAGGAGCTTTGTGCTCAGTGAAGAGCTACATGGACCCTGCAAGGGACCCTACACCTGTGTGGGGTCTCTGTCCTTTGAGGTTTTCGAGACAAAGATAGACAAAGCTGTACTTGCCTGGTGCTAGTGCTGGCAATACTCCAACCTTCTGCTTGCAGCAGGCCTGGAGGCTCCAGAGATCCCTTCCCACCGGCACTCCTGTGGTTTTGTGGTTATTGCAACCCCTCCGAGCTGTTGTGCATGCTCAGACACAAAGGGTGTGCTGAACATTGCAGGTCTGTCCAAGCTCTACGTTGTGGCAGTGGCATGTGCTGACCCTGCGCTTGTGCCTGCGGCTATGTGTCTCGTGTGACTACGTGGCCCCTAACAGAGGAAGATACGGTTGTCGCATTCTTGGGGAGCTGTGGGGTTGGGCCTCTCTGTGAGGATATGGGGATATGCCATGGGGATATGTTAGACAATTGGATCTCAATGTATGCTTGTGCCATGGGGATATGTTAAACATTTGGATCTCAATGTATTTTTGGCTGGCACTTTGCTTGTCATTTGCAGGCACCATCCAGAATAAGGAGAATTTTGATTTCTGGAAGCTTTATTGTAAATATCTGAGGGCCTTCCTTTTAGCAAAGTTACTCTAAGTTTCAAACTAGTCTTTTGATTTCTGGGAGATGAGTCCAATAGGTTTGGGTTATAACCCTGTAGGAAACACTAAGTGTAAACACTGATGAGAAGAGAGAAGGGGCTTGAAAGTGCTCATTCCTTTAAGGACAGAGCCTCTCGGTTCCTGTTTTGCCCGAGTTCTGGCACGGTCAGGCCCTGCGCTGACTTTGAGAAAGAGGTAGATTGTTACAGTCTAGGACAACATTTTATTACGTATTGGAGATTTTTTGCATTTACTCTTCTACTTCGCTTGTAATGGAAATAAATATTTGTCCTGTTGTTTGTAATGAAGCGTCTCTCTGAGTTTTTCAAGTGTTCCCTGTGCTCCTGAGACCAGGAGAGCGATGACCCAGAGCGAGATGTGTGCCACGTGCTGCTCCTTGCATTTCACTGTGTCTGTCTTACCTTGGCTTTTTTTGGTCTACTATGATTGTTGAAGACATCGGAGGGAGGGAGGGGGCGGCAAGGCCAGGCCAGAGGTGGCTTACCAAACTTCTGCAACCTCCTGAGTCACCAGTCTGCTTTCAAGGTCTCCTGCCAGGCCATAAGCGTGCACCAGACTCTATGTATGAAGCTCCAGCCCAGCCAGGTGTCTCTGCTAAAAAGGGTCATGTAGGGAAGCCAAGGCTACTACCTGTGATAGGAACACAAGCTGAGAGATGGTCAGGGGAATTGTGCTTGGCGTTAATTACTCTCAGATTGCTCCAGCATGGAGCCAGGCCAGCTGGAGACGGTTTTACTTCTGGAGACAACGTTATGTTGCCTGTCCTGTGGCAGCAGCACCAGAAATGCTTGGTCTTGCTTCCTGCACCGCAGGCCAGTGAGGTTTTTTGGCCGCAGAGATGGAGTTCATGCAGCCATGGGCTGACGCCATGTTTACCTTGTGCACAACAGCAACATCTGTGGGAACAATTCATCAAGCAACAACCGTATCTAATGGGGGGTGTAACAGGCCTTCAGGGGCAACTCTACACCTCAGGGTGATGATCTGGCTTGCATGTGGCTCAGATAATGGCAGAAGTTGCCCCTTCTTCTTCTGAGAGGGTGGTGACTGGCTTCCCGAAGGGTTTTGAGGGAACGCAAGCTCTGCAGCTGATGCCCTGTCAACATCCTAAGCTGCCTGGAGCGCTATGAATGAGGTGGGAACAGGTAGTTTAATCTGCTAAGTTATCAAATAGCAAATAGGAAGGTCTTCTTCAATAGCTCTGGGACTGCCAGGTGACCCGCCTAGTGGATGAGGGAAAGGCTGTGGATGTTGTCTAACTGGACTTTAGTAAAGCCTTCGACACCGTCTCCCACAGTATTCTCCTGGAGAAACGGGCGGCTCATGGCTTAGACAGGTGCACTCTTCACTGGGTTAAAAACTGGCTGGATGGCCGAGCCCAGAGAGTTGTGGTGAATGGAATGAAATCCAGTTGACAGCCGGTCACAAGTGGAGTCCCCCAGGGTTCAGTTTTGGGGCTGATCTTGTTTAATATCTTTATTATGATCTGGATGAGGGGATTGAGTGCTCCCTCAGTAAGTTTGCAGATGACACCAAGTTGGGCGGGAGTGTTGATCTGCTTGAGGGTCGGAAGGCTCTGCAGAGGGATCTGGACAGGCTGGATCGATGGGCTGAGACCAACCGGATGAAGTTCAATAAGGCCAAGTGCCGGGTTCTACACTTTGGCTACAACAACCCCGTGCAACGCTACAGGCTTGGGGACGAGTGGCTGGAAAGCTGCCCTGCAGAAAAGGACCTGGGGGTGTTGGTCGACAGCCGGCTGAATATGAGCCAGCAGTGTGCCCAGGTGGCCAAGAAGGCCAACGGCATCCTGGCTTGTATCAGAAATAGTGTGGCCAGCAGGAGTAGGGAGGTGATCGTGCCCCTGTACTCGGCGCTGGTGAGGCCGCACCTCGAATGCTGTGTTCAGTTTTGGGCCCCTCACTACAAGAAGGACATTGAGGTGCTGGAGCGTGTCCAGAGAAGGGCGACGAAGCTGGTGAGGGGTCTGGAGCACAAGTCCTGTGAGGAGCGGCTGAGGGAACTGGGGTTATTCAGTCTGGAGAAGAGGAGGCTGAGGGGAGACCTCATCCCTCTCTACAATTACCTGAAAGGGGGTTGCAGAGAGGTGGGTGTTGGCCTCTTCTCCCAAGTGATGAGTGACAGGACAAGAGGGAATGGCCTCAAGTTGCGCCAGGGGAGGTTCAGGCTGGATATTAGGAAAAATTTCTTTGCTGAGAGAGTGGTGAGACACTGGAATAAGCTGCCCAGGGAAGTAGTGGAGTCACCCTCACTGGAGGTGTTTAAGGAATGTGTGGACGTGGCATTGTGGGACATGGTTTAGTGGGCATGGTGGTGTTGGTTGATGGTTGGACTTGATGATCTTACAGGTCTTTTCCAAATGTATTAATTCTGTGATTCTGTGATTTGTCTGCCTTTGGAAGAGGCCAAGAAGTGCATCAAATTTATGAGAAAGAGTAGGCGTGGGAAGCAGCTGCCATTTGGCCAGGAGGGAGTACCTGGCAGGGAGTCCAAAGCTTTGTGAGTTGTAGTTAGAGGTCAGTCTGTGCAGCTGGAGATGGGATTTAGCTGCATCCATTACCTAGAACTGCGATGCCAGCATTACTGATCAGCGAGGATGTCCCACTCATGCAGTGCCTGGATGTAATGTAACGTGAGCACAGGAAGGCTCATGCTCTTTGGGGGACTGACTGTACAGAGTCTGGTGTATGGGGATACAGGGCACAGGTCGGCACAAAGAATAGCTTCACACACTGTCTTGATGTAGGCCTGGAGCCCTGATTCATAACAGGCACCATCTAGACAGCAGAGCTGATTTCTTGACTCACTCCTCCTGTTTGAATTGATGTCTTCTCCCTGTCCAAGGCCAAGAAGTCAAGGTGGGAGATGGTGGCACCAGCTATACCTGGAAGCTGGGGTTATTTCTGGGAGCTACTTTTGGATCTGAAGTAATCACCCCAACCCCTCTTTTTGCAGGCAGACTGAGAGGGAGGTAACACGGGTCTCAGTGGGGAGCCCAGCTCAGGGCTGCCAGACTTTGAACTCCAACCACCTCCATCACTATTTGAACACAGGGTGCAGCTGGTGGTCCCTAGGGTGTATAGGGACCAATAAGGTAGTGAGCATGAAGTACCCTTGCCATGCTGCTTGGGCCAAGAGGAAAAGGAGGCTATATCCTAGCCTTTTCTGCTGACTGAAGTCCATAGGGTCATTGTATGTTCAGGGCCAGATGTCTGGCTGAAAGTGGCCATGGAGTAAGCAGGAATGGTAGCTGTGGGCTGGATCAGAGGATCTCACTGTGCCTACTGCTGCCCTTCTCTTTCTCTGACGCCAGGAAGCTCAGATTTCCTAGCCAATTAGGAATTTGCAAAGCTGTTCTCTGGATGTGGACTACCCAAAGAGATCTTAACTGATAAAGGAGCTAATGAGCAGCTTCTGACCTTTTTGTTCAGAGACAGTCCTGAGCCAGCACCAGAACTCTTGGTCTGATGGCAGAGACGCAGCTCGCTTGATGCATGAAGCCCTTTGAGTCAATCTTACCTGTGGCTGGCTCTTGCAAGGAGACTGTCTGCACCTCATGTTGACCTCTTCCACTTGGAAAAGGTGCTCATGAATCCAGGCTGTCACCTTCTGAGGTTAACAAACTGTGTCCTAGGCTTCACATCACTTCTATAGCCATGTGTTTTAGCACATAGTCTGTCATCAGATTAGTGCTCACTGGAGTGCTGGCCCTAGAATTGAACAGTTAAAGAGTGGCTTCCTGGCCACCCCATACCAACCCATGATGCTGAGTCTGGGATAGGCTAGTCAAAAAGTAGTGACCACGGAGGTGTCTGCTGTGATGGGAGTGGCAGGAGGCGGTGAGCCCACTGGGAGATCTTGCTGTGCGGATCGAGATCTGGCCATCTCATCTGAGCATGTGGGGGATCCTCAGAAGCATATCAAAATGGCACATTATTTACCTATGAGCATTCAAAAACTGGATTGTGTAAGTGATGGCCCAATGCAAGACTCTGGAAGAGAATATTTGGCTCCACAAACATTCCCCTTGCTTGAATGCTGTAGTGGGATGGACCATGGTCCAGTTGTTTATGCAGCAGCCAGCTGGATGTAGGCATAGATTTGCCAGTGTGAATTTGTTCTCTTCCTAACTCCTGCCTCTGTCCCTCCTGTGTAACACTCAAAATCTCGTTATGGACAAAAAAGGGAACACTGTAAGCGAAGCCAAGGGTTTACCATTACTACATGCAAAAGTTTTAACAATACAATATTTTCAATTATTAGTCTCATAGTTCAAGTTAATACAGAAAAACCTCAGTAATGCAGTTGATACGGCTGTACACACACACAGAAAAAATCTTAGTATCTACCCCTGCTTCTTGATGTCATGTTTACCCTTTCTGTGTCCTCAGGTTGATGGCTGCAGGGGTGTAGGGGGGGTGGGTCTTACAACAAGTTGCCAGCATCCTGATGTCTTCAATAGGCAGATCATGATGTTCCTGGTGAAGGTTTCCTTCTCTTCATCAGGAGGTACAGGGTGTTAATGGTGATGATTTATTCCTTCTCAGTTTTGGGGTTCATTTGAGTTTATTTCTGTATGTATGTTGTTTTTCAGTGGTTCCCAAATTGGGGGTTTTTTTTCTGTTCTCCTTGTTTTCTCTAAAATTGCCTTCACTTGAATAACATGGGTTTGCGGGCTGGCGCTCCTGCAGCAATGAGTGACTGACCACTGCGATAGGCTGGGACCCATGGTATTGCCCTGGAGTCGCAGACAGTTCAAGCCACACAGAATAAATAATTGTTACCAGTACAAATGAAAAAAAATGTAGGTGCTAGTTATCTGTCCACTGATTGCTGTCACAGCCAAGCAGGCTAAAATCAGCCCAGGCCAAGACAAGACCAGCCAAGTCCCAATCTTCTGCACTGTGAGGTCAACACAAAGCCATGGCCCCTGAACAATAACATATTTGCAAGCTGCCTTTAAGACCAGGTGCTATCTACCATCACAACCAAAAGACCCCACAGCAGTGGGCTGGGAGAGGAGAGGACTGTCTCTTGAGGTGTGAAAAGTCTGTTCTTCTTTGTGCTGTGTCTCAGGGCCCTACATCTGTGTGGCCCCTTCTCCTGTGCTGCCAGGGGGCAGGTCTTGGGGGTGTGAGACAGATGCAGCCCGGGGAGGGGGTTCCTCTGCTGGGGTTGCGTCCACCGGCACCAACCCAGAGTCCTTGCTGTGGGATGGAGGCTGGGAGCAGGGCTGGAGGCTGGGGAAACACGGGGAGGCAGAGGAAATCTCAGCACCTCAGGTCTCACTGTGGATTTTCCGCTGACCAGCAATCAGCTACGTGTGACTTTGTCAAACAAAAGGAAACATGGATGGGAGAAATCTGAATGCAGCCCCATACATGACAGCTCCCACCAGTGTGGGATCCTGACAGCCCTAAACACCAACTTTGTGGGAAGAAGAAGCAGAGGGGAGGTACAAAATTTCCCTGAAAGACCTGCCTGAGCTTGTGATTGCTGAGGCCTAATCACAGAACGGGGGACTGGCCTTTTCTTTCACTAAGTGAACTACAGCTAATGTAAATTATTTGCTTGAGCACAGTTAACGGTGCAGGAGAGGCTGAGTTGTGCTCTTGAGCAAAAATGCTTTTCAGCAAACGCACTTCAAATTGACTGGGAAAATTATCCTAAACCCAAGAAAAATGCAACAGAAAGCACTCCAAGCCCTGACCCTTTGCCATGCACGTAGCACCTCAAGGAACTCTGGGTGCTGTAGCGGACAGAGTTTGGCTGGACAAAAGGAAAGCGGACCAGGTGGTCACATGAAAATCCCATATTCTCCAGATGTCCTCGCATGGCTTTGTATAAACGCTGACCTCACAGCATGGCTCCTTTCTTCAGGCAAGAGCGGAAATGACTGAGTTGGCCACAAATGCCTAGTGAGTGGTCCCATTCTGCCATGGTGTGAGAGGCCATGTCTGGAGTATTGTTGTTAATATTGATGGCTTTATTCATGGAGGAAGCAGAGGATGATTCAGGGCTTAGACCTTTATGCAGGGAACATTGATTTTAAAATCAAAGGTTATGTTTTGAAGAACAGTTTTCCGTCTTGGGTCACATCTTCCGTATTTTATCTTCATGGAGGTCTTCTCCTCCCCTTCCCTTCTAGAGAAAAGGCAAAAGAGAGCCTCACTTGAAGCGACCAGGGCAAATGGTTTCAAGCCTTCCCACTTAAGTGGCTATACTACCTCTCTGCCACAACAGGAGCTAGATTTGAATGTATTAACACTGCCAGAAGTGCAACAATTAACACTGTTATGAACGAAATCGTCACCTTTGCATCTCCAACAGAGCAAAACGCTGGTAAAAATGAGGTGCCTTCCTCATCTTTAACAGCCACCACATCCCCGCCGCTGACAAACTGAGTGTGTCACCGGGAGCTGAACCACACACAGGACTCTTCAACAGCCACGAGGACAAATGTTCACCTTGCTGCAGCCGTGTCCACGGGGCCAGGATGTCACTTCCCTGTTCATTCCTGCCAACGGCACTGCAGCTGCTGCAGCAGCCTGTGGCAGGTCGCGCCGTGCCCGGCGCACGGGGGCAGAGCCTTGCGACCACCCCCCGAGCCCCCCGGGGATGGAGACCCCACGCGCGCCTCCCCGCTGCCCTGTGCCCGGCCGCAGCCCCCCCCCCCCCTCCCCGGGGACGGGGCCGCTCCCTGCGTGCCGCTGCAGCCCCACGGGCGTCCCCGGGGGCGCGGGGCCGCTGCCGCCGCTAGAGCGCACTGCCGGACCGCGCGGCGGGTGGCGGCCGCCGCGGCTTCCAGCGCCCCGCGATCCTGCAGAAGGGCGCGCAGGGCGGCAGCGGCTGCTTTCGCTGCGGCCGCCGTTTTCCCCCGGGGCTGACCCGGCGCTGGCGGCGTGCGGGGCGCTCGGAGCTGCCTGCCGGGGTCGGGCGGGCAGTCCCCGGGTCGCTGCGCGAGGCGTTTCCCACTGGAAGTGCAGAGCTACTGCTTTGGGTACCTGAGAATGGGTGGCTCATTCTTGCACAGAACGTAATGCTTAGCTGCAAAAACGCAGCACTAGAGCTGCACCTTCAGTCGGCAATTAAACATTTCGACAAACAAGCAGTAATTTCCAGGGGCATGTAATTCTGTGTTCAAACCACATTTGGCGCTTTTGCAAATTACTTGGAAGGTGGTGTGTACAGAATAGGGTTGAAAAAAGAATCATTATGAAGACTACGAAGCACACAAACCGTGTTTTGGTTTCTTCGCTCTGCATTTGCTGTGTTTCATTGCTGAAAATCTCCATCAGTCTGAAGGAGACAAAGGCACAGTCATGCTTAAAGCCCCAAGTCCATCCAGATGGATTGAGTTTCAGCCAGTGGGTTGAGGCAAGTGGCCATTCCCCCTGCTTGATGTGGATGAGCTCCCACTGGAATACTGAATCCACTTAGGGTAACCCATTACGAGGAAGACATTGTTATACTGGAGCCCAGCTGAGCCAATCGAGATAAGGAGCTGGAGCATAGGACAGGCTGAGGGAATCCGGTTTCTTCACCTGGAGAGAAGGCGGCTAGTGTGGACTCTAACTTGCAGACCTAAAGTGGGTTACAGAGAAGGTGGAGCTGGGGTCTTCTCTGAAGTGAACCATGATGGGGCAAGAGGCAAGGAGCAAAAGCTGTGACAGGGGAAAGTCTGGTTGGACATAAGGAAAAAGCTTCTTCCCGCGACAGTGGTGTAGCCCTGGGATGGGGACCAGAGGTGGGGCCGGGGGGAGGATATCTCCAATGTTGGAGATGGTCAACACTTGGTTGGAAAAGGCCCTAAGCAGTCTGGTCAGAGTTAGCCATGCTTTGAGCAGGGGTTGGATTCAAGATCTCCAGAGATCTCTTCCCACTTAACTTTTTCTACAGTTATATGATTTCCTGGTGAAACAGGAGAGACAGGCCAGCTGATGGAGCACTGCTAAGCCCAGCTGGGCACACAGCTGCAGTCCATGGCAACCCTGGCAGTATTATAGAGGTATTTATTTAAATGGCAAACACAGAACAGGCAGGTTCAAAGCTAGCATGCTCTGAGCAGGAAATGGTGGCCAAAGACGGAGCGGGTATTTGCTGTCACCAGGATTTACTGCTTAATGTCAATATTGGTAAATCAACGAGAAAGTTTTCTTATCTCTGCAAGACCAGGTTTTGTGGGGTGGAATGGCTTTTCATTGACCTGGTGGCCTCTGGCTCGAAGTTGCTGGCCCATTTCTTTCTGCTCAGGCATAGCTATCACTTCACTTCTGCTAAGGACTAGAAAACCCTTCCAGCAAAAAACATCACCCGTGAGCAACAGCCTGCCACAAATCACCCCTGACTTCCTGCAAATGTGGGGGACCCCGTTTCACAGGAGCAATTTGAGAAGTGGGAAGCCAGGGTGCACGAACCAAACAACCTCTCTTTTCCCATAGAGCTGGAAGCGTGTTTCCTGGAAGGATATTGAAAGGTAATTGGCAGTGGACAGAGGAGAGTCTCATTCTCCTGGATATGATATCAGCTTCCCTTTCCTTAGCTGTCCCGTCATGCTTGTCAGCCCTCAGGGTGGCTCCCCATGCTCTGCAGGACATGGGAACAGGACCTGTGGCCCTGAGATGAGCTCACAGCAGCATGGTCAGCCCAGCCCAGTTGACATTAGCAAACACAAAGCTGAATCTCAGGAGTGAGCACTGAGCAGACAATCATAGTGGTCGTACTTACTGCGCATCACAGCATGCCTGCTTTGGTCTGCGTGGCTCAGGCAGCAGGTCAGAGAGTCCTGGAAGAGCCTCAGGCAGCCCTCTCACTGGTACAGCACAGCAAGGAGGAGAGCATTGTGTCGGGCACTGACTCAGCTCCCTGTCCTGGCTCAGAAGCCATCTCTGTGCACTCATCATCTGCTCCTCAGCACCAAGAAGGCTACAGTCAGTTAAAGGTCTCTGACCTCCCCCAGCCTTCCCCTTCATGTCAGACCCAGATCCTGCTTGTCACCCCAGAGGGTGAAAATTTCGTTTTTTGGGCACTCTGGTAACGGTCCTAGGTAAAGACATCTCTCTGGGGCTCAGGAAAGAGGGAAGGCAGGAAGAAGGTGATGCATTGCATCTGCAAAACAGCAGCCTTCCTCCCCTAGATACAGCCACCCTTGCCAGCCCATCCCCAGCTCCATTCAGACAACAGGACCTACCTCAGGGATGCACATGGACCTCCATGTGTCCAGCTTTGCGCCTGAACCCCATCCGCATAAGCAAGAGCACTGTTATCTGTCCTCTTGTCAGAGAAAGAAACAGTGGGTTGTGAGTGAAAGTGCTGATAAGGAGGGCTTTATCTTTCCCTTGGTTATTTTGCGATAAGATTTGTTGCTTGCAGGCATACCTTTCTTACCGGCTGCCAAAGAAGCCAGTTAGAGTGAGAGCAGCTCTAAGACAGAGCGTACAATCCGCAGGGTGACTCCAGGACCCTGTGGCCACCAAAGGCATCTCCACAGAGATGGACAGAGGTACTTTCTCTGGTTCCCATGAGCCTCTGCCCACAAGGAGCTCCCCAGCCCTCACAGTGCAGGATCGGCACCACTGACCATCTGTGTTACAGCAACGAGTGTTGCCCTGTTTTCATGGACATCTCACCCTGCCAGGCCTTCACCACCTCCTACAGCTCCACTTCAACACTGGAGAAGGGGGGACGTGCTTGTTTTGTACCCTCCTTGAATGACAGGGGCTCTGAGATGAGTCTAAAGCATCTCAGAATTTGCTTCTCCCAAAAATAAAAAGAGCTCCGGGAACCAGGCGAGCCTACATGTCTGCAGACATGGAGGTGGGCAGCGTGGCTGATTCCTCCTCCCTGTGAGCACTGCAGAGGGTTGGAAAGAGCCACCAACTCTTGCTGGCCTCCACCATGGCACGTGTGGGGCTCCACCAGGCAGAAGGGTCTCCTGGCCTGCCTGGCAGCAGCAGACCCTACAGCCCAGCCTCCTTGCAAAGTGGCATGGACACCACACTTGCAGGAGGACGCCAGCATGGCTTTTGTGAGGGTCATAACATGGCCTCCTGCCTCTGGCTTCCCTTCAGGCCAGTGCAGCCTCAGCTGCCTTCACCCAGTGCCTTGGTCTGGGCCCAGCATCCTCCCCAACTACAGCTCCTTCCATGCTACAGAGCTTCCACGAGGCCCTTGGGTTATGCCCTAAGTATTAAGGCGCAGCCTTGCATTATCTGAGATGTCTGTGGAGACCAGAACAGTGCCAAGACATCTGTGTAGGGAGACCCATCCTTCCAGGAGCTGCCTGTGGGGCATGGGCTGCATTTGCTTGGTTATGGGGCTGCTGGATGCTTTCTGCTTTGCCATCCACCCACCAGGTGCTTTAGAACTTCTGGCGGTGTAACTGCAGAGGTCATCCTAGGATTTCGGGATGGGGAGGCTGTGCTAAGCTCTTGTGAGCACTTGCCCCTCATGTGACATCCCTGGGATCAAAGCAGAGGTGGGTGTCAGTGATGTCCATCCTGTCACTGGAGAGACAGTGTTACTGGTGTCACTGGTGAGATGTCACATCTGCTGGGACGCAGAGCCTGTAGGTCTCTGGGACAGCAGCAGCAACATCTCCAGAGACACAAAAAATCCATAAATCCCCCAAATCAAGGGTGACCTCAGGGCCTGGCCAGCCCTGTACCCTGGGAGACAGGCCCTTGGTAAGTCAGATAATGGCAATAGAGACCTCCACCCCACCCCAAGAGGAGAAAGACCGTCTGTGTAAGGATATTACAGGAACGTAAGAGAGCCACCGCCTCTGCCACGCATGGGAGAGAAGACCACAAGACCTAAAATGTGGGAAGAGAGAGACGGCAGCCCATTCCTTCCTGGCTTCAGGAGAAATCCTGGGTGTGTGGCTGGGGAGCCAGGGACACAGCAGCTGTGCAGAGTGGCCCCTGTCTTTGCCCTGAATGGCATTTCCCTGACAAAAGTGTATGGTTCAGCTGAGTTTCAGACTGTCACAGTCAGCTGTTTTCAACCACCTTTTGTTTGCCTAACGTGGTGGCTCAGCAAGGTCGGAGTAAGGTTGCCCAGAAATTGAAAATGAAACACTGTCCAGGCTTTAGGAAAGCAAGCTGTTTACAGGGGAGGCAAACAGACTGTGAGAAAGGCCTTCAGCCTGAAGGTAATAACACAAGGAGGGGCTGTAGGGTTTATTGGGTGCGGGAAGAAGCCCCAGCTAGGCAGCTCCAACCAGCTAAAAATCACGGTGGCTTTCAGCTTTGCAACGCCACTTGCATTTCTGCAAATCAGAAATGCCTTTCAGAAACGTGGATGGGCACTGGTGTGTACGCTTATGCGGCATGGTGGGGCACCGTGCAGCCCCCCGTGGGACCACCGCCCAGGTAAAACAGCCTGCCAGCAGAGAGGGCAGGGGGGCTCCTGAGCCGCAGGCAGCAGGCAACTCCCAAAGGACTGCCTTTGCGCAGATGACTGCATTCCCCCTCATCGTAACCTGAAAGAAGCATAGGAAGCGGAGTCACCAGGAGAATATGGGCTTTATTACTCACAAGGAAGGAGCTGGTCAAAATCACTCTGCAGTACTTATCAGAGTTTGTCAGGCAGGAGTCAAAAACATTAAAAAAAATCCCCAAACAAAATTAAAATAGAACATGTGTGCTGTATTCGTTATCCTGGTGGTCATTTTCCAGAGGAGTATTCGAAGCTTCTGGTATTTCTGCTTCGGCTGGTTTCAGCACTTCCTCTTCACCTATAAGGCATGTAAAAGACAGACCATTTCATATTGGGGGGCTTTTGTGTGTTACACTTCCATGCCATGCTAAAGCCCCCATGGACAGGCTCCTCCAATTGCCTGTAATGTTAGGTAGCTCCTGGTGGCCTGCCTGCTTTTCAAAGGACATGGCAGTCCCAGGGTTTGTGGAGGGGAGTTGGAGAAGGTAAAGCCCTAGTGGGTTTAAAGGCAGGAGGCAAACAAATGCAACCCCAGTGCTTGCCCATTTGAAGATCTCAGGGCTGGGAGCTGAACTGGTGTGATGTGCCCCAGTCAGCCCCAGTCCCCAAGATGCAGGATTGTTGTTTTCCATAGTGAGAGGCCTCTTCTTCTCCCCTGGCACAGACATTGCTGGAAATGCAGTAATTGGGGGTCAGAGGATGCCCACCTCCTCTGAAGTAGATCCTAGGTTTTCCTGGTTTTGAAGCAACCTGCATGCTTGACCCACTGACTGCTAAAGTATACGTGCTCTCCTCTTCCCAAGCCAGATCTAGGAGCAAATCCTGCTGGCCCAAGCTGCGTTAGCTGTAAATGGATTTCCCGAGCCCAGACGGCAATCTGCCATTCAGACCAGCTTAGTGCGCTCTGTGCCGCCTCAGTCCTGGCAGGTCCCAGTCCCCTGCAGACACCCACCCCTTGCTCTAGTGCCCACCTTTCCCTCCCCACAACTCTGGTGTTAGCCCCAAAACCGGGTGGACTGCTGACAGAGCGTGTCCGGGCTTTGGATCTCCCTGACCAGTGCTGGCCTCAAGAAACTGCATCTTCTCTCCACAGCATCTCTGCCCTAACCTGACTTGGCGGAGCCACAGAGGTGTCCTTAGGACAAGGAGCTGTTTAGGACCAGGGACCACAGACCCCATGCCAACAACTCTCCTGACAGAAGTGGGCTTTTTGTCCCTCCCCATGACTTGGAAAGCAGTATCTGCCCCCACAGCCCCAACATCCCCCCCGCCCCTTTCCCAGCTACCCGAGTCATGTTTGGTGGGGCAGGGACACGTGCCCTAGTGGTGCCATGGGCTGGTAGTTGATAAGGTGGGCAGCCTTGGCTGACAGTCCTCAAGAGGCGGCACTGCACTGACCCCCAAGCCCCCACGGGGCCAGCGGCTCTCTGGCAGCTCACCGGCGGGATCTTGGCTCCTGGCTGCCAGCTCCCCCTCTGCCATTCCCGGTTGCATCCCGCTGACCAGGTCCTGGACGGTCAGCACGAGTGGCTGTTCTTGATGCACTGGCTCAGGCGGTGCCAGCTGGGAGGGTGCTGGCTCAGCCTCCTCCTGTGGGTCGGGCTGGCGGTCCGGCTCCAGTTCTGCCTCCAGGCTGGGCTCCACTGCTGGCTGGCGGCCCCGTCCTCGCCTGGCACCTCTGCCTCTCCTTTGCCGTTTGTTCTCCTGCTCCCTGCCAGGGGATTTCACAGGGGTGAAGCGTTGAGCGTGGGGCAGAGGATTTTCCCTCCTGCTGCTTTGCCGCACCCCCGGCTGTGATCGTGACCCAGTCTATCCCAGCAGAAGCTGCAGAAGCTGCACTTCTGCAGCCTTCCTCCCCAGCCCTGCACGGCAGCCTCCTGCGGCCGCACAGAGGGCTGGGAGCTTGGGCACCAAATTTTTCCCCGGCCCCACGCTGTGGTTGAGGGTTGCTTGCCACCCAACCCACCACCTGCGTAACCCACCTCCCATCCATCTCTGGCCCTCAACGCCCGCCTAGACCCGCTGCAGGCAACCCTTTCCCCACAGCTTGTCTCTGTCCGTGTGCGAAGATGGAAGGGCTGGGCTGCCATGCCTGCGATCAGGTTAAGTGCACCAAGAAAATTACTCCTCAGCATAAGCAAGATTTACCTCAGAACCCACTGAATTGAGTCTTTCTCCTGGGCTTCTGCTTTTCTTTTGCGGAGCAGCTCCCGGTCTCTCAAGCGGCGGGTGATGATGACATCTACAAGGACAAACTGAGTGCTAACATGACATCCTGGCCAAGGGACAATTCGATCCCTCCCTGCCTGGTGACAGAGCACTGATGCAAGAGGCCATGCTCTTTTTGTCATGAAGTGGGTCTTGGTATGAAACTGCTTGGGCACTGTACTTCCAACTCAGCCTCAGTGGGTAGGACACACCACCAAAAGCTCCCAGGCTCCTGCGCTGAAAGTTACTTTAAATTTCTAGCTGCAGTTTTCTTTGTGCTGCTGCAGCCTTGGGGTGACCCTTGTCCAACCTGCTCACCACTGTGGGGACCTGGGGCCTGACTGAAGCACGGGGCAGGCTTCCCGTGCCATGAGGACACCATGAAATCCCTTGGCCAGACGTCACTAGAGGATGCAAGATAATTCTTCATGTTTGCTCCGTTGTTACCCTTTCCCCAAATAGCTGCAACTGGCCACTGCTGCTATTAAGATGCTTCTCTAACTAACTAAGGAGAAAGCCTTGCCCTGCAGAACAGCCAGCCCTACAACACAGGAACAGGTCTGTGGCGGTGAGGGGGTGAGCCAGCGGGCACAGGCCTTCCCGTACACAGATGCTCATGTGTTTTAGGCTGAGACCCTGTAGGGGATGGTGACCCAACCAGAGACCAGGACAGGGCTAGTACACACTGCTGGGTGTGAGGAGACTGGTCCCAAAGACCCCACAAGCAATCCCAAGCTGGTCTGCAGCTATGAAGAAGACTATGGCAGGGCTGAAGACAGACTGACTCATGTGAGAAAGCTCCAACACTAACTTCAGCATTTGGGCAAGATGTGTAGGTTACCTACAGCCCCCAGGAGAATGGAGCACCCCCCGGGTCCCAGTCACCCTGTGCAATGCCTTCTCAGGCCAAGGTAAGTTGTGCCCATTTCACTGGCTGCAAAGGGCTCCAAATGGCTTCCTGAGGCAAAGACATCTCAGCCATCTACACCTGGGTGAATGAATTCCTGGACTTCACTGAAGGTAGTACTGAACTTCCTCCCACATGTCTTTGTCCTAACAGACAACATCCTTGATGATGTGGCAGTACGGTCTTGTGGTTTCTGATCCAGTCAGCCCTGAATTTTCTAGTTTGGACTCCAGCCTGTGATAATAAAGACCTGGCTTAGATCAAGTAGCATGAGACTGCTCCCTTGAGACAAAAGGCATTGTTCAGGAGCAACACCACTTCCCTGGGGCCTGGAGGGAGAGGGCACTCTTCCCACGCGTACACTGAAGAGGTCACAAAAGTGCTTATTTTCATAGTTTCAACAAAACCCACACAAAGAAAAAGTAAGACTACAATCTGCTCCTTCCAGATGTAATCAGACCTAGCTCCTTCCACAAACAGCCTCAGCTCACACTAAAGTATTAGGTCAAATCAGTGAAGAACAGTCAGTTTGTCATTCCTTGCCCAGCTGGGAGAACTGGCAAGATGAGAAGAGCTTCCAAGGCTGAGCTGGGACTACGGTTCTTGTATCCCACGTGTCTGTTAAATGCAAGAAAAAACGTAGTCCAGGGCAGAAAAAAGCAAAACTGACAGCAGGAGCCAACCTCTACCCAAAGTAGATCTTTACACAAGACACTTCTGATAATTAATAATACTCTTGCAGAAATATAGCTTGGAAAGGATCTCTTTTGGTCTCTGTTCCAGTGTCCTCATCAAAGCAGGGCCAACTTTAAAATTACATCAGGCTGTCCAGGACCTTGTCCAGAGAAGTTGGGAATACATCAAAGCCCACCTCTCTGGTCTCCGCAACACTCTCACTGTTAATTTTTTTCCTTTCTATCCAGCCATGTTTACAATGTGGACCTGGTGCCTCCTGTCCTTTCCCTGTGCACCCCTGTAAGAGCCTGGTTTCCTCTCTCTTCCTCCTCTCAAAAAGAGTCTGGCTGTCCCATCTCTGTAGCCCCTGTTAGGCAGAGGATGACTGCAGTAAGATCTCCCTCTCAGCCTTCTCTTCTCCTGGCTGAACAAGTCTGATTTCCTCTGCCTGTCCTCATGTGTCATCTGCTCCAGCCTTTAGCAGTGTCAGTGGTCCTACACTGGACTCATCCTGGTATGCCTTTGTCTTTCTTTTGCTGAGTTGCCCAAATCTGGGCATGGTATTCCAAGTGCTGTCTAATAGTAACAACAGTCACCATCACAACCACAAAATAAAAAATAATCCTACTTTCTGTTGTTGCCTATTAGTTTTTCTGTTCTTTTATTGCTGGTTTTTGTATGGTAGTTCCAAGAGCCCCCTTCGCTGTGAGCACAGTAAAGCCATACACGAGAAGATGGCTCCTCTCCTAAATAAAAATCCAGACTAACCAGACCAAAGAGAAGGGGCACAGCAGGATGCGATACAGATGTGAAGGCCATATGCAACGACAGTGCCGGAGTATCTCAGTGATGGCAGGGGCATCTCAGCATGACCAGAGATGGTGTCAGCCTCTGAGATGAAAAACACTGCGCTTGGCCTGTACAGCCGAGTAGACGTTCCCCAAATGGGAGGCTGTTGCCCAATGTGAAGGAGTATCAGAGGCAGCAAGGCACAGCTAACAGGAGATGACTCTGCCATCCACATAGCAAAAGGCAGGAAACTGCCTGGGAAGATGAAGTTACAAGTTACAAGCAGTAGCAGGATCTGCACAGGGCTCCCGTTTAACTGCTGAAGTACATAAATCCCTTGCACATCCCTTTGCAGCCAAGGTAACTTCCTTTCCCTTTCAAGATGTCTTGTGAGCCATAAAAGCATTTTTAGGTGCTTGCAGTCAGTGTCCTTCCCGACCCACCCTAAGCAAATTGTTTTGCAGAGGTAGCAAACACCCCCTCATTCACTTCCAACTGATCCAAAAGAACACTCCCACAGCTGCTCCAAAGCTGTCTGTCACCTGCTAGCACTAGGCAGGAAAGATCACAGCAGAACATCTGCATCCTGATGAAAAACTATTTAGCAGGGGACACAAAGATACAGAGATTAAATGAAATGAAAAGACAAAAAAATCCATCAAGCTAAGAGAACAATGAGACAGTATTGCCAGTCTGCAAACAGACAATATATTGATGCTGCCGGAGGGACTTTGTCTGAGTTGAAAAGCCTTTATAGGTGCTTCTGCCTTTGTGATCTGAAACACAACATGGAAAAAGCCACATATATTTGCAGTTAAATGTGCATCCTCCATCCCCCAAGCATAAACTGGTAATTATTAACTCCTTTTTTAGAAACCACTGGTGACAAAGATCATTCTCTCCTCTCTCCAAACACTCAAGTCAGGAGTGGTCTCGTCATTACCTGGTACAGCATACTCCTCACGGGCTGCAGAGGGTGGCAGGGAAGAGTCCGAATAAGCATGGTCTTTTCCTAAACTCTCCATTGCTCTTTGCAGTTTTAAATAGAAAGCAGCTTAGTTCCCTGGGAGCGGCATCTGGAGATACTGGTGCAGCATAATGACAGCTTGAAAAAAATGCAGACTGCCCGCCCAAAACCTCTTATCTGGCCAGGCCACTAGTAGGGTAATAATATTCTCCTTATCAGAGTGCAAAGGTGTGCGAGTCTCTGCCCAGCATTTACCGTGTGGATTGCAAAACATGTTAGTGCTTTTATACAGCAAATAATTCCATTTCAGATAGGAAATTTACACTCACTGCTGCTAAACTGTGACTCAAATGTCCTCCTTTACAGTAGAGAGAAGCTGCACAGCAGGGCAGGATGCAGCACTGCCTCGCTGCTGGTTTCCAGAGTGAGATGCAGGGTGTTGTTAGGCCTCGAGGACCCCTTGTGAGGTCTGAAACGGGCCGTATGCTGTTTGAAACGTGTTTGCATAGGACGCTAGCAGTGCTGGTTGGAAGGGACCTCTGTCTCCACTCCAGTCCCCCTCACAGCAGGACTATCTGTTGCAGGAGGTCAGGGCAGGTGTGGCATCACATGCTTTGGAAACTCCCAAGCCAAATTCATGTGAACTGTCCAAGGGCTGGCTGCACTACCTTCCTGGAAAATCCAGTCAGAATAATGCATCCATACTGGGACTCCAGCCAAGGCCCGGTGCGTGGTGAGGACTTCCCAATGACTTGTTGGTCCAGTACCTGGTGGGTCAAGGCTATGAGCAAAACCCTTCCCTCATGAAGCAAGATGGCAATGGGCAGCCCCAGCAAAACCAGTGGGAAGACCCAGCTGGTCCCTTGCTCCCTGAGGAGGATATTCTTTAGTGGTTGCTCCTAGCTCCCTGTTGCCCATCACAGCCCCAGACCTCTCACGCAGCCTCTATAGGACCATCTTTGGGGCCAGTATAGCTGCAAAGGGGAAGCTTCTGCTTGGTACAACGGCTTCAATCCTGAAATCCTGCTCCCGGCTCTGCAGTCTGCATGGCCAGACCCCCAGGTCGGTCTGCCTCAGTTTCCTGCATGTGCGATGAGCTGGGAATCCTGGCCTCCTCTGCAAACTGCCTTTAGAGGTTCCTGTGCTGGGATAGTGCAGAAAAGCTTAAGATTATACCTGTGCATAACAGTTCTGCTGGACCAGAGACCTGTCACCACTTTGGCCAGTTTCTAACATGCTCAGTGCCGTAGTATTTGGGATTCAGCTTCTACGAGCACTTTTCTCCTTGAGCTACTCAACTGCTTATGCTCTGGTGAGGTGCTAGTGCTCCTAACCTCCCCCTTCCAAATGAATTCAAAGTGGCTCCAAGGTTAGTAGAAGAACCCAACAACATGGCTTTCCCCAGGTCCTCTAAGAATTGCTTGCCTTTCATGGCAGGGATGATCCCATGATCCCACCTCCTTGTGCAGTCCCAAGACTTGCCCTGGAGCAGCTCCTCAGGGGTAAGCAGATCTGGCCTGCCTCCAGTCTTTGCCAGGGTTTTGTTTGGTTTTTTTTTTCAATGTACAGCATTTGTTCTCTGCTGGTTCTCTCTCTAGATCCCTGGAAGCTCCAGAGTTTGAAATTTCATGCATGTGGTTTTCTTAAGATGTAGCCTGGGGGTCTGTGGTCATCTCTGCTGCCTTTCTGCTTATCCCTTGAGTTACCACTTAGCTCTAGGGCTCTTCCTCTGTGTCCACTGCAGATTACATGGTACCTCCAGATAGGTGGGGCAGGTTTAACAGACCCAAAAGAAGCAGCAGGGTGGTGGCAGCAGAGCAGATATGGGAAGGCTCTGATATGGGAGGGTGGGCCAGGAGCATGGGTGGCATAAAGAGATGTGAGGCTTCCAAGTCATTCATAGGGGAGTTTCTTGTAACTCAGTCACAAGTGAAGGCAAGGTGTCCCATGATGGTGCGGGTGTCCATGTTCCAGCACTGTGTGATGCTGCATGACCCTGGGGTCACCCTGCCTCATACAGACATCCTGAAAACTGTATCTTCAGGATGTTCTACCATGCAAAGATAGTGCTTGGGAAGAAGGAAAACATATCACACCTTGAATACTATGTTCAGTTTTGGGCCCCTCACTACAACAAAGATATTGAGGTGGTGGAGCACATCCAAAGAAGAGCAACGAATTTGGTGAAGGGTCTAGAGCACAAGCCCTTTGAAGAGTGGTTGAGGGAACTGGGTTTGTTTAGTCTGGAGAAAAGGAGGCTGAGGGGGAGACCTTATTGCTCTCTACCACAACCTGAAAGGAGGTTGTAGCGAGGTGGGTGTCAGTCTCTTCTCCCAAGTACCAAGTGATAAGACAAGAGGAAATGTCTTCAAGTTGCACTAGGAGAGGTTTAGACTGGATATTAGGAAAAATTTCTTCACCAAAAGGGTTATCAAGCACTGGAACAGGCTGCCCAGGGAGGTGTTTGTGTCACCATGCCTGGAGGTATTTAAAAGATGTGTACATGTGGCACTTAGGGACATGGTTTAACAGTAGACATGGCAGTGTTAGGTTAATGGTTGGCCTCAATGACCTTAAAGGTCTTTTCCAGCCTAAATGATTCTATTCTATGATTCTATATGCCTGGCCATAGAGGGATATCACGTCTGGAAGTGCTCTTACAAAGAGCTTGACATATTCTGGGCTGCTTGCAGGTGATATGAAACATGGAAGACAGGGTGGAAATCCTTGGGTGTTTCAGTGCTCCATGGGAACTGGGTGCATGCTCAGGCTGTGGCTAACTCAGCTTCTCACACCCCACATCTACTCAGTCACTCCAAAGCCTGGTGAGGTCTGATAAATCACTCTTGACTCAGCAAAACATTGCCATATGACACTGCAGAGCTGGTACTGTGAATGTTTCTCCATTCCAGCCATCTTCTAGCTGGGCAGAAATCAATAAATTTGTAAAGAACATTTGTAAAAGGAAGAGTCACTGTGCTCTCAGAGTCTTTACAGGTGCTTAATGGAATAGATGGGCTTCATAATCTTAACAGAGCCTGGGCTTGCATCTCTCAGGACTGACATCCCTGTAGAGATCTGGCTTTTGTGTGTGAATTACTTTAAATGCCAAGGCAGTGATTTTATTATCCCACGGGAAGGCTTTGGTGATGGATAACAGTATGGAAATTATAGACTCCACCGCCTAGTTTCGAGTTGTTTCTGCTCTGAAGTGGAGGGACTGAGCGGCAGAGACTCACCCACAATGCCTGGGACACTGGGCTTATTTTAGAGCCCAGTGTTGCTTCCCTGTCCCTGACAAGTACCAGCAACACAGCAGACTCTTCTCCAGCCGAGGTCTGTAGCAGTTATGGCCAAAGTTGCATCCCCTTTGCTATGGATGAATTTGTGCAAGTAGGTTAAACTTTCTGGCCAGTCTCAGTTGCACGAACTGTTGCAGCTGGACACTTTACAGTATGCCAGGCGCTGCTTCCCTCCCCTTTCTCTCCACATTTCAGTTCAGCTAGCACTGGGCCAATGTCACTGATGCATCCAGTTTCCTAGGTGAGGACCTGGAGGAGCTCAACCAGGTGTCCAGCAACCTGGGCAGCTCCAATGTCACAGACTCCTTGAGTGTCACTGGAGCTGCTTGGTAGGGGAACACCCCCAATGTTGGGTACATCTCACCCTGCCGGTCCCCCACATGGCTTTCACTACCCAAAAGCCCTGGGAATGCTTTGTCTAAGGGACAGCTGGACCTGGGTCTGGATCCTGCCACTGGGCCTGTCTCCTGGCCCTGTTGGGACTGCTGTCACTGCAGACACAGCAACACCAGACTTTGGATCTATGTATGAGTCAAAGCTCTTGACAAGTCTCAATGGTATCTCTGTTTACCCCTGCCTGGCATTGCTACTGCAAGGCAATATCCAGAGACCTACCTATCCCTTCCTGCAGTCAGGGACGCAGCCCTGAACCCAAGGTTATCTGGGGGATCAACATGGGCAGCTGGGGGAGCTACGCCGCTGTCACTCTAGCAGGGTGTCAGGGCACTTCTTCCAGTTTTGTCTTGCATGACAATGACAGAGGAGCATTTTTCAGGCTTGTCCTTCACTCCCTGACTTGAGGCAGGTTTGGGGGCAACTTGCCTGGTTGCAACACGCTTCTCCGGGAGCAGGACTACCAATAGCTCTGTGTGACGAACTATGGTGCCTGTGAAAGCAGATAATCCCTACCTCCCCCTGCCTTGACTGAAGCATGAGAAGATGGGAAACAGATGGATAAATTCAACAGGCAAGACTGTACGCAAAAGTGCAAATCCATGTGCATACCCCCTGCCACAGACCAATGCATTTTTGCAGGCATCTTAGTGTCCACCAGCTGACCTTGCCAGACACAGATCTGCCAGGCTTCAGAGTCAGGCGCTCTGCACGAGGCTGGATCCAGCCGTCCTGCACTGGCCCCTGACATCTGTGGTGATATTAAATCACTCCCTTCGCTCTTGAACTGCGTGAAATAAACAAGCAAATCCACTAGTCCCCAGGGAGGATGGGTATCTCTGAATTGGCTGTGTGTAGAGTCAATGCTGACCCTGTCCTGAGGCTGCCCACGCTTTGACCTTGCAGGTCAGGCACGCAAGTGTGTGCTTTAGCTCTGCAGTTTCTGAATAAACACTCCATGTTGTGCTGGAGGCATGCGGTTTCGCTCTTCAGAAGAGCCCCCGAATTGTCTGTGTTGGTTTTTCCTAGCCTCTGCAAATAAATAGACGTGGCTCTCATGGGATACACAGTGACGGGCTGCAGCTACTCTGCCTGCATGACTCGAGCCACTGCATGGGGCTGAGATGCCGGTGCCCCCCCTGGGGAAGAACGGGTCCCAGTTATGCCCCATGCTATACTGGGCGTAACCTTCCCCTCAGCCCTGGCAGAGAGCTGGGACAGAGCTGCCCGAATACATCCTGCCTGCGGCTGGGTTGGCAGCAGCAGGAGCAGAAAATCCCAGGGGGGAATGAGCAATGCATTTGTGTTGTTCACCATGGAAGTGTTTTGGGGGTGATAACCCCACCATAGCCCTTCCCTATGGTGCAGGGGAGACACCATCTGAAGGTCGGCACAGAAGGACTGGCAATGCAGAGAGCAACACGCAGCCAGACCACCTCTCCCTTGCTACCTGAGGACTGGAAGGTGGCAAACAGACTTGCAGAGCCCCGGGACAAATGAGCAGATGGTGTAATAGCAGCAGTTGTGGACAAGTGGGCAAGGTGTGTCCCCTCCTCTGCAGAAGTGGAAAGGGTCCAGGGAAGGAAAACAGGGACTATCAAAGATCTGGACAACTCTGAGCAAGTAGCCAGGCTAAGACTTTTCAGCCTGGGGAAGCGCTTTTAATAAGAGAAAAGCTTTTCATGACAGCAGGTTTCTCTGGGCCAGAAAATGATGGACACCTGGTCAGACAGATCTCCCATCTGACCAAGCATGGCTGTTTTATGCTCCTCAATGCTATTTCCAGCTGCAGCATAAAAACCACAGAATCACAGAATGATAGGGGTTGGAAGGGACCTCTGGAGATCAGTCCAACACCCGCCCCCCCCCCCCGCCCCCCCCCCAAGCAGGTTCACCTAGAGCAGGTTGCACAGGAATGCGTCCAGGCGAGTTTTGAGTATCTCCATAGAAGGAGACTCCACAACCTCTCTGGGCAGCCTGTTCCAGTGCTCCACCACCCTCAAAGGAAAGAGGTTCCTCCTCATGTTTAGATGGAACTTCCTATGACCAAGTTTGTGCCCATTACCTATCAGCAATGGCTTTGTCATGCATTACAGTGCTGTGGTGTTCTACCTGGAGTAAATGACCAGCTGGCCAAGCACAGTAGCCATGACACTGGCACAGCTCCCAGGCTTGCAGGGTGGTCACTGACTTCAGGGAGCTTGCTTGACCAAATGATGCACCCAGGACCCTTACCCAGTTACCTGCAACTGAGTCATGTGAGTATAGTAGCAAGTCAGAGCAGCATCATCCCCTGTGGGTGAGCACAGCTCTGTCGTTGGAGGGTTTCAGTTCACACTGAAGCACTTTTCAAAGCAACCCAGTGCTTTGCTGAAGCTGATGAGAGAAATCTCAACTAGTCATTCTGTAGAAATACAACATCTGGTGCAGGACTGAACTGAATTCAGGAGGCAAGTCCTGGGTTAGCCAGTGCCTTCTGATCTCTGTCACTGCGAGCAAAGTGAGCCCCTTGCATACCCAAGTTTTACAACCTCATTACAGGTATTTCATGAAAGATGAGTTGTGTCCCAGCTGGTGGAATTGGGAGACGAAAGAGCAGAGAGAGCCCCAAAGACTGCTGATGCACACTTACACTGTTACCTTGGTTGGACTGTGCCCTGACACCAGGAGCAACTTAGACCTGAAATTTGGCAACCGGCTGGGAACTTGCAGTTCCTGGAGAGCATTTCTGGGTAATTAGTTCAGTTTGGAGGTTGCTCTCAAGTCCTGGAGCAGAGATCCGGGGTCCCTTGCATTCAGAGTCTCCACTCAGGCTCTTTCCATGCTCCCATGTGTTATCTGGGCTGATTCCTGTTGTGAAAAGCTCTTGGGTAAAAAGCTGAATAACGTCTAATATGAGAAGTGCAGATGTTACTATTTTCAGTTTACATCAGCTCTGGAAGTGGTGGTGTTTACTAGGGAGCCAGGGAGTTGTCTTCTCCCACGCTGAAGAAACTTTACTTTCCCTTTGCTAAATTGCCTCCTACAGAAAAATACTGCACTTGTTCAGCACCTTCTTCACCGGATCTGGGTGTTTCTTGCTACTCGCATGTGGCCTTTCTCACAGGAACATGGGTAAAATAATACTCACAGTCCAGAGCCCTGGTTTGTGATGTGGATTTGAAATTAATGTCTTGACTGTACACTTTTAGTAGCCCTTTGTGGGAACTGGCTTGTGCTCTTTTCCCTCAGCCTTGCATAAAAAACTGCTGTTGAAAGAAGATTGTGCATGTCATTTTATTATTCACCACTGCTAACTTAAATGTGCAATCAGCACAGAGCACATAGGATCAATTAATCACCTGTTTCTAGGCTCAGGAAAGCTACCAGAAAGTTCAGACATCTTGACACTCCCCATCTTTCAAAATCCGGATGTCTTGCCTGGTTTTCCTAGAATAACATAGGAAGAAAGAGTAAGAGCTCAAAAAAATCCTCCCCAAGTCATACTTTGGCTCCTGTCCAGCCCATGGAACGGAGCTATTATAAAATTGGCTTACTCATTTTCCTGTCTAAAAAGCTGTGACTGCATGCCATCCTAGCCCACAGACGTCCCCTCGGCGGGCATGCAGCACCGGTGGTGGGTCTCCAGCCCAACCTGCTCCCAGCAGGGCTGTCCCCTGTGTGAGGTTGAGGTGGCCATGGCTCTGTCTGAGCCCTAACCACCACCACCCCCAAGGACGGAGCCCCCCCACCTCCCTGGTGCACCACCCTCCTGAGGAGGGGGTTTCCTCTCTGTCCAACTTGTACTGTCTGGGGTACATAAGCATACATGCTTATGGCTGTTGCCTCAAGTTGCATCACCTGCTACCACTGAGAAGGGTGTAGCCCCATCCCGTTTGCAACCGTAGGCTGCTGCTAGATCCCCCCAAGCCTCCCCTTCCCCAGACTAGCCGGACACAGCTTCTCCACACCTCTTTGCAGCTTCCCTTGACAAGCTGGTCAACCCTCTCCTCCTGCAGCCCAGCACACAGTTTGTGTTATTTGCCATGCATGTGCACTGCTGACCTGTGTTCAACCTGATCTTCACCCTCGGTTCCTTTCTAGCCAGAACCCCTGCTCAGACAGTCACTTCCCAACCTGGATAAAATCACTACCCCAAAGAAACCCTTGTGCTTCTCATGAAGTCCTTGTTGCCCTAGTCCTCAAGTTTATGGTGGTACCTTTTGTTTGAAGTTTTGCCAAAAGAGCCGTGACGGACATAACTGGGCATCTGCATTTGCAGAGGTCCCTTTGAAGGACTTAGTGATGCTATTTGACTGTCCAGACTAGATGCCTAGTTGACCTTTTTGCCCATCTAAGTTCAACTCTCCCTTCTCTAATTGCAGTCAGCACAGACGGTGGGACCTTCTCCCGTCCTCTGTGGAGCATCTGGTTTGTTGCCAGCTTGCAGGCACTTGTGTTGGAGGGTTTCCTGCCATGGACTCCTGACCTCACCTTTTGGATCTCCTGGTCATGCAGCCACAGGGTGGTCTGATTTAGCAAGCTGATCCAATGCATGAATATACAGCTCTTCTGTGGGATTAGTCCCCTGCCAACACAATGAGCTAAATCCCTCCGCCTGCAGGTGCACAGCAGTCACTAAACGTGGTGCCAAGGATGGGACAGGAACCTACAGGCAAGGGCTGGGGGCATGCCTGCACCTATCCGCGGGCACGCACAGGCTTCACAGCCCAGCGCCCAGCTCAGCTGACATGGAAAAGTCCTCCTCCACTTTGCTAGCAGGAACACGTGTGCTTCCCGTCTGCCATGGCTTTCCCCAGGCATGGGAGAGCCTGCACGATTTCACAAGCACCCAGTTTCAGGCGGCCAAAATTAGGCTCCTGGAGGTCTCTACCAAGGGCATGAGCTTACATTTGTTGCACACAGAGCTGGCATTCATTGGCATAGGTGTTCCCATCGGTCCCACAGACAGGCAAGTGCAGGAGGGGGCAGGCCTGTAGCTCAACCATGTCTCCACACACAGGCTGGAAAGGACAAACCACAGCGCACATTTCAATGCTGGCAGCACCCATCTCTTCCTCTCAGAGCACCCGGGCAGGAGCAAGTGCCACTGGTGACCTGGTTCCATCTGCCCTGGACAGGGGAGGGTGTGCACACAGAGCGGGAAAACAGGGAGGAGAGGTCACCACATCCCTCAGTGGGACTCACAGCCTGGGCTTTGATGTGGGTTTGATGCTGGAGCACCAGTACCCATGAGGCTGGGGATGATTGCTGGGAACAGCCTTTCTCCCAGGCACGCCAGGCACTAAATCCCATCTCAAGCTATGAACAAGGAAAACCGGAAACCTCTTACCCTCCTCAGGCCATTCCCTTCATTCAGCTCCACTCCTGAAACAGAGCAGAGAACCGTAAGTGTGGCACACCTGTGACCGGTGGCAGGAGGATGAGGCATCGACAGAGGGTCACTTCTAAACCAAAGGGAAGGCAGGGTTGTGCAGGGCCCACTCAGAACCCGGATCAGCTGTGTGGGTTTCGTGAGGGGGGATCAGTTTGCTGCATGCCATGCCCCCACCCTCCCAGCAGCACAGTGCACAGTCTCCATCCGCAGCTGAGCCGGCTGGGACAAAGCTGGAAACGCCTGTTGCCACCCCCTAATCCATCTCCCGACAGCCCTCTCTCCCCATCTCTGGACCAGGAGCTCCACAGAGCATCCAACACATCCCAGGAAATGTGAACCCATACAGTGCTGCACGTGGATATGGTTTATCTTCAGAGGGCTGAGGCTCTGTGACACTGCACAGCCAGACAACAGCCACCCCCAGGAAGAGCTGCATTCGCTGGTTTCCTTTTCTGCAGTCAGCAGAGCAGTAGCAACAGTTCACAGTCCATCTGTGCAGTGCACGAATGTCCTGGGAGCATGAGGGCTCACACACAGGCTGCTGCAGGACCACCACTACGTGCACCTAGGTAGTACTGGTTTTCCAGAGCCTACAAAGAGCTGCTTCCCACGTGAATATGCTGAGCACATAACGCTCTTGCAAAGACTTGCAGGTCTTCATGGAGGCAGGAACAACAGTAGCTACCACCCCTGTGTATGTGCTGTCCTCCCCAGATCCTGGTTCCCGTTTGCATTGCAGGCTGTCATCTATCCCATCCCTCTCCCGAGTGTAATAGGGTTGACAAACCAGCCTGTAACCCTTGCCCCGAACTGCTAACAAGGCACGGTGTGTTTGCTCCAGTCCTTCTTTCCCACCATACTGCCACTGTGTTTGCCTGCCCTCCTCACCTCCTCTCCAAACCAGAGTTTCTGGGTCTTTCTGCCCTCCCACCCATTTTTGATCCCTCCATGGTTCCCATGGCCACGGAAGAGCCAGCTGCCGGCAGCAGAGCAGACTTACCACCGGCAGTGACAAGAGTCACCAGTGCTGCCACCACCGCCACCACCACCAGCTCCCTCGCAGGCATGGTCAGTTCAGGCACACACGCTCGTGCACCTCGCTCCACTCGTGGCTGCCTTTATAGGGGAGGGCACTGGCTTATCTCAGCAGCGCTGGGAAAAGCAGCATTTTGAGCAGCATTTGATCTGTACTGGGAACAGCTGGACTGTGCACGCAGAGGGATCACTTGGGCGCTCTCATGCAGCTGATAAGCTACCCCAGTGCCACCTGCCAGTCCAGGTGCCGGCACAGGAGGCTGCTTTACAATCCCTTTGCACTGTAGTCTGGGTTAGGCAATGCTGCTCTTCTCCGCTCCACCCAGCCTGCTTACCTCTGGGTGTATCTTGCCTGAACCAGCCCTCCAGCTTTGCAGCCACCATTCTTCATATGTGACAGGTATCTCCATTTGGGTTGGGAGACTTCACAAGGAAAAGCCAGGAAATTCAGGTTGATTTGGGTGGCTGCGTTGTGGCCTGAGTGTTATCCCGTGAGACTCGGCCAGCTGCATGCTCAGCTGCCTGACGCACTGGGCAGGACCCCAGGAGGGGGATCTGAAACACACAGGAGGCCTGCCGTCATGCTGCTGCAAGCCCACCCTGTTGCTGGGTGGGATGGGACAGGCTGGAGGTGCAGAGGGGCTGGAGGGAATGAAATTCAGCTGAGTGGGAGCAGGGAGCTGCAGGTGCAGCCGCTGCCTGTGCTCCTCTATCCATCATTGTAGATGGTTTAATACCTTGCTCTGCTCCTCAGCTTGGTCACATAAATGGTTGCAGCTGAGACGAACAGAACAAAATGATCTTTATCATAAGATTCAGTGTGATGGAAGGGGGCTGTGTGCATGGATACCCAGCTTAAATATGCAGAGGTAGCACATACAGCAGGGAGGGGACAGAGAGGCCGGAGAGGATCCTCAGTGGTAAGAGATGCCAGCCCTTCAGTGAAGGACTTCTCAGCAAGCACCACCACCCAGAAGATCCCAGCTGCTTTGCCTACAAGACTGGATGCTTGACATCAGTTTTTCCAGGTAAGCATTCTCATCACCTCTTCCTGAGAAGCTGAATTTTCCACATCTGTCCCCACCTTCCTCTGGTGAATCAAAATCAATTGGTGAAGGGTGAAGGATGGAAAAGAGGACCGCTGGCTGGAAAGTTGATGTCATAGCTGAAGACCAGTGTTGACCAGAAACTCCTTTGGGACAGGCTTGCCGAGATGAAGTCTGGGCCAGAAGCGACAGAAGGCCTCCTCCACGCTGGGAGCGGGTAGGAGATGCTGTGTGCACAAGGGGCAGGCAGGGGCTCAGTGTCCTACAGAAACCACCAGTGAGCTGAGAGAGCTCCAGAGACCCGCAGCATGCACATTTGCACTTGCTGAGGAGCTGACCGTGACCGTGCTCGGGAGGTTTCTTCCCCACAGTCTTGCCTGAGGCTTAGGAAGGTACACACTGGCCTCAGCCAGCTGAGACAAGAGGGAATGGCTTGGTGAGCATCTCCCATGGCCCAGCACAGGGTACAGACCCTGCACAGGGCTGCTTCCATCCTTGCCCTTGAGAGGTCCTTCCGCCCAACTCAGCAGGGCTGTGACCAGGTTTTGAGAAGGGGGAAAGTGACCGATTCAGGGCTCCCCTTGCAGAACCATTCCTCCGCTCTGCCGAGGCGGCTGTGCACATGTTTTATATTCCCTCTTCATGGAGTTTACACAGTTCAATAACCTTTGGCTTTTATTATTATTCCACTTTGGAAATCCCTCAACTAAAGTAAATATTTAACTGCATTAGCAGTTGCTCCTGAGGCACACGGGGGCCTGTTGGGCTTGTTTAGTCTAGTACAGAGGAGGGCCAAGGGGGGGATCTGATAGCAGCCTACAACTGCTGGAAGGGCAGTTGATGGAGCCAACCTCCTCTTGGTAGTGCCAGATGACAGAATAAAAAGCAACAGGCACAAACTGCAGTCCTGAGATGTTCAGGTTGGGAGTTAGGAAAGAAACCTTACCCCAGAGGGTGGGCAACCCAGACTGGCAGGGAGGTGGGAGGCCTCCATCATCAGTGGGCCATATACAAAGCCACGGATGGCCTGACCAAGCCCTGCTGTGCACGAGGTTTGGTGGGTGAAGCCTGGAGGGCCCGGCCACCGGTACGCTGGACCCTGGGTACACAGCAGCTCTTGCTCTCTGGCACACATGGATATATTTCCTTAGGTGCCCACCTTGCAAATCTGGTCTCAGCCAAAACTCAACTATGTGGACAACATGGGGCCACCTCCTGCAAGCTGCTCCCACAACAACACCAACACTCAGCACAGCCCTGGATGAGGGCTATCATGGGACTTCACTGTCTTCTTCAACATTTTTGCTACCAAAAAAACCACCCAAATGCTGATTGTAATGCCTCCGCTGCCCGTGCTGCGGAGAACCATGCCATGCAGCTGGTTCCAAGCATGGCCTGGCTCTTCGGGTCATGCCATCAGCAGTGCAGGAGCGATGGCCTGGGGCTGTGCAGCTGGGACATGTGTGCTCCAGATCACTCTCCTTGGATGGAGGGTGACAGGAAACGTCTGCATCCCCTCTGTGCCGTAGGCAGCAAGCCGTGTGGTGCCAGGGAAAAGCTATTGGCTGATATGAGGCTTGATCTTCCTTCACCTGGTTCCTCAGTGGTATTCAAATGCTGTTGCCTTCACAGAGCAAATGAAAATGACATGCTAAGAGATGACAAAGGGGAAATCACCTCTTGCAAACTGTTTTTGTCTTTTCCTGCTTTTCTCTCAAGCACAGGCTTGCAGCCCCTGACGAAAGTCCTGCCTACCACCCCCCTCAAAGAAGAGGTGGGGAAATTCTTCCCCAGGTGGGACAGAAGGTTTTCTGGTGGCTGCTTGCCCTCATGTTGGCCACACAGCTCCAGCTATGTCTGAGACAGTCACGCATTTAAGCGTGGCCTTTCCTCCTCTGCCTTGCAGATATCATGAAGAGGGGGACCCTTCTGCTGTTCCCGGCAGGTCTTGGGCTCCCAGTGGCACAGCAGCACATGGGGGAGCTGCTCCCCATACCCTCCATCTGGGGCTGCCCTTGGACTCCCCTCCGGCTTCTTCTGGGGTAGGAGCAAGGGTCCTGGCTCTGCTGCCTCCTCCCTGCACGCCCGCCAGCCGCAGCCCTGCAAGAAGGGCAGGAGGTGCAGGTAGAAGGTCCAGAGACTTCGTCTCGCCTCCAGCAAGGCAGAGAAACGCTGCTGGAGATGGCGGCAACACAGAAGGAGGTTTCTACTTCCAAAATCAACCTCACACTTGTTCCCTCGCGGCATTGCCCCTGCCTTTGCTCTTGTTCCCACACGCTCACCAGCACCCTCCCGCCCATGTCCACGCCCCCCCCGCCCCGGGATCGCTCCTCACATCTTGAGCCCTTATCATGCCTTTGCCTCCCGGGTGACCGCAGCGCTGTTTGCAGGTTTTCCGTCTGCCTGGGCACTGACGGCAGGAGGGCAAGCCAGATTGCATCACATCGCTCTTGCTCCACACCTCCCTGGTGGCCTTATCTGTAGTGTGGCCTTCGTGTCGTCACCGCTCCACCCAGCACCTGCTGGTTCCTTGCTCTTATCTGTTGCCTTTCCCAGATTTCATGGCTGTTCTTGGACTCCTGGCTTGCTGCGCTAGCACCGATATTTTAACTCCTGTTCTGCTGATCCTCCCAGGGCTTTTGCATACCAGCAAATGCCAGGGGCCTACAAACACTGCAGTACCCCAGGAACAGGGTTACACAGCACCTCGTGCAGCCCAAGCCTGGAGCCTGCAATCTATCCTCCCATTGCACGAGGGCGCAAGTAAAAAGGAGGAGGGCAACTACTGCACTCATTTTCATCCTTAGCTTCCTCCCTGCCTCCAGATGTGTTTTACAGAGATGATGATAGTCTCCGTTCTGCCTCCCCGCTCACCCTGAGGTTTCCTCATGAGTAGGAGGGAGAAGGACCGATTTGTTCTCCTTTGCATGCAAAAAAAGCAGAGATGCAGGTGACCAGAGGTTTTGCTTTGGATATACAGGGGAAGCAAAACCTCACATCTGAGGAGGTCTCCCTGCGTAACTGGGGCAGGGATCAGCCATCACCACTTCCCGGCAGTTTCACCAGACTTTCAGGATCCAGACCACACCTTTGGCTGCCTCCCTCCTCTCTTTATTAGTGTAGGTAAATACTCCCACGTGGCAGGCAGTGAATAATACTTATTATTTCTTTGATGACTCAAAAATTTCCCGGTGACATTGTTGGCTGTGAGAGTGCAAGACCGGGTGAATACACAGACGAGTCCTCCTGCCTGCTGACACTCCACCAGCAAACGGGACAGGGCCGAGGTGGCATTCATCTGGAGAAGATCAGAGCTTCCCACCAAGCCAGGCTGTGCGCTGGACCGTGGAGGTGCAGCAGGCTATGGAGAGCATCATTGCACACCTTTTTCCCCTGCTTCAGTTGCCAGCTGGAGTCACTGTAGCTGGGCAGTAGTTGCTGTGGCTCACCCCAACCCAAGGACACCTGCCTCTCCTCTCCCCTGGATTTGCCTCTGTCTGTTTGGACCTCTGGACTGCACAACATGCTCTGAATGCATCTGCGGTCCTGCAAATACCCTGCAGCTCCTTGGCAGCTTAAGGATGGTATTAACCTTCCTTTTTCCACGTGCTCCCATGTGAGGGACAGGTGTCCAAATCCTCAGTGCAGCAGATAAAACAGCAGAAAAACATGGATTTACTTTTTCCCCCATAGATGCTCAGCATGGGGTAAACCAAGCTGGCAGAAGGGAGAGGATGAGTCTGTGTGCCTGGGCTGGACAGGCAGAGCTCTGAGCTAGCCAGGCTGGGACCGCTGCGGGACTGTGCCCTCCTACTCTGAGCTGACACAGTTAACGTGGATGCTGGCAGCAGCAGTAGGTATATCGGCTGTTCCAAGCACACCGATGTTCAGTCTTGTTTATCTGGGAACTTGCACCCACTGTAATTTACCAAAAAATCAGATTTTGGAGTTTCTTTCTCCCTGAAGTTTGTTTCTGGATGAACAAACCTGTACTGGGCCTCAATCATTTATACCTTCTTCTTTCTCAGCACTGCTGATTCCATCTTGTGTAGGACTGAAGGCTGTCATCATCCTGCATTTAGTGCCACGCTGGAGGAAAACGGGTAGCACATATGCCAGCTCTCCCCTCCAAAGCGACAGCTGCTCTTGGCACGTATTTGTGGAGGAGGCTTCTTGGCTTTTGCAGGGAAGGCTTGGTCTTCCCAATCTGCCAGTTGCTAAAGCCCCCAAAGCTACCCCAGGATGAATTAACGTAAAGAGGGATGCAATGTAAAAGAATCAGGGAAGTCTTCTTGTTTCCCCGTGCATTGAGGGGATGTTGTTCAGTGGTGCTGCATTTGCATGGATCTTTGGCAGCAGGATCACCCGGTCTCGCCTGGCCAACTTTCCACGTTGCCACTGGTAACATTCACACTTGTCTCCACTTTCTTCTACACGTCCAGGGGTGCAGCATCCATCTGAAGAAAACTCAAGGAATTAAATGCTTTCCAGTGCACTCGCTGTTTATACAGTGAACGTGCAGGCACACACGCTGCTTAACACTTCCCCTTTAGCTAAATTGCCAGAGAAGGATGAAGCAGGTCTTACACGCAGATAATAAAAGCAGAACTGTGTGTCCTTGAGGTTGCCTGATACTTCTGACTTCAGAGACCATCTACTGTGCAGGTATCATTTTTTCCACATGACCTATTAACTACTTGGGTATGTACAAATTAATGCCAGGAGGGAGCCACAACAAATATCATCGAACATAAGGGTACTGTCACCCCCAGTGAGACCCATCCTGATTCTTCCAGTGCATTCCTGCAGCTTTTGATTTCTATTCCTCTTAAAAGCTGCGGAGTGAACTTTGTGGTTTGCAGAGCAAAGTTCTCTCTGAGACATCTTATTTATGTTGAGATAGCAATATCCTCAGTTAACTCACATCTCTTTGCTTTATTTTTTACTCTCACGCTATGGCCATCTAGATCTGTACTGGCAGATCAGAGCAGAACTAGAAGCATTGCAAGCAGCTTAGTTTTGAGTAGCCAGATGCTAACGCAAAGTTTCCCCTTTGTGAACCTGTCAGGCAAAATGAGCTCAACAGTGGCACCAATCCACACCTTTTTGTGTAACCTTCATCCCAGATTCTGCTCTGGAAAATACAATGTTCAAGGGCTCAGCCAGGTCCTGGCACCTCTGGACAGATGCTGTTCTTGCTGCTGTCTGTCCCAGGAGGCAAAGCAAGGCATAAAGAAGAAATGCAGTGCTGATAATGACAAGCACAAAGCCTGAGCACCCTTGAAATGGATTTATGTTTAAATTGCTGTAACACATGATTCGGGCTGTATGTTACAGGAAGTACTACAGCAGGAGCCACCCAAACCAACAGGAGATGAGCCTTGCAAGGAACTGGCCAAGTGCAGCAGTGACCCAACCTCAGCAGGCTTTGGAGCCAGATTTTGTCAAGGCCCGTTTAACCTTATTTTGGTGGCTAGAATGGGATGTGTATGGCACCATACCTTGGGCTGAGCCACAATGTCTAGCTATAAAAAAACCCTGAAACAGATAAAGGAACTATTCAGGTTAAAAATGCCAAAGACTGTAACTAACAAATGGTGGAAGTCTCTCTTCACTTAGATGAATGTAGCTGCAGGTACAATAGAGTTTCTTGCGCGGTGATGAGTTTCCCTGCAGAGGAGGTTATTTTTTTCTCTTGTACACCTCAATCCACACACAACTGAAGCTTTGCAGGCACCTCCCTGTACTCTGATAGGCCTGACTGTGTGCCTCTTACAGAGGATTATCCTCACTTCTCTGCCAAGGTGAGCACACAAAATGGGACCTGAGACATGAGACACAGCTTAGCACCATACAGTTAAAAAGATTGACATGGGCATTTGTCACTGGATGAGCTACAACTGAAACGGAAGGGGGAATCAGGCCCGTAGGGCTGTTAAGGAGATACAGGCTTATGCACCTGTGGTGTCACGAGTATGGGACACCCTCAATCTGCAGCAGGACCTGCTGGCACGGTTCAGGAGGCAAAGAGGTTAGCAGGAGTTGGTCTATGATGTCAGCACTGGCTATTTCAGGGCTGCTTGACACCCTTCCCAAATTGCTGCACTGTGCAAACCACCCCACAAAACTGATTCACTTTGGCAGCAGAAATGAAAGAAGAATTGTGCAAATTGTGCAAAATCCAAATTCCAGGTTTGTAAGATGATGTCAAATGCGAGTCTCGCACTCTGCCAAGCTGGACCAGTTTCAAGCCTTTATTTCAAGTAATGAGCATTGCAAATTGTAGACAAAGCTTGTTGTCTGGTCTCTCGTGAGACTTCTTTCCACGGAAACAGTGCTTTCCCTGATTTGACTCTTCTGGGCTTTCAGCAAAGGGCAGCTGGATGTTGCTATTGGATCTCTAGAGCTTTCTGCCTCTCTTCACTTGTTCCTCTGCTGTCTGCCTGCCTTGCCTGCTACCTGTCCCCCCAGCTGGAGTCAGCCCTTCCCAACCGTCATCCTAAACCAGTGCCTTGGCAGAAGAGCTCTGCAGCCCACACAGCAGCAAGCGATGGCCTTGTGCAGCAAGATCCTGAAAGCCGGGGCCCACGCTGGGACACTCAGCCTCGTGGCTCTGCGGCGCGGTGATACGGAGTCATGACCTTGCCTCTGGCCCCTGCCCTGAGAATGGCCCTGGAAAAAAACCCGAGGAATGTGCCCGTCTGGTGTGGCACTGTGCACCAGTGACGCTCGCCCAGGCACCCGCTCAGCATGCTCCAGAGTGCGGGAGAGGCAGTGGGAGAGGGAGACAGACACTGCGGCTATCCCTGGGGTTTTGCGTGCCTTGAAGGGAGTAAGAACCTCAAAGACGGTTCCCCCCATCCCACGCCTCTGGAGAGGGAGCGTATGTCTGTCCCGCTGGCACTCTGGGAAGCAGCGTTTCTATCAAGGCAGCTGCACTAAGCTTACCCGAGGACGTAGCTGCACCGTACAGCGCATGGGCTGGAGCCCGCAGCGCGCACGCACACGCAGGGTCCGTCCCCAGCACCCAGGGAGCACGGTGCCAGCAGGGGGCACTTGTGAACCGGAGCACCCCACGCACGGCCCCCCCACGCAGCGCGGGGTGCACGGCCCCGCCGCCACCTACCGCTGCCCACCAGCGCTCTCCGTCTGGCCCTTCCCCAGATCCCCGCCTTACCTTCCTACCTCTCTTCCTGCCTGCTTCTTGCCTGAGCCGCGCTCCTGTTTCGCGCCGTGGGGAGATGTGCTGCGGGTTTTCTGCTCTTCTGAGCAACCCGGGGCTGTGGGCTTCGCCCCGGTGCAATCCGAGGCTGCTCACACGTTTGGGCCTGCTGCCATCTCCAGGGATGCTCAGGGCTGCCGCGACCACACTGAAGAGTGGGGTCACAAGCCCAAACTCCCACTTTCCCTGGAGAAGCAGACAACATGATGCATGCTGAGCCTGGGGTGAGCTGGTGGGAGAGCTGCTGTGGGGGCTGTGCTTCTCTGTGCCCTCCCTGGCCAGAAAAAGGCTTGTGAGGCTTGACACAGAGATACTCAGAAGGGCTAGACCAGCTCCTGCACCCGTGTTGTCCCAGCCACCTTCAACTCCACAAGGCCATGCACTCAGAGGGGCCACGTTTTGCTGTGGAGCAGGAGACAGGGCATTTCCATGTGGATACAACCTTGCACTGCTGGTGATGACCACACACTGCTCTTCGGGAAAGGAGTGGTTGCCCTGTGGCAGCAGTTGGTGCTGCCACCCTGGCTCAAAACACTGACCTCAGCATGGACCTGGAAAGCTAGATCACACTGAAACAAATCCTCCCATGAACTGCAGGATTCATGAACCCCCATTTGGCACATATTCACATCCTTTCCTGGATTCTGCCATGCTCCTTGAGATCTTTGCTTTTCTTCTAAGAGTACAGGGCTTATAACCTCCCTCTTTCTCCTCATACTTTGGTGCCTAGCTACAAACGTCTCACCATATTACCAGTGAACTTTCACTCTGTTGCACCCTGATGGCTTGTTTCAGCAAGTATTTTGGATGTTTATGATCTCTTCCAACTGCCAAGTTTGATTAAAATCAGACTTACAAGTCATTAGACATGGTGGATGGACAGATGTATTCATGTGCAGCAAAGCGGTATAGTCACACAGCAGTTTTTTGTAGGGAGAAAAAGGCTAAAAATTAGCTTCACCAAAAAAGAACATCACCACCACAATGAAGCCAGGGAGCTAGAAGTTGAATCAGATATGATTGGTAAAGTGAGATCTCCAAAGACTCTTCACAGGTTGGGCTGGGGTGGAGATTGCAATGGTGAAAAGCTGGAGAGGGCTGACATGCAACGTGTGTAGCCGGACCTTGTCTAAGGATGTGCACTTACGTGTTTTTCCTTTAAGGGCTGTATTTCTATTTCCTCATTCACAGGTTCAATGAGATATCTTACCTCCCTACCAAAAATAGGTGTGCCATTACGTACTTAGATTTATATACCTACGTTTACCTATACACACATGATTGCATGCTTGTGTGTGTGCAGCGTGCAAATGATCCCTGGCTGCAACAGAGGCTTCTTTCATCACAAAGCCCCACTCTACTTCTAGAGCTGTGTTGAGTGCGAGCAAGACAGTGGTCCCATGGAAAAAAATGGCAATATTTTTGTACCACTCACACAAAACATAGCAGGCATTCATGGCAGGGTGCTACAACAGACCTATGGAAAAATGTGTTAAACACTTCCTAACCTTCTGATGTTTGTATTGAACACGGTACTGTAACTTCTTTTGCTATTGCTTGCTAAATTTAAGACGTGACATACATAATAGTGTCATCGGAAATCAAATTGATTCTACCTTGAGTCACAATTGAGGTCTGACTCCCAATGCACCACAGGGAACCTTCCCTACAAGTGCCCAGTTCAAAGCTGGAAGAAAGAAAAGACAGATTTTACTAGCACAAGTCCAGGTATTTGCTGACAGCAGTGAAACACGGAAACTATAGGCCTACCTGCAAGTTCTGAAGAATGGAGTGTCTGCTGAGAGTCACATTGCTGGGTTGCCTTTTGCTAGCTGATCTATGAAAGATGTCTGGAGAGGCTGGAAGCTTTGAAAGCTGGGTTTGCTCATTAAAGAAGGCAATTTACAAGCTGGTGTCCTTAGTTGAATATTGACTGAGAATATCAGCAGTGATGGCATTAGTGTCATGGATACCAGCATTGTCGTCGTGATGCTCACAACATAAGATTTAACCAAAGCACAAGGTGATTATTGGACTGACTTGCAGAAGGTGTCAGAAAGAACTGAGAAACAGGTAAGTGAACAGAAAAGAGAAAGCAGACCCCTCTGGTCACGCACCTTGACTGCAGGATAACTCTTTCATCTTCAGTTTCCTCATGGTGAAAGCGATGCCCATCTTCCAAAGGAGCTTTGAGGTGGTTAGTGGAAGCCACTTGGGAAGGGCAAAAAGACACTGAGACCTGAAGTCAACTCCTTGTTATGCCAGAAAAAGGAAACTCCTTTGTCCCAGGGCAAGGTAGATTTGTCCAGATGCAAGATTGCTCCCAGAGATTGCTGACCATTTCAGTTTTTAAAGATGAGTGCAGACTCTCCGAATGATGGCAACAGCCATACTTCCTGGGCATTGTCTTCCTGTTTCTGCTCTCTCAGCATAGCATCACAGACCGAGACCATGCCCTGCTGGTTTTCACCATGGCCAGTAGTAAAACATCATGTGCGCTTGCTTGTGCATAGCATTGAACAGCTATAGGCTGTGGGATCAGATGACAAAACATCGATCTGGTGAGGTCCAGCTGGTCCAAACCTCAACACAAACCAAGAGAAACAGCCACATGCAGTGTCTGATCTCACAGGAGAGTGCCAGTCTTGAGACTAAGAAACAGCGGTGTTGTTGGATGTCAAAGGATGGGACACGGTACACTTCTTCAAAGACCACAGACAGCATATTAATCGGAAGAGTGCCTGTGAGCAGTCATTGAGTGAACATCAAAGGAGCATCCAAACACATTGGGTGAGAACCCAGCTCCACAGACCAGCATTTCTGCGGCGCACCAAGCAGCACTGGAGGCCGCTGAAATCAGCAGACCACAAGGGCTGAGGGAAGTGGGAGTGGTGCATGCCTGTGTTGGGAAGTAGTTTTAACCAATGAGAAGAATGTAAATTCACTTCTCCTTGCAGTGCCTGTGCTTTCATGAGACAAAATAAACTAACATTAAATAGTAGCATTAAGGACTACTGGCAGGAGTTATTTATTGCACTTGAAAACCACTTGAGTGTCACTCGGTGTCCCCGAAGCATTCTGAGGCTGACGGGGCTAACCAGATACATGCAAGTCTGCCGGACAGCCAGCAGGATTTTGCCTCATCAGCTGTCAGTCTCGCCTACCCCGTGAGTCACTAATGCCCATTGACCCCTCTCCAGTCAGCCGTGAGCAAGGTGCCTGCAGCACCCAGGGGAACCACAAGGTTAGTACTGGCTTCCTGACTGTTGCTGCTCTTACTGAAGGGCAACACTAAATCCTCCCGCCATCACCGCTGCTGGCTGAGGCAGGGTTACAGGGCGGGTCCAAGGCGGTTTCTTTCCAAGCTCATGGGCTCGCCACTCGTAAGAAACACATCTAACTTTGAGGGATGTTGGATGGTGCCCAGACCTGCTTGCCCAGGCACTTCTACTGGCTTGATGATGGACATGAGGAAACTCCTTCCTCAGGAATGTGGTACAGCTCTGGGACAGGGCACCAGAGAGGTGGAGATCCCCATGCTGGGCAGCTTTCAAGGTTCAGCAGGACAAAACGACAGCTGACTTCACCTACTGCTGGCAACAGCCTTGCTCCGAGCAGGACGTTTGGGCGGAGACCTGCAGAAGGCCCTGCCGCCAGCACTGCTAGGGTCCTGCGATTTATTCCACACAAAGGTGGTCCTGGCCTTTTTTGCTTTGCAGAAAATGCGTTGAAACAAGCTCCACCGACAAGCTGAGAGAAAACTACAGTTTACGCTTAGTCGTGCTAAGTGAAAACCACCTGCAACCCTCCAAGGGCCATGAACCCACATACAGCCTGCGCTACCCCGC
The DNA here is from genome assembly GCF_030936135.1 of Gavia stellata. Classification (NCBI taxonomy): domain Eukaryota; kingdom Metazoa; phylum Chordata; class Aves; order Gaviiformes; family Gaviidae; genus Gavia; species Gavia stellata. The sequence continues at coordinate 72,926,775 of NC_082637.1, forward strand.
AGCTGCCTCTCACTGTGAAACCCGAGCGTTTCTGCATGCTGCCACAGTGAGCTGCACGAACCTGCAGCCACGGTTACTACACGGCGTTACCGGCTACCGTGCCGGAGACCCAGCCGCAGATGAGGGGTGCGCTCCCAGGGGCCAGCCCCGCGGCGCGGCTGCCCGCTCCGGTGGAGGGGGGAGACGCTGCTTCGTCGCCGCTGGCGAAGGCGGGCGGGATGGCGGGGGGCAGAGGCGGGGATGCCGGGCGGGATGCGGGCCGATGTGCCCGGAAGGGTCCCGCCGGTGCCCCCCGCGGCGGAGGGCGGCGGGAGACCGCGGGCGGGGCGCGGGGCGCGGGGCCGCCCCCGGCGGGCGGAGCCACCGCCGCCCCCGCCCCGTCGTCGTCCCCCGTCGGCGGCGCGGCGCGGGGCGGGCGGCGCTCCCCGCCAGCGCAGCGGCATGAAGGAGCCGTCGCTGCCCGGCACCTCGCTGCAGCGGGCCTGCCGCCTCCTCGTCGCCTTCTGCGCCCTCCACCTCTCGGCCACGCTGCTCTACTACCTGGCGGGCAGCGCCCTGGGGCCGCCGGGCAGCCCCGAGCCACCGCCGCGCCGCCCGCCGCCCGCCAACCTCTCGCTGCCGCTCTCCCGCCCGTCGCCGCCCGTCGCCCGGCCCCGGCCTCCGCCCGCCTCGTCGCCGCCGGGCCCCTGCCCCGAGACCTCCCCGCTGCTCGGTGAGTGCCGCCCCGTCGGGGTTTGGGGGGGGGGGGGGGGGGAAGGTAGGGGGGCCCCGCTGCCCCCCCCCTCCTGCCGCCCGCCGGGTGCCCGCCGCCGTCCGCTCCGCGGGGGCCACGGAGGGGCGCGGGCATCGCGGGCCGCCGCCGCTGCCCCCCGCCGACGGCAGCGCCCGCCGCCGGGTCCCGCCGCCGCGCCTTGGGTCCTGACGTCCCTCCTAGGTAGGTGCCTGTCCCCGCGGGGTGGGTGCGGGTGTGGCAGCGGCGCGGCTGCCCACGCGTGCCGCCGGCCGGCCGGTGCAGCCTCGCAGCGCCCGGCGGAGGGGGATTGTGGGAGAATCCCCGGGGAGCCGGTGTTTGAGGGGACCGAGGCGCGGATGCTCTCGCAAGGAAGGCAGCGGCGAGCGGAGCCCGGGCGCTTTCGGGGAGCGCTCCCTGCCCGTCCGGCTGGGTTTCTTTCTGGTTGCCGGAGAGGTTGGGTAATTTCCTCTGGGAGGTCTACCCAAAATACTCCTCTTGCGCAATCTCACAGGAAGGATCAGACGGGCTGCTTGTGCTATACAGGCTTTCGCAGTCTTTTGTGTGCGCGGACCTGCTCGATGAGCGGCACAGATTTAAAAGGCGCTGTGAGGCAGGGTCATGAGTACAGTTGTTACACATCCCGGCGGCGCTTCCCACGTATTTGGTCCGGTGATGCTGCTGGACGCCTGATACGTGGCAACCTGGCATGTGTTTTATCTCCACTGGAGCTGTGCTCCGCACAGGCTCCTTTCGCAGGACTGCTTGGGTGCTGGGAGGTGGGCAGGCTGTTTGCGGATTTACAGCCTGCTGGGGTCTAATTTTCACATTGATTACGTGTAGCTGTTTTGATCCGCTGGCTTCGTCACAAAGCAGAGGAGTGGGCGAGGTGAATTTCAGCTTTTTTCCTCCCCTTACACGGCTCTCACCCAGCTTGCTGTTTGTAGCTGCTGCTCCTTGATTAGATCCTCCAATGGTCTAGGTAGAGTTCGTTACCATGACCTGCTGGCATCCCAGTTGATGGTGACCTGGCCACAAGCTGTTCAGGGCCTGGAGCCTGGGGATCATCTCCCTCTTCATCAGTGTGCCACGTTAGCACGGGCACCTTTATTACTGGAGATCACAACGGGGGAAGAGACTTTCGAGAAGCTACCTGTGGTTTTCAATTTACAAAACCGACACAGAAATTCGTAGTTTCTCTGGTGCTCGCTGGTCAGCTGTTTATGGATCAATGCATCTGAATAACAAATGACTGGTTTGTTATTTTAGGAAGGCGGTTTTGAGGTCACTAAAAGGAAGGGAACTGGGCTATGTTTTTTTGTTGTTATTTTTGATTCGTATCTTTCACTTTTTTTCCCCTAGATCACTTTAAGTTGAAAGTGGCTGTGCAAGCCTGTCCTCACGGAGTGGATGTGGGAGCCTTTTATGAATATGGCTTTGCTTTAAATGGTCTCCGCTTACCCTGATCCTCTCAGGAGTGAGTCATGTGCTTCTGAAACGCCGAGAGTTTAGAGAAATGCTCTTATTGTCCCCAAGATTCAAAGCGTTATCAGAGTTAATCGCTGAAGGATCTATTAAAATATTTTTTACCGTCTTTGTAACATCTTCAGTGCAATTTGCGGGATGCAAAGGCCAGATGAGGCTATTGGAAGTGGTTACAGATGTTCAGAGAACTACAGGGCCATGTAGAAAGTAGCTCTTTACGATGCAGTAGGCAAATGGTTTCTAGCTGTGTTACCTTCAGTACTTGTGGCGCGGTGCAGTCCGACGCAGGCTGGCACCTTGATGGCTTCAAGGTTTGTAGCCAGCATGTAGGTAAGAAACCTGATGCATATTTGGGTCTTCCGTGCTCTTTCCAGGTTCTGGTAGCAAACAGCATTTGTAAAACAATCCTGTCGTGCTTCAGATGCTGGTCAGAGCTGAGTCTGCCCTGATCAGCATCTCATGTATCTTTAAGGCCAGTGTGGGGGATGGAGACGTGTACACTCCGCAGGCATTTCTGATGCTTAATTTACCCACCCAGAATTAAAAAAAAACTCTTCTTTTTGTGCACAAAGCTCCTTATCGGTGTGAACACAACAAGCAGGAACCAGCAATGACCTTCCCTTCCACCTTCCTTTCCCAAAGCCATTGGGAAGTGCTCTGATAGGAACGGGTAGCTCCAACTGCCCCGTTCCCTCACCATAAACCTAAATTTATTGAAACGCACCTCGTCCTCTTTTTTTTTTTTTTTAATTTGCCCCCCTCCTCCCCCTCTGTCGTTGGGAAGCATGTGATCAATCACGCAGGGTATGTGTGACTGAGCTGCTTGGGCTTTTTGAACGGCCAGGTACTCATTTCAGAGGCCCAGAGTTTTCTTTCTACTGAGGTTCGGAGAGAGTCATTTACAATCCCTGCTGTCTGGCTCTGCAGCAAATGCATTAGCTGGATGAGGTTTAATCTCCACAAGAAGCTGCCAAATTTAAAATGCTTTTATGGTTCACTTGACTTTACTTAAAATTTAAAAACATAAATCAGGGCTAGGGAAATAATGCCATAATTCAACTTTGAATTAAAAGTCCTTAACAGCTATGAAATTCTCTAATACAAGGTAATATAAGCATTTTGGATTTATGCTCCAGTTGAGAGCTGCATGCCAATGAGTATCTTAAACAGGGTATTGGGAAGCAGAGCCGGCTTGCTGCAGTGAAATTTCAGCATCTGAGAAGCCCAAAAGCAAGTAAATTGAGATATATCCTGCAGGTACCCATTCCCCAAACTGTTATGTTCTTTAGGAGCTGTAGAACAGTATTGTTTTTTCAAAAAAAAAAATTTTAAAAGTTGCTCTGTAGAAGTAGTATATATAGTGGCCTAAGTGCTTTCAAAACAATCAAATGCTTTTCTTCTACCTTTTCCATGATGTCTTTGTGCCTGCTGTTTTTAGGAGGGAGTGCGGAAGGGGAGATGTACTTTGGTAGTAGGATCCCTCTCCAAAAGAGCTCATCTTAAAGCAGCGCTTATCTTTCGGTGCCAGAAGTCTGCAAAGCAGAATCTCATGGACGGGCTTCTCTGTTTTTCAGGGATGCCATTTTCAAGTCCTGCCCGATCGAAAGCACGTGTTGTTTATGGAGGTTATTTTAGAATACAGCTGTCTCCTTAGCCATTTTTGACAGTTGTTTAGATACCAGGTGCGGCTGGCTGGTAAGGGATGGCAAACCAAAGAGATGTGTTCTTACCCTCAGCCCCATGAGCGTCTCATGGCAAAGTCAACCCAAGTGCACTAAACGTGTTGCGGTCAGGTGTCTGGCTCAAAAGCTTCTCACCCCCAGGTTTAAGTTTAGGAAACTGACAACCCCAAACCCTAATAATTAAGGAATATTGACAAAACAAAAAAATCTAGGTTAATATATGAACCAGTGAACTGTCCAAAGCACAAACCACAAGAGATGCGCTCATTTTCGGTAACGTTTAAAAAGGAATACAATTTCCAAATGGCTATTTGCTGGGAGATCTTGAGCATGCTAGAAAAACAACTGTTTCTTTGAGATGCCAGAGTCCTGGATAGAAACTGATGCTTCCCACTGTTAGCAAGGCATGTTTAAAAAACTGAGAATTGAGAGAAAGAAGACCCTTTGGCAGCTTGTGGGTGAGCAGCTGTTGGGCGGTTGGAGGGGAGAGGACCTATGGCATAGGCTTTCTCTTCGATGCACCACTTCTGATGCCTGTGTAGTCAGTGCAAGCAGTCGGTCTAAACTGTAGATGTTGAAGATAAGTGGTGAAGGTATTTTGATGCTTTGAGATTTGTTCGGAGGAGACAGAGGTAGCCTGTCAAATTGGTGGTGATGCTTAGTGCTTGTATTACAGAAGTTTTTAGAGGTTATGCGCTGCCTGAGGGGTTGGTGAATTCACAAATAATCTAGTTTGAGGCCCCTGTATATGTGGATATTGCATGGGCAGGTGTAGGGGATGCTTTAGCACTGACAGAATCCTAGTGGAGCATAATTGGGGGTGAGAGAGTGAAAACCTAAGAGGTGCTGAAAACACCATTTTTTAGGAAGACTTCTGTTGGTGATGGTGCCAGAGGGCTTTGGTAGGTTTGGCATGCCTGGGGTCTGGTTCCTGTCACGTTGCCCACCTGTGGTCATGGGCTCTCATTTCCCTGTGGAGGGTTTCTGTCCCAGAAACTGGGGGCCTCTGAATCTGTGGGGTCACTTACAGTACAAAGCAGTGGAGAAAGCATTTGCTTTACACGCAGCATCTCCCCCTCCTCTCATCTGAATTTGCTATTGTCTGCTTTGCTTTTTTTTTTTGTTGTTTTTTTGAACCTTTCCGATACAGCTGCTATCTCTGCTCTTTCCCGTCTCCCCCCTGACCCGGGTGCTGCAGGCATTACTTTGCTCATGGCCACAAGCTGGGGTTGTGCTGTGTCTCTCCGCTGCCTTGTTTCGAAAAAGTAAAACAGAAACTCAAAGAGAACAGAAACTCATGGAGAGGGCTGGGGGAGGAGGAGCTAACACGTGGACCAGTTTGCTCAAAGTTAGGCTTTCTTGGCCTCAAGAGAGAGGTTGAGAAACTGTGTTAAACTTCTCCAAAGAATATGCTTAAGATGTTTGGCCGGGAGCAGATGCACGATCCTGGCAACACCACCGACAGCTCCACAGCTATCCGATCCTGGCAACACCACCGACAGCTCCACAGCTATCCGTGTGGTCGGGAGCACATCGTACCTCTGAAGTGCTTTCTCGGTGGGCAGGGAGCAGCCTCTGTGGTGAGAGCATGCCTAGCATCCTCTTTCCTGGTCAAAGTGAAGGTCAAGGACTATTAATTGGGCTTGCAAACTAACTTGGAAAGGTACTGTGCCTTCCTGGAGAGCAGCTGTTTCAGAGAGACGACACGACAGATGGGATGTGCTGGGGAGAAAAGGAGAGTTTTCCGTCTCGTGCATCTAGTGTTTTATAACGTGCTTGTCTCTCTGCCAGCATTGATCTGAGGCAACAGCTAGCTTCTTTGGAAATTGGGCCAAGTTTGTGTTTGGAAGGAGACAAACGCTTGCAGCTTCCCAGACTGCACTTGGATGCAGAATTCGGTTAAGCTCTCAACTTTCCTCCTCTGGTGTGGAGCTCCTTAGTCTGACTTCACTCAGCAGATGGAGGACATTGTCACTGTGTTGAGGGCGCCCCCCACCCCAAAGGGTAGTGTGCTGGGAGTGCGCGGGCCTCAGCAGGGAGGTGCTCTGGGTCTGGTGGCCTCGCAAGCCCGAGGCGCTGGGCTGCTGGACTCCACCACTCACCTCTTCTCCTTGCCATCTGACCCTCCTCTCCAGCCAGCATCCTGCAGCTACTGCTCCCCTCCCACCCTCCTGCCCACCCTACTCGATGGGGCAGGAGGGGTTTTGGTTGCAGAGGTTTTGGGGACAGAGCTGGCCAGTCCACAGCAGTGTTGCAGTGGTGGGGCCAAAGATCTGGGGTTTTCTGGGATGTGGATGGAGGAGCAGTCTCAACGTCTAGCTTGTCCCTGTCTTTCTGGGTTAGAGAAGGTCTCCCTGTGCAGCCTGTCCCCACCAGGACAGAGCTTTCCTTGTGCAAATCAGTGCCTGCAGCCCCTGCCTGCAAGGAGCAAGTGCTAGGTGACCCAGACATGGATTAGCACCTCCAGATGGGCAAGTGGTGGCTGCGGCTGCTGGTGATGCTGGGGCACGGCAAACGGCCTTTCCAGTTGCCTCCTGGCTGCAGCTGAGCTGCAGGAGCTCAGGGCAGTCCCTAAGCCCCTGTAGATGTCTGTCTGAAAGAGAGCTCCTTTTGTCACCTCCCCTACGACTGGTCCCCAGGCTGGGGTGTCACTGGACTCACTTGGAGGGCACTTACCTGCAAACGTGTCCTGCTGAAGCTGGAAGTGGCCCTGTAAAGACTTTACAGGACGGGTTTCCGCAAACCTGTGCGCTCAGTGGCAGCGGGATTTCAGCAGCTGGTTCCCCAGGCATGCAGTGCCCTGCTCCTGTGCTTGCCTCCCACGCTCCCCGCTGCTGGCGGCACCCCACGCTTTTTGGGGGTGCGCAAGCCCTGGCTGAGTTTCGGCCAGACTGACGCACCTCTGCCCCAGCTGGCAGCTGGCGCTTGCCTGCGCTATCTGGGGAGCGTGCCCCAGCCCCGGGGCAGTGCTGGAATCCAGGTGCAGCTGCTGCCGGCGGCATGGGATGGGATGGGATGGGATGGGATGGGATGGGATGGGATGGGATGGGATGGGATGGGATGGGATGGGATGGGATGGGATGGGGCAGGGGGGCTGGGAGCTGCCTTGCAATTTGGGGCTGCCCCTGGCAGAGCCACGTCCCTGGGATGCCACTCAGCTGAGAAGAGCTCCTGTCCGCCCATCCTGTCCTGTGGCAGTGTGGGGGCTTCTGGCAGGGTGCAGCTCAAGCCTTTTTCTGATCTGGGCCTGTCTGTTTGTTTGTTTGTTCTGAGTTTGGTGTTTGAGGGCCTGGCATTTAATTTCATGTCTGGAGTGAGCAGAGCTAATCGCATGCAGATTGCCTGGCTCAAAGGGAGATGGTTCAAAGCTGCTTCGGTGAGCGTGCGCTGGATTTGAGCCACCAATGAGGACTTTGCTTCTCTCCCAAAAGGACCTTCTCGTGGAAATTACAATCTTTTTTAGTTTTTTTAAAAGATGCCACGTGCTAGTGTGAGACCTTGTGTTGGAATAGGCAGCGTTTGGGGTTGGATTAAGAAATTTTTTTCTCTGGCTGTAGTCGCTGAGTTAATCATGCAGACCTGCCATCGTGCAGACCCGCTGTTGCCAGCACGTGTGATGCATCCTCATTTTTTTCAGCCTGTTTCCATTTCGGGTCCACAGTTGCAGATCCCAGATGGTGTGTGAGCCTGCCCAAGATAGGGCACGTGCTGGTGCAGCAGGCTCAGGCCTTGCGTTGGCATAGCTGACATCTGTAAGGGGATGCAACTTTGCAAGTGTAGACCAGACAAAGAAAACGTATCTTGGTCCTTGGGAAGGCTTTTTTTTCCTCCCTGGGATATTTCTACACAGACGCAAGGATGTTTGGGGTTTTTTAAATGCTCATGGGGGAATGAAAGCTGCAGGCAGCAAGGGGCAGCAGCTGTCAGCCACCTCGCAAGGAGACAGAGCTATCCCCATGGCTGTTTTGGCTGGTGGGTTGCCTGCCAGGATGGGGGGCTGCTCGGAGGACCCAGCTGGGCGAGGGGCGCGGGAGCTGTCCCTTCCATCGGTCCCATGCCCCCACCACAGGGCTGAACCCCTATTCGAGCCTGGCCGGTGCCGCCTGCGTAGGCGCTGGCACAGCTCTCAAGTTTACCCGATTTTAACAGGAAACACTTGCTTCGCTGAGGGGTGGGATGCAGCTACCTGCCTGCCCTGCAGCTGCCACGTGGGTCTGGGGTCTGGGGTGACCCCTGCTCCACAGCCCCGGGTGGGGGGACTTGCCCCTGCGTTTTCCGGGGTGGAGCTGGTTTGGGTTTTCCCAGCCAGGGCAGACTCGGTGTGGCCGAGGGGCCCTTCCCTTTTCTGCTGGGCCACTGCGAAGAGAGGGTTTTGGTTTTTTTTTTTCCTTTCTGCAAGCTCTGCTTCTCTTTTCCAGCTTTCCTTTTGCATGAGGTTTGTTTGACCGTGGCAGTGCAGGTGTGCACATGGCTCAGCGGCTAGAGAGCAGTGCCCAGCTCTTGGCCAGGGCAACGGAAACGTTCTTTTCTGCTTTGTTTGGGGAGAGATTGCTTTCAACCTCTGTGCCACATGCTTTTGCTTCCATTCTCACTAAATTAAATATCTGAGATTTGCACCTGGCTTAAGGCACACAGGTGGATTTTGCCATTTTTCATAGTGAAGTGCTTAGGCAGGCAATTCAGTCTGCTGGATCAGCTCTCCAAACCTGCCCATGAACCCAGCTGCCATCCTTCCCTTCTCCTTCTGCTGGGGCTGCCCTGCCCTCCTTCCCCCCAACCCTGTCCCACCTGAACCCCTGGGGCCGCCCTTCCTGGCTGCTGCCCCGTGTTGTATCGCCCGCTACCACCTTGGTGGATGGAGTGTGGTGCCGTCCCATTCGCAGTCCCTCTCAGGATGCAGGAGTACAATTCTGGCTCTGCAGGGCACTGCTTCTTGAGGTTTCCCAAGACGTCTGGTATCCGTGGTCCAGGGCGGCTGGAGCAACCCCTAGATTTATTATAGCATCAGGCTGAGTGGATTCTGGGCTTTTTGTGCGAGGGTCCTCTCGTTTGGGTCAGCAGGGTGAGCACCAGGGAGCACACGTGCTGGCAGCCACACACGGCAAGAGGTTTAGCTGTTGTTGCGAGCGTGGCCGTTGCGAGGCGGGGGACAAGAAGATCACTGGGGCTGTGGACCAGGTTGCTGAGGCTTGAGCGCTACACTGCCTCTGGCTTTTTGCAAGCCTCACCTTTTGCTTTGTGTGAGAAGCTGCTTCCTGTTTGTGTGCACCACGATGGCCCCCCCAGCATCTGTGCCTGCACAGCACTTTTCCTGTGCACCTTCCCTTTAAGCAGAAAAGCTTCTGAGTGTCAGAGATGGGGGGCAAGAGGGGGTTGGCTTTTTTTGTGTGTGCGTCTCTCTCTTACCCTACCACTGCAAGCTAAAACCTCCTTTTACAGTCTCGGAAGCGTTTGGATGTGACGCTGTGCTTTTGTGTCTTCTGCAAGCTTCCAGCAGTTGCTTATTCATGTTTTCAAGGTTTTCTTTTGCTAAAAATGTACGGTGGAGGCTCGTGAAGCTGCTCGGTTGGAGCTTTGTAACTCTGAATCCAAAAGGTGTCTGCCTACAAATCCCGGGCCGTATGGCTGACCGGAGCTGCAAGTCCACATAACTCTGTCATGCCTGTCTGATTTTAGCAGGGGCTCAAAATACAGTGGCTCCTATGTCAGGCAGTCACCTTGAACACCTGCTTGTGCAGGAGAGATTGAGATGGAGTGAATCGGGCCGGAAAGTTTACCCAGTAAACACGGATAGGGATACAGTTTTGGCTGGTGGGACAGCACTCGCAGCAAACTTTGCACGCTTTCTTGGCATCAGCAGATCGTGTCCTGAGTCAGCATCCTTGGGAGACAACAGCCTTGGGGCTGCTTGCTATCCAGGTAGTCAAATTTCGGTCAACATTATTTAAAATTAGCAACCGGAACTGTGACTCTGGTCACCGGTTGGAAAGCCTGTGTTTTGCGGATTTAGCTTTAGCCTCAGCCTGCTTGGGAAGTGAACTGAAAGCATCGATTTGTAGCGGGTGGTACGTTGCTGTTGCTTTTGTCAGCCACGTGGCTTTATGAAGTCTAGTTTGTTTTAGCTGTTCTGTATTTGAAAACAGCCTATTCAGGTTTTATATGTTTTCGTATTCTTACTGATGCCAGTGAATGTATTAACCAGGTGATTTGCGTCAAGCCTGTCCCAGAAGTGGCTGCGTTGCTGTACATGTGCCTGGGGTCTCCTCATTGACCTGCATGTTGGCAGCATCCCTCAGGGCGGCATTTGCAAGAAGGTGTGCTGCCTTTAAAGCTGACGGGAGGGTCAGAGCAGTACAGATCATTTCTCACCAGTGTCCTTCAAGATTCTGAAACTGTTAAATCTCTGTATTACACAGCTGGTGTTTATCATGAATGTGTTTTCCTCTCCCATCTTGTCCTTGCTGATGTTTCAGCCTCCTGAAGGCAAACAAGAGCAAGCGCTGGCGGGATGAGAGGTCTGCGGGTGCCAGCCTGCAAAAAGCCCTGCTTGCAGTGTCCAGACGCTTGTGGCCGTCCTTGCCCAGCTGGAGCTCACAAGCCACCAGTAGGAGATTTCCCCTGTAAATTCACCTGAATGGCAAAATTTCCTTTCCTTCCCCCTTATGCTGCACGAGCAAGTGTGAGACATTAAAAGAGCCTTTGTTCGTTAAACCAGAAAGCATCCCCCAGGCTGATGGGGCTCGCAGTTGTTTCTCGGGAGCAGCAACTGGGAGCAGAGGGCACAGCAACTGGGAGCAGAGAGGAGCCCGGCCCAGCAGGAAGGGGTTCAGGGGTTCGCTTGGTGGGACGGCAGCTGCCCGGCGCCTGGGAGCCGGCCGGGCTGGCAGGGCCCCACGAAGGGATGTGCTGCTTCCGCCCCGCTGCTTCCTGCAGCGTCCCACCAGGTCATTCCCGCTGCTGGCGGCAGGCTGCAAGCAAGGCAGGAAAATAACGTCCGTGGGCATAGATGCCCAACGTAATCCTGTTTGCTGGTCATGACCAGTTAGGTGAACCGTGCCCAGAGCAACGCCTTTTGCTGTTTTAAATGCACAAAAGCGTAGCATCGTCCTAACTGTGAGTGGTGGTCTCCTAGCAGAGGTGATGTCAGGGGGCAAAGGGATGGGCAGGGGGAAGCAAGGATGGAGGTGGGTCAAGGCCAGAGGCTGTTCTGGGAGAGCACTTGCGACCATGGTGGGGAAGCAATAAGCAAATTGAGAGGGAACGATGCACTCTCTCCCCCTCCCACCCCTGCTGTCACCCCTGCTCGGGCGCCTGACCCCTGTGTGTCCCACCAGCACAGGGGTGGCTGTGCCTGGTCCCATCCTGCCACCGCCAAGCCCTGGTCCCGGTTGTGCCACTGCATGTTTCTTCCTGCCCCGGTTCCTCCCATTCTTGCCTCTTCCTCCTGCTTCAGAGCGTCCTTCCAGCTCTCCCTGTAAGCTGCTTTTCAGCCAGAGAGGCTTCGGCCCCAGCTGTGCAGTCGCGGGGCAGGCATCCGCAGGACCTGGCTTGTGCCGTGGGGCAGAGAGGGTGAGGAACCGGGCAGGCACATTGGGGGTGCAGCTGGGAACTGCAGGAGTGCTGAGAGCATGGGCAGATTGATCCCAGTGCCTGGGCTGTGAGAAGTCACTGCCTTCTACTTGTGTGAGAGGGAAACGTGCAAACTTGCCCGTTTAACCTGTGCAAAAGGCAGAGATCAGGAGATCCCTTTGCATCCTGCCCGTGATGCTGGTTTCTGCAAGGTCTTGCTGCTGCTGTGCAGGCAGTGAATCAGGCAGGAAAGCTTTCTCGCTGCCTCTGGGGGTACACTGAGCACCTCTGCCTGTTTGTCCGGTCTCCTTCTTGCCATCTCCAGCCTGAGTGAGCACAGGTTTGTGGAGCAGCACAACTGAGCTTCTTCTTGATAAATAACAAGGGAATGAGCTGTGAGCCTGGAGCATTATTTCTGCTTTTTTAGTAGTCACATGTTGGGGTGTGCACAAGGTTGATTGTGACAGCTGCTGTCTTTTAGAGCACTAAAAATCACTTGCGTCCCCTTCTTGAGGGGCTCTATAAGCGCAGAGTACCCACCACTGGCATGTGCACACAGAAGTGTTGCACGCTGTGCGTGCCCTCGGAGGGGCCTGGGGGTCTCTTCAGGAAATGAAAAGAGGAGACAGTAGCTCTAAGACACGTGTGCGAGTGTGTGCATGCACGCATGTGTGTGCATGCACGCATGTGTGTGTGTTCACACCCAGGTGGAGGAAAGAGGGAGGGTACAGCAGCCAAGTCTTTAAGGAGTGATCCCCAGCCTAGTGTTTATGGTGAAGACCTTCTGCTTTATGCGCGAGGGCCTCAGCATCCCCACCCGCTGCAGAGGTTTTGATGGGAGCTGAGCATGCACGCTAAGCCCAATTTATTAGCTTGCCATTGCCAGGAGCAGGACATGGCAGCAAGAGAGGTCCTTCTGCGGGCAGCTACTGCACTCATTAGGTTTTTGCAGCAAGTCTGTTCATCAGGGCTTGAGCAGCTGGAAGCAAATACCAGAGAAGGGCCAGCCTGGATGTTAAGAGAGGGCATCCACAAAAGGGCTGTGGTCAGCGGTGCTGTGTTTAGCCCCGGACCCACGTACAGCTGTATGGGAGGGACCGCTTTGGAGCCAGCGTGGCAGAGCAGAGAAGCCCTGGCAAGCAAAGTGCACTCGTGCAGACGCGTGAGCCAAAGTCTTGCAAAATGGGTCTCATTAGCTGTATCAGTGCCGGGGACTGTCACGGCCCTCTCTCCCTGAGCTCTGCCTTGAGCGGCTCAGAGGCTGCTGTCCTCTCTGTGGTGCCAGGGGGGCTTCTCAGTTTTACACACCAGTTTTGGCACAGATTATTTTGGCGGTTTCAAAACATGCCACTGTTGAAACCCTGTGCAGGAATTGCCAACCTGCATGCAAATCTGGATATGTTTTTTTAGCAGTTCTAATACAGCAGTTTTAATAAATAATGGGCATGCCTGCAGAACACTGAAAGTATCTATAAGGAAAGAAACAAGAAAGGGGGTTTTGTTCACTTTGCATGTGGCTAGTCTTGGCGCAAGTAATTACGTTGGTAGGAGGGCAGGACTATTTTTGAAGTGCTCGACTCTCACGGTGTGAGGTGGGTGAGAGCACAGAGGGCAATGCTCTTCTCTAGGCTGGTTTTGTGGTGCATGTGCCAGTGGGAGTGCAGCTGTTGGCTTGCCACAGATGGGAGGATTTTCAAGACTCGTTTGGTGTCAGTGACTTGGTTGGGGTCTGATACCAAGAGGCTACAGCATTTGTAGGTTTGCTCTGAATGGTGTTGCGTGGTTGCTTTGGGTATGGCTAGTCCAAGCTTCAACACCTCCATGCTGGGATTTTGTTTGGCTCTAAACCTCTGTTTTCAAAACAAACCAAAACAAATAACAAATATGTGTAAAGGATGTGTGCATAGAGAAACAGATTGTTTATGCTAACTCGCTTTGTGCTGTTCCTTTCTTCCAGTTGGTGCACTACGTGTGGAGTTTTCCCAGCCTGTGAACCTGGAAGAAGTGGCGAGAATAAACCCAGAGGTCAAAGCAGGAGGTCGTTTTGCTCCGAAGGACTGTATAGCACTTCAGAAAGTAGCAATAATCATACCGTTCAGGAACCGAGAGGAGCACCTGAAGTACTGGCTCTATTACCTGCACCCAATTCTCCAAAGGCAGCAACTAGATTATGGAGTATATGTTATCAACCAGGTAAGGTGCTAAAGACGCAGGGCTTTATACCGCTCTCATGACAGTGCCCGTGCCTGCTAAAACAGAGGATTGGTTACTTTATCCTGAATGGCAGTGGGCTGACAGGCAGGGATAAGTTTGCTTTAAAAAAAAAAAAAAAAAAAAGCTGTAGCACCAAAAAAATAGTGAAAATGAACATGACCAATTTTGCTTCGATGATTTTGATGGAAAACCTGAGGTCCTTTCCTCCAGTCAGGCACGATTCACTCTAAAGAGGTTCTGCTTAAAGAAACTACTTGGTGAGGAGGGAGAAAATCCCTAATAGCACAACCTAATCTAATTTCTCTTTCCAAATGTTCCTTTTTCTGAACTGCTGCAGGAATTGCATACAGAGATCTTTAAGGTGACAAGGTATTATTAATGCCTAATCTGGCATTGGGTGTGCCATAAAGCCGTAGGATTTCACTTACTTTCTTGGGCAACTTCTGTTCATGTTAGTAATAGTGCAGAAAGCATCGAGATGGAGAAAGCAAAGCTGTGGCAGTGGAGCAGGTGAGTGATTGTCTTCAGGTGAATAGAACAGAAAAGAAACAAGTAGTGACAGCAGGGGGGTTTGTTGGTTTTTTTCCTCGAAATCTGATGGCCTTAGAGCCATCTTTAAGAAAAAAAAAAAAAAAGGGCATGTTTCACTCTAAACAAGCTGTCTTAATTTATACCATAATGGTCGTTAAATAGATGGGTGCTGTTCACGCTTGGAAAAGCTTAAAATATGTAGGCATTTGCATGGGCTGCAGCGTGAAAGGGCAGATGTAGTTCTGAGAGCCCCAGTAGAGACTGCCGCCTGGACAATGTCACAGCACAGTTTCTCTCTAGGATATATATTTATATCGTGTTTTCTCAGCTGTGTAAAAACTGAGATGAAATAACGCGCTTCTTTAAATGTAACTCCTTAAATCTGTGGATCAGCTGATGTGTTTGGGCATATCAAACACCGTGAATATTTAAAACGGTCACCCAAGCGATAAATTGCCTCACAGAATTGAAAGTAAGGGAAGACCTTCTTCTAGACAGAAAGCCAATACTCTGTTACTACTATTTCTCTTACTCTCCTCATTTCCAGGGTGCCAGGGATCTGGGCAAACGTGATTTATGGGGAATTAGCAGTAGCTCCCAAGCACAGCAGGCAAGATGATCCGGTGTTTGCAGCCGACTGTACTTGTGGCCTGGTGGCCGCGTTGCTAAAGACACAAGGCGTTTCTGCAGCATGTGGACTGGCACCCGTGCTGCTGCGGTCCAGCAACGCGGGGCCAGCCCCAGCCCTTTGTCCTTCAGGCTGCATTTCCTTGCACGTGCAGCATTTGTGCAAGTTACTGGTGCCACAAGGTTGCTTGAGCCACGGTCCCCACCAGGCACTGGGGTGCAGGTGGGTGAAGGTGGCAGAGCAGCGTGCCTCCCTTTTCTGAGCATGGCTCGGAAGCGAGGGTGCAATGCAGCTTCCAGCAGTGATCCTGCGGCGGGGGCTCCTGCTTTCCTGGCCAGGTGTAGCTTACCGGCTGGATCTGCGGAGGCCCGGGAAGAGCTGGCTGCCCACGGTCCGGGGGCAGCGCTTGTGGGCGAGCGGCTGTCTCCATCACAAAGAGCCAGTGGTGCAGCTGGGGCTGGTATTTCCCCATCAGTGGTGTTCAAGGGTAAGGAAAGCGAGGGGCCCGGTCACATGGAGCTGCGCCGGTGCCCGTAAAGGCAGGCAGTGTCTGAAGCCCAGCTGGAGTTCCCACTGCTGCTGCAATGGTGCATGCTGGCTTGCATTGCCCTGCGTTGCTGGCTCCTCTTCTCTGGTTCTGTCCCCCAGTGCTAGGGCTGTGGGGCTGTCTGTGTGCTCTATAGTTAACCCTCACAAGAATTACTGGAGCAAGTGGTTTTTTCAGACACAGCCCTTGAGCAAAGTTGGAGCGGGAGTGACATCCAGTACACAGGGTATATATGTCCTGGACACATCCAGCAGTCAGATGTAGGTTAGCAAGTAAGACTACTTGATCTGTAAAACCAACGTGCTCCTTCTACATGCCTCTCTCTAACAAGCTGTGCCTGGAAGAGGCAGAGTGGTCAGTGGTAGTAAACCCACTGGATGCATCTCTCAAGGGTGAGTGGGAACATTGAATAGAGAGAGTTGCAGAAAACGTATTAATTCTGCCAGAAGTACGGTGGGAAAACAGTCTTATTTCTCTGCTGTCTTGACAATTGCTTTTCTCTTTTTCTTGTCTGTCCTTCCCTTTGCATCTGCCCTCTTTTTTTTTTATTTTATTTTTCCTTCTAGTGGGGAAATATTACGTTTACTTGTTAATCCTGTCTATAGCAAAGCAATCACTGAAGCAAGGAGAATTACTGTGTGATCTGGTTCTTACACGCTGCCTACGTGCTCTTCTGTGCTCTGCATCTCATAGAAAGAAAGAGGAGCGCTGAGTCCTGCTACTGCTGCACTGGTAATGTCAAACTTCTTCCTTTCAGCGCAATGTGTTTCCGTCATGAGTCCGTTGTGTCTCCACCATGCTGTTCTTGCGTGCCTGAATGCCTCAGAGTAGGACTTGGCTGAAGTCAGGGGGATAATGTTTGTAAAATGTGTGTTGTGTAACAGGAGCCAGTGGAAAATACATATTATGCACCCTCCACACCCTACCCCCAGGAAAACCCAAACCTGATACATGGAGTAGCAGTTGTAGGATCTTCCAGATAAATCTGAGATGAGGACACGTGGCTGGGCATGCTTTTTGTAGCACCATGAAGGCTTAACTTCATCAAATGAGAAGGCAGCAGCGGATTTGGGGCATCTCCCTCAGACCTGCTCGCTCCTGCCATTATCCACATGCTCTCCGGCACCTTCAGCCATTGCCACTTGGGTGCTCAGGTTTAGAAACGAGTTTTCTCGCTGCAGTTCAGCCTGTGCAAATGCCCATGCAGCCAGACTGAAGTTTGGGAAGGGCAAGACTTATCAAATGCCTTGAAAACCATGCAGTTGTTCAAGAGTTTTCCACTGGCCCCTGGCGTTACCTGCAGTGTCCTCAGTAGCAATTTTCCAGAGTGTGTGTGTGCTTGTGAGTGCGGAGTGGTTGGGGCGTCGCACTTATTCATGTTATTTTGCAGGGAGTATCAGGCCCCCCCAGGTATGTGGGCAAAGGAGGGAGTTGTGCTCGGCTTCTGCTTACGCTCACAGTTGTGGGGGAGGCAGTTTTCCCTGTGGCTGCTCTCTCCTGCTGCCCAGTGTAATGGTGCTGAGGCCTCAAAACACCCTCTGACAGAGAAACAGCAGTGTCTCCTGGTGTCTCTGTATGGCCCTGGAAGTGTGTTTCTACCTGCTGAAGTTCAGACTGGACTTTAGCACGGACATTGTGTGTATGGTTCAAGCTGTCTTGGGGGATCCCTGACTTAGCTAGCAACCTCCCGTTGGAGGTGATGGCTCTCTCCTAGCTGTCCAGAAACACGAATCCTCACCATTACCTCCCTGACACCTGGCGAGTTTAGGATCCAGGTGAGAGAGATGCAGCCACGGGTCCTCTGCACTGCTGTGCAGTCTGCAGGAGGAATCACAGAGCTGCCTCCTACATGGAAGTGGGAGGCAGGACAGAATTGGGACAGATGGCTTCTTGCTGGTTTGCAAGCCCTTAGCTTGAATGACAGTTCCAAAAACCTCAATTTTATCTGTCTGGCACTAGAAAAAGGTAGCATTCTTTGGTAGGTCTGGCTGAGCAAACCAGATTCAGCAAAGGTAAGGGATGGGAAGTAAAAAAGCCTGGATGTTCTTTTGCTTGGGCTGATCATCTCCAGATGGGAGAAGGAGTGAGCATCAGACCCTGCAGGACTGAGGCAACAGGTTGTCCCCCTTCAGCCAGTGTCTCGTGGACCAGAGAATGGGGATTGACTTGGACATGCTGGGAGAGACATAGGGAGTAAAACCAGAAACAGGTGCTGAGCACCAGCACTAAACTCAGACGTGGCTTAAGTTTCGGGACAAAAGAACATAGGGAAATAATGTCAGGGGAAAAAAAAACAGCAAAAATGTGCTTGGACTACATCTTTTCTGGTTGAAAGCCTAGGAAATAAGTGTGGAGGCTACATCTAGGGCTTGGCTGCATTGTCAAAGCAGTAGTCCCCTGTGCATTGCCTGGTTCTTCAGGATGATGCTCCTCTGTCCAAGCAAGTCCAAACTGATCTATTTCCTTGCAGCAAATAAGAGGGAGCCTCCAGGGGATGATGAGCTGCCAAGCAGAGGTGAGGGTTGGAGGTTTCTCCAATTCTGTTTTATCTGCTCTCGAGGGTCACCTGTGGTATTGTGCCCTGCACTGACCTGGAGGGGACAGCAGCACAGAAAGGAGATTTCCCAACTCTGCTTTTTTTTTTTTTCTTTCAAAAAGTTGGAGATCAGTCAAAGATGGAAGCCTGCAGCATGTTTCTGAGTTTTGAGAGATTAGAATTTCAGATACTGCAAGCACGCCAGTGTTTCCACATTACCTTAGGTAAAGAGACAGAACTTTCTGCAAAAAGCAAAACCTTGTCAGTCTTTTTTTGCTCCGATACATGCTGTAAAGCCCTGCATACCTCCTGGGACAGAAGACCAGCTTCCTGCCCTCAAAGGAGATGCAACTGATAACGGCATTGCAAGGTTTGCTGGATGAGCTACTTGCTTGCTGTAAAGTTACTCAAAAACGGCTTGGAGAGGAGTTTTTTTTCTTTTTTTGGTTATGATTTTGGGGTTTTTTCACCCCCAAGCCTTTTGCATCCTGCAGTGTGAAGCTGTGTGACCATTTGGGAGGAGAGTGGCAGTGCCCATGTGAAGTGTTTGCCCTGTGTCTGGTCCCTTTTCACACCGTGGCGTGGTCGTGGTGTGGGCTCTGCCGAGGTCTGGTGGGTGAGGCGACGGGAGGGGTCCTGCGTGCTCTTGGTCCAGTCACTGCGCTGTGCTTTGGGGTTTTTCAGGAAGAGGTTTAAAAACACAGCTCCTCATAGCAATGTTAATCCCTAAGTGTCACCCAGAGGAGTTAGAGGCTACCTGAAGGCATGGGTTCATTACGGCTGAGCCTCTGCTGGTAACAAAATTGGTGTGAAGTCCCCTTTGCCTGAAATTTCATTACAAAAAGAGTAACGAAAGGGTGTGAAAAGAGGACGCTCTCCTAGACTTGACCCAGCAGATGCTTTGAGGTGTGAGCACACTGCACTTTGCACCAGCACTGGGAAAAGTCCCCCTTGGGACTATGGAGCCAGGCCCAGGCTTGTTGCCGTGGGACCTCAGGAGCAATAGGCAGCTGGGGCTGGGTAGCCCCCTTTGCCGGGGGAAGAAAATTCTCCAATACCACAGCCTCAGCCACTCCCTCTCCCCAGCCTCTTTGTTCCACTTGCCTTCATTTTCTGCACTCAAGTTTTCACTGCTCTTGCTTATGTGTGATGGTGATCATCTTCCCACCACCTTAGTTATTGGGTGAACCCTTTTGTTTTGGGTGAGGATGCTGAGAATTTACTCAGATCCTCCTCCACGAAAGCTCACTCCTCCCTGTGAAGTCATTTATGCCTGAGGCAGGTGATGAATGCTTTTGAAAACCTTTGTTTGACACTTATATGTTAAAACTTTCATTTGAAAGATACTTGTGGCTGTTTCAAGAACCTACTGTTGCCTCTCCAGCCACAGGTCCATTAACCAGTCTGGATTAAACAGTTTCCAAACTGATTATTTATTAACTAGGCAAAGCTATTTGGGAGGAGGTGATGTTTTAAGCTGCTGCTCCTTGGACACAATATTTTATCCGTCCTTAACTCGCATCCCACAACGGGTGCAGGTACCACAGGGCAGGGGGATGGCTTGCACGGTGGGGGAGTCCTTTGGCTTGAACACTGCTCCATGGGTGCAGAGGGGGAAAGGTGGGATGTGGTAGAAGGATTTGGCAGTCTTGCTTTCCAGGCTGGCAAAAAACTTCAGCATCCTTCAGCGATGCCCTATGAGTTGCCTTCTGCCTGCTCTGTTCCCCTGCACAGGGTTTGGGTTTGAAGCTGCTGCTGCAAAGTTGGGTCCTGGATTGGAAATCCTTAATCTCAAACCACCGGTATTCTTGGGTTTGTGGGCATGATCCTGTTGTTTTTCGAAAGTACTCGAGCAATTTGCGAGCCTGTACTTGTGCTCAAAGCCACGTGTGCTTTTGAAACGTTTCTGCCTGAGAGAGGCCAAACTGATTTCTCCTCGGGTGCCTAGTTGCTCCGGGAGGAGAGTGGAGGTTTTCCTGCCCTGCTCTCTGCAGGTCCCTTCGTTAACTGCGCCTGCCCTGGGATAAATGTGCCCTGCTGCAGTGTCAGCTCGCTCTTCTCAGGTCCTTCCCATCACGGTGACAGCCCTCCTGGATTCGTTTTCCCGGCAAGGTGCCTGGGACGGATGGTGGGCCGTGCCGTGCTCCAGCTGGCAGAGGAGCAGCAAAGAAGGAGCTGTGCACCGCAGAAAATGGCGGCGTCCGGCATGTGAGCTGTAGCCCTTGCAGGAAGCAGCTCGCGCCGGCCTGCCACCCAGTAAACAAGGCTGTGTGTCACTGCCACGTGCCGAACCAGCAGCACCCTTTCCAGGGCCCGGGGAGCATCCTGCTCCCACGTGTGCACAACTGCCCAGGGCTTGGCAAGGGAGCAGGAGCGAGCGTCAGAGCGTCAGACCTTAGCTTCTGGTGCCACCCTGTGCTTTGCAAATTGGGTCTGGCACATGCTTACGTGTGCTGCTGAGCAGAAGCCGTGCCACAGTCCTGCAGCCGTCTTGTGGCAGAGCTTAGGAAGAGGGTGCTGAAATCCTGGCCAGAGAAAGGTTTTGGTCTGTAGTCCTTGTCCTGGCTATGAGCTAAAGCACTGCCAAGGTTTCTCTCTGTAGCAAGGGTCCCTTCTTCCAGAGGAGCTTGTCTCTCTTTGCCTTTCTCCGCTGGTCCAGGAAGCCCCAGCTGCTTGCCCCAGTGGTCTGTAAACTTTATCACAAAATTGAATCCTGACATGTCTGTGCCTTGGGTGGGACGGGGGGACCGCTCAGCATCAAACTTGCCCTCTCAGAGCCTCCCACCACGAGAGGGGAGCTGAGCTGGGTGCAGCCTTTCCTCAGCCATTTCAGCTGCCCCCATGGTTTGCAGCTGGCTCAGATGCTATGGTCCGCTGGCATTCCGGGGCAGGGTCTCGCTGTGGATGTCCCGTGGAGGGGGGAGTGCTCAGGCTCCAGCTCAGTCCATCACAGGCACTCCAACCCAGTGCGGTGAGACCAGCATACAGCGACAGGTAAGAAACTGCTGATGTCAACTGTTAAATTTAAGTCACTTAAATGTTTTTATTTGTTTTTAAATTAGGATGGAGAAGAAGAATTTAACCGTGCTAAGCTGCTGAATATAGGATTCGCAGAGGCTTTGAAAGAGTATGACTATGATTGCTTTGTGTTTAGTGACGTAGACCTCATCCCAATGGATGACAGGAACACCTACAAATGTTACAGCCAGCCACGGCACCTCTCTGTATCCATGGATAAATTTGGATTTCGGTGAGTCGCCTTTTGGAGGGGCATTTTGTTACTAACATTGCCTTTAGCCCAGCAGGCCAGGCGCAGCATTATGCATCCCCACCCACCATTGAAAGCATGGGAAAATGTCTCTGGCAAAAGCCTGTCTTGGCGTGCGCATCCCTGCAGGGAGTGGGTGGCTGCAAGCGGGATCGGCTGGAGGGGAGGAAGGGGGAGAAACGCGGCTGAGCAGTTTATTAAAATTCACAGCTTCTGGAAAGTGAAATGCAGGGCGAGGAAAAACTAAGAGCCTGTCGTTTTGCAGATGCCCACATATCCCTTCTTGTGTTTCAGGCTGGAAACTGGAAGACAGCTAGTGTTTCCACCCAGTCTGAAAAGTGAGACACTCTCACACAGTGAGAATTATGTGCAGCTTTAAAAAGACTGCATCAGATGCTATTTTAAGAGCAAAGCGAAATATTTTTGGCTGTTCGATTTCGGGCCACTGAGGGACCTGCCCCGGTATCTGAGAGCAACATAAAACAAAATGCTTTTCAGCGTACATTTGGGTTCAGCAAGCTGCTGCAAACAAAAATGTGTCTTGCTTTTCCTTTTTTTTTTTTTTTCCCTATCCCAAATCCCCAAGGGGATGTTTAAAAGCTTGTCTATAAAGTGAAAACTGGTCATGACCCCATAGTGGCCAGTAGTGCTAAAGATACAGCAGTGGTGTTGGTGGCAGGACCCTTGCACGTCTCCACTCCAGACCCAAGCCCTGCTCGAAATAGGACTGTCACAGGCACCGCAGCAGCTGCATTTTTTTTCTTGCAGCTAGGAAAAGCTTAGAGCAGCAATGCAGGCCCCAGGGGTTTCTTCTGATTGCTGAAGCAGAGACAAGGTCTGCTGTAGGCCCTGGTGATCCCTACGTGGGCCCTCTCCTGGTGCTGTGGGTCTGAATTTCCTCTGTCCCTGATCCCCCAGTGAATAGTCCCCTGTTTCAAGCGGGAGCTGGTTGGCTTTGTGCATGCAAGGTCACGCTGCCGGCTCAGTTTTGGGCTGCAAGCTTTCCTTTGGGGCACTGAGGAGCGTGGAGGTGAGCGGCGGAGCTTCAGGAAGAGAAGGCTCTGCTGCACTTCTGGTGCCTTGTTTAGCTCTTGCCGCTCCCAGGGTATGCTTGTCACCCATCTGTCCTTTGGCAAGGTGATGTGCATCTCACCGGCCTGTCCTTTGAGGACAGTGTACTTCTCAGTGAAAGGCTGCAGCCGTGG
Organism: Gavia stellata; assembly: GCF_030936135.1. Taxonomy (NCBI): domain Eukaryota; kingdom Metazoa; phylum Chordata; class Aves; order Gaviiformes; family Gaviidae; genus Gavia; species Gavia stellata. Next base: position 72,949,170 of record NC_082637.1, read on the forward strand.
CCAGTTGAAAAATATCTCCCCGGTATATTTGGGACAAAGCCCACTAGCTCCCTCTGCCTTGGCTGAGTCCAGAGCTCCAAAACACATGCTGCTCCCTGCTGCAGGGAGGCACCTTGCAACGGGTGCTGGCTCGCCGTGGGCTGGGGTGAAGGGCAGCAGCAAGCCCTTTTCAGGTGGGCAGGCTGCTCCTGGGCTAGCACCTCTCCTCCTCTAATGGTCTTTTCTTCCTGCTTCCAGGTTGCCTTACAATCAGTATTTCGGAGGCGTGTCTGCCTTGAGCAAAGAGCAGTTCATAAAGATCAACGGGTTCCCAAACAATTACTGGGGCTGGGGTGGCGAAGATGACGACATTTATAACCGGTAAATACATACCCTCCTTGGCACCCAGAGTGCCTCCAGGGTGGGGATGAGCACCGACCTGCTGCTCTCATCCAGGTGTGGGGGGACGCAGGGTGTCTTTTCACCCCGACCGCAGGAGCCTCCCCTCCGGGTGGGGGATGGGGGTGGCATGTGGGCGACCTGCTGGCTCAGCGAAAGCGTGTTCCTGCTGGGTTCTGGCACCCCATTTTACAGTTTCCAAGGTCTGCTGGGGAGTGCATCCGCTGGAAAAATCCTGTCCCTGCCACACACACGCATTGCTTGTTCGCCGCACAGCCTTGCAAGCATCCACGCCAGTGTGCGGGCTGGAGCATCACGCTTTGGGGTCTCCCAGCACTGGCTGAAGGAGGGGGATTCAGGACACGCAGTGGGGTGTAGGAGAGCTTGACCCACCTAGACCAACGCAGCTTGAGGCTGGGTCTGCCGCCTGGTAGTGGATCCCTTTGTTCCCAGGAGAGCTTTGTTTTTCAGGCTGTAAGCAGCTCTAAATAATGCTGTGAGCCATTGCTTCCTGCCCGGAAGGAAGCCAAGCGAGGCTCAGAACTGCAGGAGAGGAGGAAGGTGTTGGCACAGGGCAGGCTGGGACCACCCCTTCCTGAAGACTAGGGCAGAGGGTGGACATGAGGTTGCGCTACCTTAGGGCTTCGCATCCCCAGGGTGATCACTGTGAGAAGTCATTGTGGGGAGCTCAGATTTAGGAAGCCCTTTTCACATTTCTTGATGGCAAAACCACTCTGCATGGTCTTTCCTCTGGGCTTTCTGAGATCTTCCGGGCCTCAGGAAGGGTCTTTCTAAAAGTGCTTGTACCTTCCTAAGGTTCAGCACTTCTATTTAATAAACCAAGTGGGGGACAACCTGCCAGTGGGGCAGGGCATTCAGAACAAGGTGGTAGTCCTCTCTTTTTGGGGCACTCAGGTTTTGAGGAGCAGAGGGTGCTATACAGAAATGAAAAGGGAGACACAAAGAGGAAGAAACCAGGTACTTTTCCAGCATCAGTGTCCATGAACTATAGGTGCCTTGCAGAGAGCATGCAAAAAAAGACAGGCTGCCCCTCGCCTGGCGGGCCCCAGATGGGACCATTGTGGCTCTGACTATGTGTGTCCCCCATGCTGCTTCACCACCATTCACTTCAGTTTCTGCCAGCACTGCAGCTTTCACATCCTGAAAAATGAATGCTCTTCTGGCTCCTTTCCAGATGGGTTAAAAACTAGATGCCTTTCATTCAAATTCCAGTCTACAGCCTGGAGCAAGTTTAATGCAGGCGTTGGAGGAGCTGGTGGTGCAGGTGAGGGTGCAGCGAACTAGCAGATCCTTAGTGTTGGCAGGGGGAGGTCTCTTTTCCACATGGGCACGTCAGCGTCAGCGTGGGGAAAGGGACTGGCGTTTCCCCCTTTTGGTGTTAGCAAGCCTGCAAACACTAGTGGCATCCTCAAAAAAAACCAAACCAAACCAAACCACCAAGACCCCCAAAACCAATGGTCATTTGTGGAAGGTGTGGCAGGGCATCCCACATCTGTCACCTGTCACGGGTGTTTAATGTACTCGCTTTTTATAGGCTGGTGTTCAAAGGCATGGGGATATCCCGTCCGGATGCCGTCATTGGGAAGTGCAGAATGATTCGTCATTCCCGGGACCGGAAGAACGAGCCCAACCCCGAGAGGTGCGTCTCTGTCCCGCAGCAGATTCAAGGGGGGCCTCCACCCTCGCTGCCCCGCTGCTTACCTTTCTCTTTGCCCTGAAAAAAGCCTGATCGTGGGAAGCCTGCAGCCATCTCGTCCCTTGCCGACCTCTCTGTTCGCTGTGCTGTAAGCTGCCCGCTGCCCCTTGCCAGTTCATTGCTTTATTACAGACCTTTTCCCCCAAATTTCACTGTGGCCTCTGGCTTTTTTTTTTTTTTCCCCTTAAACGCAGCAAATTAAGCTCCGAGTAATTCTTTCCAGCTTGTCGTTGGCGTATAAAACCTGTGCTCTAGTGCAGAGCTGGAAAAGGACCTGTGTGATTTAAAAGCTTGGCTGCTTTTTCCTGGCTAAAATTTGACCCCATAGGGATGCATTTGCCCACTGCTCAGGCTGGCCAAATCTGGGAGTTTATGGGACCCGTACTGATACTCAAGTTGTTCTTAAAACACCGCCGCCTTGGAGGCTGTAAAAGTATCATGCGAAGTTCGGGTTGTTTAAACTTTTTTTTTCCTTTCTTTCTGTTTCCACCCCCCCCCCCCCCCCCCCCCCCCCCCCCCCCCCCGCTTCCGCAGGTTTGACCGAATTGCTCACACAAGGGAGACAATGAGCTCCGATGGCTTAAATACACTATCCTACAAGGTGTTAAGAACTGACAAGTACCCTCTGTATACAAAGATCACAGTGGATATTGGCTCGCCAAATAGCTAACATCACAGACACAAGAGAGACCTTGCCTATGTTGCCCAGGACATCTGGCCTCACTGATGCTTTATATCTGCTGGTTTTATAACAGTTGCAATGAACAAAAAAAAAAAGGCCTCTTTTGGCATGCCAAAGCGTCTCCAAATTCGTTGGACAAGTGCTTTTTTTCCTTTTTTTTTTTTTTTTTTAATTCCAAACTTGACTTTACACAACTTTCTAGCTCTCCATTGTTTGCAAGTCTGGAAGCTGTACATAACATAATAGTTGTAAATATTTACTTTGCCAGAAAATGTTGAATCTGATCTATTTGCTGCAGTGCTCCCCATGTTGACTTAATTGCTGGACCCAAATTTTACTGATTACAACTGTGATGCATCAGCAATTACTGCCCATGATATTTTGATATTTTAAATGAGGTGGATGAAAACATTCCTTTTAATTCATTCCTGGTTTTACTTTATGAAGGACTGTAAAATGCTGCTAAAATTGTACAAGTTTACGCTTTGCATTAGATTTTTTTTAGTGGAGTCAATATCACATATTTTTTTCTCATAGTGACCAAAACAAACATCTTCTCTGTGTGCAGAGCAAGTGTTGAACAATCAAGTCTGGATTCAATGAATGTCATTATTTCTTTTAGTCTCAAAGGAGGCTTTGAGTGACTTGAGCCAGAGTTTGCCAGAATTTGCCAGTGAGTTCTCTGCATAGGGTGAGAGCTACACAGATGGCATCTGCAAAAACGGCTGGCTTCAGATAACCTTACTTCTGTATGTGATAGGGACTTTTTGCCTCAGCACAATACCTGGGATTGGGGAGGGGGGGTGGGAGTGGGGGGGTGTTTTGGGGTTTTTTTCTGAAATAAAGATGAATGAATTTAATTGTGCGGTGAAATTATGGCCTTAAAATTTGCTGACACTCATTAACAGTGGTAGAAAGTTACCGTGCTATTTAAACATTATCTGAAGCTTCCTAAAAGCAAAATTTTTCTTGCAAGGTCATGCATAAAACTTGAATTCACTTATTACTTTTGTTGTTGTTGTAACATTTTAATGACTTTTTAAAGTAATTTGTATATCATAAGCAGTATATTTAATACCAGATTAAACTAGGGTGCCGCATAATAGGATATGATTCAAGGCCTCCTTTATCTTCAGACTAGTAGGCTTTTTATGTGCGTCGTTATATATAAGCCATGTATTATATTTGCTCTGCATATTTGTCCATGAAATCTCCTGCGGTGCTGAGATAGTCACAGCAGGGCTGACATCCAATTTCTTTGCATAAAGCCTGTTGCAATGTGTGTCCTCTACCGGGAAACTCCCTTCTGATTTTCTCAGGCTTTGAGGGACATGCACATTTTGGAGTACCACTTTTTGTCAGTGCACCAGGGCACCACCTATACAGACACCCTGCTTTTCCTTCCCGTGACCGTATGAAAGCCTCAAGCGCTGACACCCTCGGAGCTGGTTTAAGTGATTGAAAGCTTTCAGCCAGAATTGAGAACTGCATTCCTTCTGGCGAGTATTTTGCCACCAGCTCTGACCACAGCAATTTGCACTTCCTTGGCCTGTGCTGAAGGCTGTTGAAATCAGGGACGCTCATTTTATTGGGGATCATCTTCAGCACTGCCTCCTTATTTTTCCCTTTTTTTTGGTGTTTGTTTTGTTTTGGTTTGTTGTTGAGACCTCAAGGTTTTGCTGAACCGTTGCACTGCAGGGGTGGGATCCTGCAGGGGCCGGGGGACAGTGCATTTCTTCTTAGGCCAGCAGTGGCTCAAAGTATGCACGGAGACTTTAATTACTAGGGAGACACACAGCTGCCTTTTCAGTCTCACTTTGAAAAAATGTTCACCCCCTTTGTTAGAAGCTGTTGCTGGCCAGACTTGCTGCTTAAATTGTGCTGGGAGCTGAGCGAAGGTGGGCTTGCATGGAGCCGGAGCGAACCGCAAGGAAGCAGGCTTGTGTTTAAGAGCCACTCACTTGTGCTCACTGTTGCATTAAAAAAATGACAGGTCAGGCTCCAGCTCTTGCATATGCAAAGGGGTACAAGAAGTCAGGTCAAATGTCTACCTGTAAAACATCAGTGTAGCTGTAGTCTGCACCAGTAATGGAGACACAGGCGACTATTTTCTATTTTTTATTTTTCCAAAGGTGCCTTAGAAGCAGGGCCCCGCTCCCACAGGTGGCAGATCAACACCAAAACTCATGGAGGCTCCACTGAAAATCCCAGGTCTCTGCAGAGAGCACCTCGGGTTTGTGCTGAGCCTTTTCCAAGTTGAAGAGGTGGGACCTTCAGCTGTAGTGGTGTCTGTCTGCTAACAGGCTATGCAAAGGGGCTACCTGTTGTAACTGAGTGGTTGGTTTGGGGAGGGGGGGTTCCTTGCCTTAGGATTCTCTGAAGATTAGAAAAATTACTGTAACAACTCGTCGTTTCGCTGTATGCCGAAATCATTGAATATCATGGAGGTGGTCGGAGCACTTGTTTCTGGCTGTTGCAATCGAAGTTTTCTACACGTGTGCCTTGAAAGAGGGGATAAATGGAAACTGGAAAACCAGGAAAACTGCAAACCATTTTCAGCAGAGAGACACTATCGGTGCAAGAAACCGTTGCTTAGTTTCTCTCCTACTGCAAAAGCCACAAGCCATGTAAAAGCCGAAGCTTCCTTTTGTTGCTTGTTTCGCCCTTCAGTGCTGACCCGTGATTTCCAGATCTCATTGTTCCTGTGTAAACTACATTGGTCAAACTCACAAAACACTCTTCACGCAACCTGGCCGTGAAGTTTCTCTCCCTGGGATTTTTGGGGGCCTTTTCTACAAGTGCTCATGTCGCACAGAAGTGAATTCTGGCCATGACCTGTGGTGGGTGGTGTTTTTTCCTCTCCCTTACTGGTAGCAACATTCAAAGTGATACTGTGTGTAACAGTTGAAACCAGAACAAATAGCTGCAAAGGAAACGCTAAGACTTGGTTTCTCTGGGATTACTATTTGCTTGTTAGGATGAGGGAGGGTCTTGGCATGCAGCTTCTCCCTGGGATGTTACTTGTGTACTGGACTGCTTATGGGTTTCCTGCAGATGGTTTTGCTTTTGCATTTTTATCGTTTATATATCAACGGATGTATAATCCAATGTTCCTACTTTACTATTGATGTCAAATAAAGTATTTTCAGTTATGACATCTGGCAGCATTACTCTGAATTATCCCTCCAGCTGGGTTTCTGGTTGATGGGGGGGACTGGGCCATGCCTTAGCCTCCTTGCATTAACTTTCTCCAGCTTTTCCTCCCTCTGGCTGCCCATCCCCACCCTGAGTGAATTTGTCTCTCTGCGCTGCAAAATTTTTACCAGCGTTAGAGAAACAGATCCAAGAGTCCCCAGATGACACCAGAAGACAGTAGGGTGGTTGGTTTGCCTGTGGGTAGGGGGACATCATGCAAACCCCTCCTGAAACCAGGCAGGGGATGCAAGCCTTCACCCAGGCTGTCAGCTGCTTGGGGGAAACAGGCCACTGCTTGCTCCCTGAGTGCTTGTGGGTTTGGCTAGAGTGTGGAAACGGAAAAGTAATTCCTGGGAAACTGATGCAAACATTTGCCTGTGTTCCTTGGCACTTTCTCATGAAAACAGTTTCTGTGGAAGAGATCTTTCTGGCTGCAATACTGTGGCTAAGGGTGAGGTCAGCTGGGGTGAGGTCTCCAGCCCTCTCCAGGGAGAGGTGGGCTTGTTCCCAGCTGGGACTAGCTACCAGCCTCTGGGGTCCAGGCTGGCACAGTAGGCAGAACATCCCCAAGCCCCTACAGTTGCTTGGAGGCATGCTCTGAAGACCATGCTTGACAGAGGGCTCTGCCTGTTTCATCCCTCCAGGGCTGGCCACCGGGGCACTGGGGACAGTGCAGGAACATCACTGCATGGAAGTTGCCAGCAGACTGGGGTGCAGCAGAGGGCTTGGGCAGGGATGCAGTGGGGAAGAGTGGGTGGTCCCTGTGGCACCTTTCATTGGCTTTTGGACCCTGAAAGGCATTGCACGGGAGTCGTGGGCATTTTCTTCTCATAGTGCAAAGTTTGGTATCTACAGGCAGAAAAACGGTCCTAGAAGGACCTTCTACTTTCTTCTACTTCTGCCTCCAGAGTATTGAGCTGTTCCTCCCCTCTTCTGCTCAGGTGGGTGAGGAACGACGAGCAGGAGTCACACAGCTCAGTGGCTGGAAGAAACTCTGTGTGGAAATCTTGTCTCTTGCTAAAAGAAGCAGCTGAGAAGTGTCCAGTGGGATTTCACACTTCTCCCCACTGGTTACCAAGGCTTCCCTGGACGAAATGAGCATGTGGCTTATAAGGGATCCCTTGACTTTTTTCTGTGAGACCATACTTGCTCTAGCAGAGCTTCCTTTCACAACTCCAGCTCCACCTGCCTGCCAACAGCCAGGATGGGTGAGCAGAGGTCTCTGACATTTATTCCACATGTTTACCCTACTACACCTTCCTGTTCTCCAGGCCACGGGAAAAGAAAAAAAAAAAGAGGCTGTTGTTAGAAGGAAGAAAAGGACTAAGCTGGAGTTTGCTGACACCTTTCACCCCCTTGGAAGGAGTCTGAAGTGGGTGCGACTGCCTTTTGCTCTTGCTCTGTGTCTTAGCACAGCAGTGCTGACACTGGATCTGTTCTTACTTGCCTACAAACCGTTTGCAGGATGTCTATGCACTTGAGGATGATGCACCCATACAAGACCTCTGTTTTCTGTCTACCCAAGGCAGCAGCCCCGCTCCTGAAGCCTGTTTTCCTTTTCCATCCACTGCTCTCAATATTACTACCAGCAACACAGATGTTAGCACACAGAGACACGATCTCTGCAGAGTCTGAGGTGACTGACTTCTCAAGCCTGCATTAGATCTTGCAGTGAAGAGCTGAGTGGGGAAAACAAGGGACAAAAAATTAAGTCCAAAGCCTGGACCTGTGGACTCTTCCTGGTTACCTCCCTGTCCTTCACATGCTTGAAAATTATCTCCAAGAAGTCTTGCTCCATGATTTTTCCAGGGATAGAGGTATTGCTTACAGGCTGCTGTTTCCCAGATCCTTCTTGCCCTTCTTAAAGGTGGGCATAATATTAGTCTTTTCAGTCAGCCCTTTCCCAGTTGCCATGATATTCCACTGTGACTGACAGCAGTTTCATTCACATCAATCAGCACAGTTAGCTCCTATGGGTGAGTGCCATCCATTCTAGTGGATATGAGTATGTCCAACTCCTCTAAGCAGTCCTTAAACCCCACATTTGACCCTCTCATCCCTTTCGCAAATTGTGCTGGTGAATGCAGAGATCTGAGAGCAGGCTTTGCCTGTGAAGATGCTACAAAAATCCGTTTATCATTGTAGTCTTTTCCATATTGTCCAGCACAGTCTGTCTCCTCCATCTGTCAGTGGACATGCATTTTCCCCAACTTCTAGCATGCCTGTAGAGTCCTGTCATACTACCCTTGATGACCTTCACTAGTCTGAGCTGTAGGTGGTCTTGGACCTGCCTGATACCACCTCTAAGTATCCAAGCAAGCAATATTTACTACATTCTTTTGCTGTCTATTGTATTTCCCATTCTTACAAGCCTCTTTTTTTTCATTTTAGTGCAAGAAACTCCTTTTTTAGTCAAGCAGGACTTCTACTGAAATTCCCCGTCTTCCTGCAGAAGGGAAGGCTTGGGAGATTCAGGATGGACACTGTGAGAAACCCCTTCCCCAGGAGGGTGGTGCAGCCCTGGGACAGCATACTGGAGTAATGGGGGGGTCTCCATCCTTGGGAGGTTTCAAGGGTCAGTTAGCAGTTCCCCAGCTGTGTGACTGTTAGTGCAACAGACCAGCCCCTCGGGAGCACCAAGCCGGAACCAATGGAGCAGCAGGAGAGCACAGTCCCTGTGCAAAAGGACACTGCTGCTTTGGTGGCCGGGAACTAGGGCTATGGGTGATGCCAGCAACCCTGGAGAAGCCCGCAGGGCACTGCCAGGGAAAAAGCATGGAGCCAAATGGTTGGCTGTGCTTTCCAAACCCACTTTGCACTGTGTTTCAAAAGCCAAAACTCAGCATGGTATTTACCACTGTGAGCATCTGCCTGGCTGCAAGAGAGAATGGGAGGAGCTGTGAAGCTTTCCACGCTTGGGTCCAACTCATCCAGAGCTGGCAAAGGGATGCTGAGCCCATGTCTGGGAGCATTTCTTCCAGGCGTCTGTGGAGGTACTGGCTGCTGGCACATAGGACATTGCAATAAGAGCTCACTGACTGGGGTTTTTTTTACACCCTCTGACTTTCTCTTGAGAGGGAGAGAAACAGCTTGGTCAAAAAATGCAAAACACTGGCAGACTCCCATGTGAAACAGAGACAGGCTGAAAAGTCATCCCGCCAGCAGCGCCCCACCTATCAAATGCCCCAGTTTTCTTTTTTCAAACCACAATCTGGAACAGAAAAAAATCTTATTTGAAACAAAATTAGAAAAAAGAAAAAAAGAAGTTATCATCACCATATCTCTTTCCCATGGGATTTAGTGGCTGCTCTAAGAGAAATGCACTGACGAGTCCTCACAGGGAAAAGCAGTGCTGATGAAGGGGATCTGGGGTAGACCATCACTCCAGGGGCAGGATGTGCTTCGGCAGCCTGGGAAGAGATGTCTCTGCAGCATTAGTGTTGTCCTTCCCATTTCCAGAAATACTCTCAGAGATACATGGGCCCAATGAAGAGCGTCACATGCCAGAGGAGAGACCAACACTGGAGAAAATCAGCTTTGAAGGGAGAAGAGATTATTTTTCTGTTGGTGGTCCAGTTTCTTTGCCTTTCTCACTGTAGTACAACCAGGGCAGTTGTGTTCTTACAGAGAAGGCAGTGCTAAGCTCAGCCCAGGCACTGGGGTCTGCATACAGTTCATGCATCCCACTCACTAAGCATCAATACCTGGGGACATGCTTGAGACAAGGAAGTGCGAAGGCTGTGTGAGGACATCAATGGCACAGGTGAGATGGGATGTGGAGGTGAAACAAGTCCACAGATGTAGTTGTGCTTTCAGAATGTCTGAGTTTTGCCCATTTGGGGTAAACACTGACTTTTCGCCTGTGTCTGTACAACTCACTTTTTCATGCAGCTGCTAAAAGTTTGCACCACATATTTTCCAGGTCTGGGCAGTTTTCCAAAGTTTGGTCTAAGCAGGAGTTTTACTACAGAGCACAAAGTTGAGGGGATGTGTTGGTGTCTCTGGAGCAATAGGAAGGGGAAAACTACACTTTCTACCTCAGCCAGACAAAACCCTGAGTGACCTAACGTGAATTCAGATTTGTCCTGGCTTCGAGAAAAAGGATTAAGCAAGAGCTCTCCGAAGATCTTTCCCTGCCTAACTCATTCTAAACCACCATCACTCCCTTAGAAAACGCAATTGCTGAGGCAGCAATCGACTGTGGTTTGGTTACTTCTAACTTGCATGAACATCATTGTGGTACGTCTCACCAGGAATCCTATAGAAGCAAGGTCCCAGCATGCCTCATAGATATAACAAGGATTGCCCAGATAACACAGGGAACATGAGTGGAAATTGGGATTGCTCAGGGAGGTCCACCTAGCAGCCCTCAAAGCTATGATCTCGATGAAATGAGACTTTCTGGTGGACAAGAAGCCAGGTCATTGCCGACGTGGTGTGAAACCAGTGAGGGTACAAACCCTTAACATGTAAAGGGCTGCTGAACATCAGAGTCAATGATGGCAACTGCAAACTGCAGGGCTGTACCCAGCTGACACGGCACTCTGCCTGGGAGTCTGCCCTCTGCAAAATTAGCTGCTTTGAAAGTCCGCGTGTCTGAAACGCTGCCACTGGCCCACCTCTGAAGCGTTTTGCTAAGGAGTGCTCTGTCCCACAGGTGCTGGATTATAATGGTGCCCCAAATCGTGATTAGACACATGGGGTTGATACTTCACTTAGGACTGGAACATTAGGTAGGAGAAATGTGCACAAAAACACATGCTCAGTAACACCCATAGCACCATGCACCAGCCTGGGTGACACTGGCAGCTCAAAAGTGTTTTGTCAGGGTTTGCATCCAGGCAAATGGTGAGAATCTCCATCCTTGGAGATGTTCAAATGCCATCTGGGCATGGTCCTGGGCAACTGGCTCTAGGTGGCCTTGTTTCAGCAGGGGGGTTGGACCAGATGATCTGCGGAGGTCCCTTCCAACCTCAGCTGCTCTGGGCTGTGTGTGGTCCCTGGGAGAGCAGGGCTGCATGGAGCAGGGACACTCACAGCCCCATAGTCATCCTGCAGCAGTGATTCTGGGGATGGAAACCCCCAGAAACACACCACATTCACCATCCCGGCACTTTTTCAAGGTGTCTGAGTTTCTAGACCGCTCTTAGCCCTCGTCCTCCACCCCTTCCCTGCACAGTGCCAGCAGGTGTTGCTTTCCCATGCCACAGCAGGCGCCTGACTCTGTTGCTCAGATGTGTTTCTCATTGCTCAGCTGCTGCTGCTTTTCTTTGCTACACTTAACACAGGCTTTTCCCGCCTTTTGAGGCTGCACACCTAATCGATCGTTGGTGAGTTATTTATAGTCCAGGAGCCTCTGCTTTTGACCTGTTCGAAAACTTTCCAGGCCTCTACTGCTATTGCACTTACATCGCACATTAATAAAAAGAGACACCTGGTAATACAAGCCAGTTCACACACCAGGCACTCAGGACAAGCTGGCAACACGTACTACAGACCAGGACAGGGTCCTGGTGCAGTGAGCATCTGCTGTTTTAGTGTAAGGACCGGGGCTGCTACCAGCAGCGGCAATGTCCTTCTTGGTGGAGTCCCGGGTGACCGCAGCAGATGGTAGAAAAGCAAATCAGAAGTCTCAGCACACCACGAAAATGCTGGCAAAAGCTCATCTTGCAACAAAGCTCACTGTGGGACCCTATGCGAAGGGGGAATATTTATTCTGAAACTAAGCTGGTTTCCTCACTGCCACCCCCCGCATCCCCTTACTCACAAGGATGTCCAAGATGGGAGCATGTGAGTGGTCTGTGCAGGATGTCAGCACCAAAATGCAAGCAGACTGTCCAGGGACACTTAACAGTGATGCAGAGTAAAAGAGACATTCGCTATTTAGGTTTTAGCATGGCTCCTGGCTTGTTACCTCAGGAACTGTGTGCTGCTTTTGAGTCTTGCCTTTTTGTACCCATTTGGAGCTGATGGTGACCACGGTCTCCTGTCTTTCCATCTTGCTCCTCTTCTGGGAACCATTAGGATGCACTCGCTGCCCTTTGTCTCCTTATCAGGATGCTTTATGTCTCCTACCCTGTTCCCTGTCTTCCCACCACTATTTTTCATGGCTTCAGTATGGCCTGCTTTAGGCTGTTGCATATATGAGACCATCCCTGGTTTTGGGGTGGTCTGTAAAGCAGTAGGACCCCTGTAATCAGTTAATGAAGGTGCCGGCCACAGCTGCCCACTCTGTGGCTGCTCCAGTCACTTGTTCTTGCAGGTGGTCCCATACCCATGCACTCTCCGTCCACACCAGCCAATGTTTTCATTGCAGAAAAAGAAAACCGGCACAGTATTTCCAGCATAAAGATAGAAGAAGTAAAGGCAAGGGAACAGTTGGCCACTTATCCAAATGTCAGTTTGGCACTCAGGATCAAGAAAGAGGCCGAAAACTGCTGCTGAAGTCAGCTGTGATGCACAGCATTGTCAGACAAACTTGTTTTCTTCTATTTTTCTTCCTTCAAAAAAACCAGTACAGGATTATTGCTTCAATCCAATAAAGGGAATGGTGTTTCTGTTACATAATCGGATTTCCTCAAAGCATTTTTGACTTAATATCACCTGATGCTTTGGTAAGACCCATGTCTTATGCAAAAGAAACAGAGCTTAAAAAGTGGTTGAGTGACCTTTCAAAAAGTAGCTGTTACAAAACCTTTATGAAGTTTGCAGATGGCAGAAACATGGTGGCATAGCAAATAATGGCTCTCTGTTACAGGAGGCTCTGGATCTGAATAAATCATTACAGTCTGGTGAAATTAACTTTAATCAATAAATGACAGAAATGCAACCAGAGGCCAATAATGCCAGATGTGAGATCTGCCTTGGAAAGCAGGGTTGCAGAGAGACTGAAGCGTATCTGTGGGTAACACGATGAGCTCTTTGTGCTGCAGTTAATAGGGATAATGCAATCTCCAGCTGCAAGCAAATGGGTAGCGGCCTTAGAAACACAGGGAACTTGCTTCTGTGCACAGCCCTGGTAGGAAAAGCAGTTGCTGGTTGTATTTCCAGAGGAACAAGGAAACATGCATATTCAAAGAGGCTGCATAAATGAGCAGCGAGTGCTACAGTAGGAAGATTTCCTTGTGCCACACATACGAAAGGGAGAGAGCATCTCTGAGCCCTGCTCAGAGGTACAGCACAGCAAAAGGTAACGCTCTGATAGTCCCCTCTGGCCTTCAGTCTTTCCACCAATAAGGTCTCTGCTTTGCTCCTTTTTTTCCCTGACACTGGGTATGTCTCTGGGGAGGAGGCATCCACAACTTCACAGGTATCTTCTGCAGCTCTGCGTGGTGACAGAGACTATAAACCAGGGCTCAGGCTGCAGAGCTGGTTACCTGCAGGGATCAGGAAGAATAACCCTTTTCCTGGGCAACTGCATTATCTGTTTTAAACCCTTACGACTGTTTTATAAGACATTAAAGCACTGAGCAAGTTTGGCGTGACAGTGAGTTAAAATGGCCAATGTGTGCAGGATGCTCAAATGTCAAGGGTGGACAAGCAAAGCTCAGTACACCTGCAAGCTGGGATAGACCTGTACATCTGAGGCCGTTCCTCTGGATGGATGATTTCATCTTGAAGGGCTGAAATTTTTAATTCCGAATCTTGTCTGCTCAGGCTCTTGCCAGATCTCAACACTCAGGGCATCCCCTTCATTTCTGGGTGCACAGCATGAGCCCCGTGACTTTAGTGCGTCAGGAACAGCCAGGTGAATACCGTGCATCCACCTGCCCAAGCACTGTCCGTCCATCTTTCCTTCCGCAGGTTGTCCAGGCAGGGGACCTATTTTCTCTTACTATTTATTTGCCAAGGCACAGATGTGCACACTCCTGGGAAAGAGACCTTACTGCTGAATCCCTTACTGCCTGTCAGTGAGAGAACAGCCTCTCCACAAGTGTCAGGTGTGAAAGCCCCAGCGTGGGTTCAGCAAAAGTGGATGCAGACATCTGGTTTTAGCAAACCAGTTCTTCCTGAACTCCAAGCCAAGAGCAATGCAGCTTTTTCTCTGTCCCTGGGAGGAAGGGACTAGACCCCAGAGCTCGGATGTTTTCCAGCAGAACATTTATACAAGGCCTTCAGTAGCCTGCCAGAGGAGTGCCACGTGGCCAGATAGATGTTAAGCAGAGCTGGCCCCTGAGGGAAGCAGTGGTGAGGATGGGGGGAATCTTGGCAGCTGAGTGCAACATGGCCCAGGACAGGGAGGGAAGCAGATAAGCCCCCAAAAATCCTGCTGGGAGGAGAGGGCAGGACAGCTGCATGGCTCTCTGCGGAGATGCCTGAAATCTGTGAGTGCTCTTGGTGAAACAGCCTTGTGACCACAAAGCCAGAGGGAAGCTCGGCAGACGGCTGCCAAGGAGAGGACCTGGCTCATACACAGAGGGGAGCGGGGATAGATGCCGCCCTACCACCCCGACCCCTCTGGTGTACTTCTTTTCTTCTTTCCCTGCATCTGCCCCAGAGCTGCCTCCCCAGGCCCCACCAGCAGAACTGATGTGAATGCAGCACCGGCCGCCCGGGGCAGGGGGAGGTGGGCTGGGCTGCAGAGTCACATCCTAAACCAGCCGGAGCCAGAGGAGCTTCCTTGGTGCAGTGACTTCTTCTTATCTCTGTTGTGATTATTTCCTCCCCCCTGCTGCATTCCTCGAATAGCAACATTTGTTTTGGAAATTCCTCTCCTGAACAGTTTCAGGCTAGAAATCTGGGAGTATGCAGAGCGGGATGGGGACAGAGGCTGCACTTGTCCTGGTCCGGTGTGACAGGCTGCCCGTGTTTATTCACGTTGCAGCCACCGGGGTGGCTGGGGGAAGCAATGCCCCACTCCCGCAGCTGCTAAGCATATGGTTTATGTCGTCGTATCACTTACCCTCCCTCTGTGGTTCAGCACTTTACTGCACAGCAGCTGCGGCACAGCAGAGCAGCCCACTTGCTCCGCTGCCCCAAATCCCAACCCCTGCCCTGGCTTCAGGGCTGTGCAAGCTGAAGGAGAAAGTGCTTCCTATGGCAGAAGGACTGCAGCTCAGCAGAAGGGATCTGGCAGAAGCACTGCCAAGCCCTTTGGCATGTTTTGCTCTCTCTAGTGGCCACCATACTCTATTCCGTGTTATTGCCCACTAAGACATTCATAGCTGTGCTGGTTGAGGGAAGCTATGCAATCACAGACGAGTCTGTGAGCATCGGTGTTTTGGAGGATGGCCGGTGATGAAGGTCTCCTGGCATGCTGAGAGGGAGACTAGTTTTTGGGCTGAAAACTGCACCTTGGGAACTCAAGAATCAATGGTGGGAAAGGGGTTTGTGGCATGGTTGTACACTTTTCACCCCTAAACAGCTGTTTGGTGTCCTGGCCCCCTCGAGAGACAGTTGCAAATCAAGTACACAGGGAACGAACATCCTGACCCAAAGAGGACTCGACAGAGGAAAGTGTTGTTGGCACTGAACTGAGCAGCTGTGCTCTTAACCTTAGCCTGATGCCAGCAAAAGCTTGCTTGACTAGAGAGCAGGCCAGTGTCACAGATCAGGGACTCGTCTGCCATGTTGCTGGGGAGCAGAAAACACCTGCATGTGCTCATGCACAGGACAGAACCATGGCACAGCGTATACAAAACACCTCCCCACCTCTGAAACGCTG
This sequence comes from Gavia stellata, assembly GCF_030936135.1. Classification (NCBI taxonomy): domain Eukaryota; kingdom Metazoa; phylum Chordata; class Aves; order Gaviiformes; family Gaviidae; genus Gavia; species Gavia stellata. Next base: position 72,964,806 of record NC_082637.1, read on the forward strand.
GGCAGGCTGAAGGATGGGCATCCAGGTCTGTCACTATGCACTTGCAATGAGTGCACACCTCTTGCTGGCAGAGACTGTGCAGATGTTTATATGCCAGACAGCCTGGAGGTACTGCTTCTGGGACCCCCAAAATCTGCCTGCTACAAAGCTGTGCTGCTTCCAGCGGGCTGTGGGCTTTTTCTTCAGCCACAGAGGCACTGCATCCACCAGAAAGGTCCTTAAATAAGAGGGCAAGTTCTTTGAACTGTGGACTGACACCATCGGGTGAGCAAGAGAACGGAAGCAGCCTGTGGGATACCCAAAAAGCCGGACAGCATGGGTGTGGATCAGAGGCTAAAAACCCTTGGTCATGCCCACACTCTCACCTGCCCAAATATTGCATTGTGATGAGGGTCCACACTGTGTCTGGAGCAACGTCTGTGTGTATCTTACCCCGGATCTACTGTACCTGTCAAAACATCATCCCAAGGATCACGTATATCTCCATTCATGTATGTGTTTCTGCAAGGTCCTAGTTTATAAAAAGGCAGCAGAGATGTCTTATACTGGACCACAGGACAGAGAATAAGGCTGCTGGGCTAGGGACCTGCCATTTTCATGGCTCCAGGCAAATCTGGGTAGTTGTGGAGGGTCAAACCCCCACACAGAAGGGTCAGTCCTGCAGGTCAATGCATAGAAGAGAAACACCACCATGCACAACACCAAAATCGTATGGCAGAGAAAGCTTGAGTTGCAACATTTTTGGGCAACCTCCAGGAAATAAATTAGCCTCGCTCCACTGCAAACACGGAGATTTACAAACATATTGTGAGACAGCTGTTGAGTCCCAGGAGATGTGGCTGTACTGGGAAGAGGAGCTTGGGCTGTTCTGGCCCGATGGGCAGGCTCTGCTGTTGTTTGGGACCGACGTCTTCTGTGGCAGATGGGGCAAGGAGGCTGCTTTCAGGTTACAGGAGTTCAAAGCTGCTTGGCCACAGCTTTGGACACAGGGAAGTGTGAAACCAGCAGGCTGAGGCCAATGGTCCCTTAGAAGCGAGGTACCAACAGGTAGCAGAGAGAGACACGGACCACACAGCCAAGAAGGGTGGCAGGCAGTGGGTGGCAGCAATGCCTTGGGGCATGGACGTGGGACAGGTTTTTCCACCTTGCGCTTCATTTGGGCTGGTTCCTGCTAGCAGTCCTGTGATGCACCCGGAGGAAGCCCACGACCTTTCTCAGCGGAGTTTCATGTTTCAAGCACAGCTTGCTCCCAGCACACCAGTATTTACACAGCACTTACTGATCTGAAAACAGAGCACTTAAATAAACACTGGGGGATTTCCCCACATCCTTACAGCACCGTTTGTCACCTCACCTGCTGCCCAGGTGGAGACAATGAACTGGTAATTTGAATCTGTTCACACAGTCTGTGAGTGGGGGCTGAATACTTCAGACCCCCATCAGAAGAAAACATATTTTGCTGCACATGTAAGACTGAAGCCTGCCTTGAAAGCCAAAAAAGTTGCCAGCGCTCGCATGACTAGTGGTGTTAGGCCTTTTCCTGGCCCAGGGAAGGGGAATAGCCTCTCCATTTCTTACTGGCTTGGCTTTGGCTCCTTGCACATTCTGAGCAGAGACATCTTACCTGGTATTTTGTGCTAGAATGATAGAGCAGACTAAAAAGGGCATAGAGAGAATCTGCTTGTATTACCATTCGTTGTCTGAAGAGCTAATGTAATATTCCCCAACAAAGGCTGCTTGAACTTTTCTTATTTAACTGGAAGGAGCTTGTTTTTATATGGGTTTTTTTGGACTCAGTTAATTAGACATGAAAGACAGTATTTTAAGATATGACTTGCCACTGCTTTTGCATCTATAGCTGAATGTGAAATGCATTACAGTGTATGTTGAAGCTAGACTGACTTTCTTTAAAATAGGAAAAGTTAGTTAAAGTCTTGACAAGTTCCAGCTGATGGGACTTGTAAGGTTGTTGCCTGACCACTGGACAGAAGGGAAAATGGTGACTGTAATTATAGTAGAAATTATGGTTGGACTTGATGATCTTACAGGTCTTTTCCAACCTTAATGATTCTGTGATCAAATCTCTTCTGGCACCCAAACCCTGCAGAGAGACTCCAAGGATACCCGCTGGGTGCACAACCTGGGCAGGGAGGCCTAGCATGGGTGGATGCATGCTGGGGGAAGTCCTGCCTTTCCAGCCAGACTTTCTCCTGATCCTCCTTTTCCCTTATTATAAGCAGATGCTCATCAGCCAGGGCTGGGAGCTTTTATACCCTTTGCCTCCCACAGACGCAGAAGGTAGAGTTTGCATTGCTTCTGCTAATGTTAATTTGCAGCTCCCTGCTCCATGCAGGGCCTGAGCTCCAGTGAGTCACGTACAGAGAGCACACAGTGGTGCTGGCTAGTCCTTCACACTGGTGGGTCCTGCTTGCGAGTTGCAGCTGCAAAGACCAAGACAGTTAACTCTCTGCCAAGGGAAGGACCATGCTTCAGCTCTCATTGCTCTTGCCTACGGATCTGAACCAGTGTGTATATGGACACAGCATTTCGCGCACTTGTACAGCCGCAGCCAGCACATGGCAAGAGCACAAGCAGATATGCTTGGAGAAAGCTAGGAGGAGCTTCACACTAAGCAGAGCATGCATCCTTCAGGTGGGCATGGGCACTCCCCATTCTGCAAAAGGGATCCCCACATTTAGCTGGCAGAAAAACTGATTTGATCGTCTCTTTGACATATTTCCTGCTCTCAGGGTAGCTCAGACCTTACACACACTCCCTTCCCCTGCCCAGCATTGACTTTTTGTGTGCCATGCCCAGAGCGAAGTAGGGGACAGGCTGCTCTGTGCGGTCCCAGCCACCGCAGCAAGGAGATGCTGACTCACGCCTGCAGGTTGCCATGGAGACGGCAGTCATCATGCCTGAAATGCCGTCATACTCCTTTCTGCAAACCAGCCTCTGCCAGCCCCGGAAAAAATCAGCTGTGGGCCGAACCACTGCCTGGGAGACGTGGCTCCAACACACCGCCAGCAGCTGAGGCTGCAGGGAGACACTCACCATGGCACTGCTGCCTGTGGAAGACAGTGAGAAAGGCCCATCCCTGCTGCCCTCTCTCCTTGCCGGCCCTGCAGCAGCTAGGACTGGGTTTCCTTGCTGCTTCGCCGTGCAGTCAGACAGCACGTAGCTGCCCCAAAGACCCCTTCCCAACTGGCACACGGTGCTTTGTGGCCTCGTGTCTTGCTGCTGTGCCTATGTGCCCAAGGAGGAGGATTCCCATGGGAAGGTAGAAGTACGTGCTTACTATACCATCGTCTGGGCATAGGGTTGCCACAGGGGAAATGCTGTTTGGATGCAAGGGAAAGCTGCTTCCCTGCAGGAGGAGTGCAGTCAAGGACCAGAGGGCTGGTCTTGGAGACACCCCAAACCCAAATTGATAAGGCTCAGAACAACCAGACCTGATGTTTGGGTTAGCCGGCTTTGAGCAGGGGATATGTTAGAGTGCTCCAGAGCTCCCTTCTGATTCAAGTGTTCCTCTGATTTCCTGCTAGTATGAGCCAGCTGGCTACCTAAATCTCACAGGACCTCTGAAGGTCCTGTGAAAGATCCCCATTCTCTACGTTCAGGACTGTAACCTGCACAACACCCAGCTGAGTCGTCCTTCCCACTGCAATGACTAAACGCTGCGTGAGTCACTTGTGGCACTTCACCACTGCAAAGATGCAGGACACGTCCTGCTGAGTGATGGTTCTCTGGTGGCTGCTGAAGGTACGAGTCACAGCAAACCTACCAGGAGAGGGGACCTCATGAGGAGCCATGATTTAGCCTGGAGGCCTTCCCCAGAGAGACAAATGAGAGACAACAGCTGATGTCAGATGACATAATGTTTCACTGTATGAGGATGTGGCCAAGAAAGAGAAGTGGCTCACAGTGGCTGCAAAAGCCCAACCTGCAGGGTCCCCCAGCTTTAGGACTTCAGCCTCTACGGGGTGGATCATTAACATCAGATTGATTTAGTCTTGGTTGCCTCTGGCAAGGGCCCCTGAATGATCTGCAAAGGTGAGGGTGGAGGGAGAGATAAAAGGCCGCAAAACATCCCTCCCAGGGGTTGAGGCTGTGAAAAGGCAACCCGGGCACCTCCCACAGGCAATTAATCTCAGATGCAGCCTTAGGGCACACTGAACCCCACCCTGCCCATTCGTTTCTGGAGGAGCTGCGTCCTGCCTGAAAACACAGGAAATGGGCAGAGGTGGCCCTGGGCGAGGCCCCATCTGTTTCTCTGCACCATTTCCAGAACAGTGGTCGATGGAAAGTGGTCTGGCCCCAGCAGAGTCTGGCCCTTCACCCTGGGGTGGCTCCAGTTGGTGTCCTAGCCTGAGCAGTCCCCATGCAGCACCCTCCACCCCTGCTACCCACCACGGGTCCACCTCATGCACCAGACCCACCCGGGGCCACAGACTCAGCCCAGCCTCTCCACCCATCAGACCCACTCAGCCACCATTTAATGTCTCCCTGCAACAGCATTTCTTCACGTCCCATCTCCTACGCTCCAGCTGTGCCCATGTGCCAGCTGCTATACCCCAGCTCACCAGAGCTTCACTCCCCGCTCGGAAGCTGACTCCTCCCTGGCCTGTCCCCGCTTTGGGTTCTCAGTCCCAGGAATCCTGACCCTGTCCAGCTCCAGGGTCCCAGGGCTGCCCGACCAGATGGAGATGCTGCACGTAATTAATCACTCACGTTGATTACGCATTCCTGGCTGACTGACATCCCCAAAACCAAATGCCCATCTGGGTTCACATTTAAACATAAAAATGTTTTTCAGACCTGGTGTTAATAATGATTTGCGTTTGGGAGAAGAAAAGGAAAACCGAAGAGGAGAAAAGGGGAAACGGTTCTTGAATAAGCAAATCTTCCTGTCATAAAAATGCTTGAATAGCTCTCGAGTCCTCTTGGATCTGAGTGCAGAGAAGAGACAGATGTTGCTGATGCTCTGCTGTATTAGCTGTTGGTCCAAAATTTGTGCCTGGACCTGATTAAACTGAAATCCTTCTATTATATCTTCTCCAAAGTATTCCATCTATGGTAATGTGAATACACTAGACAAATGAGTCCAAAGAAGAAAAATCTTCCCCATTCTGGTATTTCTGGACTAGGAATAATTAACTACAGGAAAAACTTCAGACCAAGGTCCTTATTCTAAGACCAAAGTCCCGTATCTTCCATCCTCTCACTGGAGTTGCTTGTAAGTGACAGCAAACACAAAAGCCAGAACAAAGGGAAAAATTTAATTACATTATTTTGGGAATTCTGGTTGGAAAAATAAAACAGAAAGGAGTTCCTTTGTTAGCAAAGGCTGCGGCTTCTTTTGTGAGCAGCTTCCATGTGGTCGTTGGTTGCACATGAGTAAGTGATTATCCTGTTTCAAGTAACATCCAGGAAACTCTGAAAAAGCACCAGACATAATGACATTGCAATGTCTTAACAAATCAAATTTCTAACCCCTGCTGTCAGAGTTACAGTATTGCTGGGACTACAATACAAAATAAAGGCAGAGCTCTAAAGCTATACTTATTTCCTCCTTTAGGGGAAACTTCTGCTAATGTTTAACTCCGTGGGCTGCTGTTGCACCAACAGCTCAGGGCAGAGACTGCTCCAGTGTTTCAGCAACCTCTGCTCCACTAACACAAGATGGTACCACACAAACCCACCCAGCAGAAACCACGGTGATAACGACAAGAGCAACACTGGAAACACGGTGTGGCCAAGGATCCCAGGCCTCCAGAGAAAAACAACGCCTAGCAGAAGCAAAATATAAGAATAAGCTGAAGAACAGCAGACAGTGCCAAAAAACCTCCCATTTTGACTGAGAAAGGAACAGGCTGTGTCGCAAGACCCACCCCAACCTTTGTCCTTCCAGCATGCTGGGAGCAATGGCCCTGGGAGGAAGCAGAAGAGACAGTGCTGCTGGCACCCGGCACCCTGGCATAGCTCTCATGGCTGCCCCATCCAAATAATGAGTTATTTAGGCCATGCCAGCAAGCTGTATAGTGTTCACTCCAGTGCCTAACACGCAGCAAAACATCTTGCCCACCGTCTTCTGCCAGCACACCTGCCCACTTCGGTCTCCCTGCTGAAACACTTGGGTTTCCATGGTCTGACAACCCGTGATCTCGGCAGGTCTGCAGAGGGTTGTGAAGGAATCTTTCTTGCACTTTGCTAGCATCATCACCCATTTCTCTTTACTATAACGCATCGTCCTGAAGAGCCTTTTGGACTCACAGAAACACAAGAGTCTCCAACACCCCTCCACTGGGCTGGCTGTGCTCTTCCTCGTACAGCCCAGTAAGCAGTTTGCATTATTCACAGTGAGAATTACTTTTGGCTCATGTTCAAGCTCATGTTCAGAGTTACCTCCAAGTCCTCTCCAGCAGCTCCACCAGTCACTTCCCAGCCTGGACCAGTGCTCAGGGTTATGCCTCCTTCATCCCTGTGCACCAAGCACCACTGACACTTCTACTTGCTGGGCTTTGTGAGCATCCTGGTGGTCCAGTCCTCCCATTTAGAGAGGTCCCTCTGGACTGAGGCTCTGCCTTCCACCACGTCAGCCACTCCCTCATAATGATTATTTCCAGCATTGTAAAAAAAAACCAAAACAAAACATAAGTATACATGTACATATACATGCATGCGTGTGATATATATATAGACACATCTAAAATTCATGTTTTCTAGAACTTAATCTTTTGTCTGCCAACATGTTGCAGTGCTTCTTCTGTTTTTTTATGTTCCCTGGCAAAGGAAGACTTTTATTAAAAGCAATAAAAATAGAAATATCCAATCTACAAAAGAGGAAAACAATGGAAGCCACAGTTTTCTTCAGGGTCTTACCTGTAGACTCCTTGTGATGCTTATAATCATTTCCCTGACTAGTCAAACTTTGCATAGCAAGGTTCGTTCTGAGATGTGATGCCGTTGGCAATTTAATTAAGCAATTGGAAAGCAATAAGGTTAATCTTTTGTGAAATGGTTACCATAACCATTTTCCCAACATTTGCTATCATGCATCCTGAAGCCAGCCTGTAACTGAGCAATGTTATCACTGGATGTATCAGGTGGTGCGTTTTCTTGTTTCGTTTTGTTTCCATTTTTACCCCACAAATGTGTCAACTGAGTTTCTCCAGATGAGGGGTGGTGCCTTACCCAGGTTTTTTTGTTCCATTTATAAAGCCTCCAGTAAAAGAAGAGCAAACTGACGCTTGAAGCTGAAACATGCCTTGACAGAAGTCATACACCCATCACAGGGAAGCACAGCCAGCATAGGTATTTGTTGTGACATTTTTCTTGGTTCAGGCATGTGAACACGAGTGCAGCACTGCCTCCAGAAAACAGCGGTGCATCCTGGTAGTGGAGAAGCCTTCCCCAGTTCTTGGGGCAGAGTTTTGGAGCATGCGGTGCTCTGTCATGGTGATATTTGTGAGAGGAACATCAGGATGGAGACAGTCCAAGCCAGACTCTCTACACTCCCCATGGCCACGTGGGGCTGGGAGGGAGGAGAGGCTCCCTTTCACACGTCTCACCACAGAGGTACAAAACTCTTCATTAAATGCCAGCAACGAGTCTCCAGGACCATCCTTGGATCCTCTGCCGAGTCCATGGCCTCTGTGTATTGGCGTGGTGCTGTGATGTGGCCAACAAGTCCGAAAAGCACAAGGTGGTTAAGGGTCTGACACTGGGTGGCAATCTGCCCTTTTGGTATAAGCCAGGAGAAAGCTCTCCTGTGGTGGCAATTAAAGGAAGAAGGCTATGTACAACCTTCTCACCACAACAGCGCTTGAGCTATGGCAAATTTGTTCTCAACAAATTCTCATTTAGAGGAATGAGAAAGAAAGCCAAGCAAAACTGCAATGACAGCAGAATCACAGGAAAATTCAGGTTGGGAGGGACCTCTGGAGGTGCTCAGCTCCAAACCCCTGCTCACAGCAAGGACAGCTTCAAGGGCTTCTATAGCCAAGCTGGGAAATCTTGAAGGTCTCCAATAGGTCTCCTTGCCTTGTAGCATGAACATCAGACCCACAACCAGCACTCACTGCATGGTGTGCCTCTGCAGACACCCTCAGCATAGGCAGGTACTGTGGGTGTGTTTATTGCCACTGTTATGTGCACAGGAATCTGCCACCTGAGCCACCACAACTTGGATGGGCATGGGGACAGGGCACCAGAGAGGGAGGAGGTCTCCATCCTTGCGAGGGTTCCTAGACACAGCTGCACAAAGCCACAGCTGTCCTGACCTCGTGGTGGGGAGAGACCTGCTGTGCGCCGGGGTTGGAGACCTTAATGGGGCCCTGCTGGCTCCTGTGCTGCTGGGTCGTGTGCGACCCTGCACGTCACCATGGGCTCAGCCCTGTCCCCCAGCTGGTTTATGGATGGATAGGTGAGAACACCACCTGAGATGCACCAGGAGATGCCCCAGGTGTTCACCTCCACTACCCTAGGGCCATCTCCAGCCCCTGTCACCGCTGAGCTGAGCTGCTTCAGCACACTCAGCCCTGATGTGAATGGGGAGGATGAACTGGAGACCCCCAGAGGCTCCACCAACAGTACTGCTGGGGGTCTGAAACCATCTGGATGAGGCAAGTTGGTCATGAACAGCAGTGGCTGAAGGTGCTTTACTAAGTTCCTCAGCAAAGGGCAAAACATGGTCTGTGGTACATAACTGAAATTAAATCGCTAAGCAATAACTACAGCTTCTCTCATTGTGACAAATAAAAGAATTTATTTGCACCTACTTAGGTGCAAATACCTGCTAAATCTGTCTTTGTTATGAGACATGGGTGCAAGCTGACCCACCTTGGCAGCTGTGGCGTTCCCGTCTTGGCTTAGAGGGTATTCTGCAGGCAAAGAACACAACTCAGAGTCAGCTTTGCTTTTTCTGAATGTCAAGTAGCTGTTTTTTCTCCCTTTGCCAGGAGCAGATGGGCTTTTCCCTACTCAGCTTGGGGTCCTGGCTATAACAACAGTAAGGGGAATGTCCCAGCAGGTATTTCCAACACTCCCAAACTTTGACTTCAGCCCCTGTGAGGTGTGTGCTCCTCAGTGACAGGGACAGGATACTTGGACTCTCATCCAGCCGCCCTGCTGCATGCTGATACTGCAGGTATTAATTTAAAAAAAACCCCAAAAACAAAAATGCTTTTAACTGGAGGATTCTGCTTGTCTCCAAAGTGTGCCTTGTCCACTCTGAGGTTTGTTGTGCTCAGGCTACACACAGAGCAGCAAGAGGACACCAACTCCCACGTGGCCAACCCCCGCAAGCCTGGCAGCAGTACAGACTGCTGGAGTGTCTCTGCCCTGGCAGCAGTCCCTCAAGTTTACCCCGTCCCCAGGCTCCCACACAGATGGTGAGAGGAGTTGTGGTTGTCCTGCACGCACTTAACCTGGGAGAAAACACCTTTCTCCAGCAGGACACTGGCATTCAAAGGGACAGCAGCTGGTCCCCTGCACTGCACCCCCCCCCCAAGAGACACCCAGAGGCAAAGACACAGTCAAATGAAGGGCAGACAGCTCGGACATTTTGAGGCACTGAAACTGCTTTTGTTTGGTGTGCCAGGGAAAAATGGCCTGAAGAGAGAGCTCTTGCTCGTGCCACTGGTGCCTGAAATCCTAGCCACCTGGATGCTTTCCTCTCATGCCGCACAGGAAGGCACAGTGGCCAGCGTGTAACATCAAACCCCAGCCCTCTGAGTCTGCAACTCGGGCACAGATGAGCCTTGCTGCGCTGCCAAAAGGTTTGTTTTACTCCAGAGCCAATCCTCAGTCACGGGCAAAGGCATTTCACACTGGTGACGGAGCAGCGAGACCACTGCTCCCGGGAGAGCAGACTGAGTGTCTTGCTGGTGCTGACAATCCCCAGGCAGGGACCGGGACTGGGGCTAACCCTGAAGAAAGGCTGCCACCTGCCAAGCCACAAACACCATTCCCTGTCCCTTCCTTACTCCTGCAGCTCATGTTAGCAGGTCTCGTCTCATTTGTAAAAGTGTCCAGGAGCCCAGCCCAAGATTACGACTTGGAAAGATAACAGCCTGCAAGTTAAATATAATCAATCCTATTTAACGTCACCAGGGAGTGTCATTATTCATGATTAGTCTCCAGTTACATAGAAATTATTCTTCTCACAGTTCTCCCCTGCCTGCAGTCCTTAAAAATGAAAGGCAAATGTCTTGAATCAGTTTTTGCTTGTGAGTAACAGCCCTTTCAGCCTAATTTCTAATTACACTTCTAACCTTGAAGCAGTTTTGCCACAAGTCACATGTTAAAATCACTCCAACGAGCTGCAAGGTTCAGCTTCAGAAAGAAATCTGTAACGTGGTCTCCCCCTCCAAGATGATACAGCCTAAGTACTCCTTCAGGAGGCCTCCACTACTCTGTATGCATCCAAATAAATGCCTCATATCACAGGTCGTTTAGGACTTCAAAAACAATGCAGATAAGAAGCAGAGGGGGCACCTCCGTGAAAACTGCATGGGGGTGCCTGCAGCTCTATTGGTTTAATGCACGCCTGTGCCCCTGCACCGGTGCATAGTTGCATGTGTGGCTTCTGCAGACGCTCTGTGCTAATTGCATGCAGATACACTACGGGACTGGAACCCGAAAGCTGTCCTCTGTGGGAACTCCAGCAACGGCATGGCCATCTGCAAGTTGCTCTGGATCTCCCCATGCTCCTCAGCTGCTGTTCCTCACTGCAAATGGCAGAAAACTTCCCTGCATAACCCAGTGCTAGCATTATCTTTTCTGGCCTCCTCCTTCCAGCATCCTCCTTCTCTAACTAGCTTTAGGTCAGCCGCTCCTTGCAGCCTAGGGAAGGTGTCAAGTGCTTTCCAGATGTCCAAGCCAGAAGTTAGAGGGCTGAGATGAAGACAGTGGGCAGTCTGAGAATGGGCTTTTGACACACTACTGCAGATGTCTTCGGACCCCCGGGCACACGTGAGGAGCACTGGACAAGCTGGAGACTCCACATCACCAGCTGTTCACCCAAACCAGAGCTCAGGCCCTGCTGTGGCCAGATTCGGTCCTCGTCCCCGCAGCAGTGGGGTAGGCTTTGTCCAAAAAAGGATGTGAAATGTCTGGCTCAAGGACTGCAGGTGGCCCACCACCAAACGTAGGTGCAGGAAATCTCTGACCACACTCGGGACGTCCTTTCACCTCTCAAAAGGAGAAGTAAGAGTGGCTCCAGCTCTAACCACACTCTGTGTGAACCGCCTTTTGCAGCAAGGCCACCTTCCAGGGAAACAGCGGTTCCCACAGCTCGCTCTGGGTGCCCAGCCAAGAGAGGAGGAAACCCTGGGCAGCTCTCACAACCCTTGCCAACCCACTGCAGACACATCTGGTGGAAAGGTGTGTTTCAACCCATCCCAAGAAAAGATGAGAAAAAGCCCATAGCTAATGTCACCTGTGGGAGTGGTCGCTATGTTTCGGGAGGAAGGCCTGCCACCCAGTATGACCTCAACAGGCTGGAGGAATGGGCCAGAAGCAAGTTCAAGAAGTTCAGCACAGGAGAGGTGATCCTTCCTCACCACTTAGCGCTGCTGCAGACTCATGTCTGTACTGCATCCACTTCAGGGCTACCCAGTACAAGGAAGGTATGACAAACTGGAGAGAGTTCAGCAGTGACCACCAAGGTGGTGATGAGGCTGCAGCACAGGGTGTATGAAGAGATGCTGAGGGAACTGGGCCTCCCCAGCCTGGAGAAGAGACAACTGGGGAGTCCTCATAGGGGTCATCCACTGCCTAAATGGTGGTTTTGGAAAAAACAAAGCCAGACTCTTCTCAGAGGCAGACAAGGATAGGGCATGGGGCAATGGGTACATGCTGCAGGATGGGACATTCCAGCTAGGCATGAGAAAATTCTTCCACGTGAGGGTGGTGCATCTCAGAGACCACATGTCGGTCCTTGGAGGTGGCCAGAACTCAACTTGACAAGGCCCAGCACAACCTCACCTAGCTTTGGACCAGGCAGCTGGACTACAGACCTCCAGAGATGCCTTCCTAACAAGACCTCCTGGCGATTCTGCATTACAGTGGGAGGGAGGGAATATGGCTGCCGTCCCGTGGGGCTTTCGGCTGCCCCCTGCTCTGAAACATCCCTAGTGCCCAGGACAGATCTGAGACTCCATAAGCTTCTCCCTCACCATGCCTGGGCTGCTTACCTCCTCATGCAATGTTAACGCAGGAGGGAGGATGTTTGGTGTGGTTTCTCCATGGCCTGGCAAAGGCTGGAAGCTATGTGTCCCAGCAGGCTTGGCTGGAAGAAAGGTCTGAAAACCCAGAGCTGAGCTGGAGCTGGCCCCACGGTACTGCGCAGTGCTGTGCACTTCCAGCCAGCACAGGAAATAACACAGCTGCTGCAACTCAGAGCCCCTAACACGCTTTTGGAGTTCTTCTCTGCTACCTCTTTAAGAAGTATTTCTGTCTGTGCATCCATGGTTTTACTGATGCAGAACAGTGACTGAGCAGCTAGAGGAACGAGACAAGGAAGGAAAATGACTGCAGGCATGTATTGAAGTATTCAGCTGGTCCAGCTGAAAGAGATTTCTGCCAAACAATTTTATAAGGAATGAGGCATTTTACAGGAAAAGCAGGGCCTCTCCTCTCATTTCCTTTCCGCTATTCTCTGTGAACTTCAAAGAAAAGAGGGGTCAAAACAGAGGCCAGGCAACTGGAACGGAGTTCCTGAGCTCTAAAGCCTAATTAGTCCAAGATACATTTCATTGGCTATCTCTCAGAGACAGGCCTAAATCACCAAACCTCCCCACTGTGCCGCCCAGGGTCGGATAAAGCCAGAACATGGTGTGCAGTTCGCGGGGCCCCAGCAGTGCCAGGGCTCTTGGGGGGCTCTTGGCCCAAGCCCTGCCAGTGGCAAGGCTCTCCCAGCCCCCCAGGCTTCGTGTGGCCACAGCTAAAACCCCCTTCCCAGGACAGGGATCATCCCCACCTCCCTGGTGCCTGGTCCCAGGGCTGCTGGAAAAAGAGTTTTGCCAACTAAAACCCCCCAGGGCCACATGGCTGTTGCCCCTCGTTGCATCAGCTGAGGCTACCAAAGAGCCTTCAGCCATTTGCAATTGCCCTTCCAGCAGTTTTGGGCTGATGTTAAACTCCCGCCCTGCCTCCCCTTGGCCCAGCAAGCCAAGCCCAGCTCCTGCCAGCTCTGCCTGCAGGCCATGTGCCCCACATCCCTTCCTGCCTTGCAGCTGTTTGCTTGTCCCCCTCCAGCTTCTCCGTATCCCTCCCCGATGGATGCCCAGCAGAAGGGATAACAATGTCCCCCAATCTGTGTCTCCTCACATGGCCCAGCATGTGGTTTGCCTCACCAGCAATGAGAAGCAAAGCTCGGTTTTGCACAGATTTAAGGACTCTCTGGATCCGCATGCCAATTTCAAGTTACATGTCTCTCCCTGCAAGACACGGGTCTTGGGGTGGGGTTTTTTTTCGGGACCCATAAAAAATATTCTCAAGAACAGAGAGACAGAAATGACACAGGCTGTTTCCCCTATACAGCCTCTCTCAAGATGCTGGCCTCAGAGGGGTGCATCTTATTTTGAGACTACAGCAAATGCGCTTCGACGGAAGGACTCATTTCCGTCCTTGTGGTCTGAAGCTGAGAAAAGCAAAACTCTACTGCAGTTCACTAGACTGTAATTCAGAGAGCAGAGAAAGGACATCATTGTCACCATAAGCTTATGTGGCCTCCTGGTGCCATAGCACAGCTCTGGAGCATAGGAAACAACCTTGCAGCCTGTGAGGCAGCAGACAGATGCACATGAAGCCAGACGACCATCTGGCAGGGAAAGTGAGGTCCTCGTGGATGTACAGCTACCCTAAGCTGCGGGCTGTGATTCTGCACCCCAGCCAGCGCCTGCATCTTGCTCCCCAGCCACTACAGATGGGTAACCTGGTCAGGGTAAGGCACAGCTCACTCCTGGGTTGGTGCTCAAGCTGCTCTTCCAGGGAAGCAAGAGAGCAGGAGGCATGCAGGAGGGGAGTTCAGAGAACTGAGTACTTTTGAATCACGAGGGATCTGAAAAGTATTTTATTAAATTTTCTGCCAGGAAAAAAGGTAAAATTCCTCCCTTAAAAATTTTGATTCCAAGGCACTTGCACAGCTCTCACTTAAAGAGCGCGTCTGGGACCGATGAGGACCAGGTTCAACTCACGGTTTTGCTGCAGATCATCCGTGCTGCCTAACTGCAGCCATTGTTTATCTCCCCATCCACTTCCCAGAGGAGCCGAAATATAAAATGGAAACCTTTCCTTCCCTTATGTAATGCTCCGCCAGAGTTGGCATCCTGTGAGTGTTGGCTGGAAGGACCTCTGGAGGTCTCCAGATGCAGCACTGCTGCCAGCACGAGATCAGGTTGGCCGTAGCTGTGTCTAGCCACAAAGCTAAAGTCTGCTTCTCGTGTGCTTGCGCAGCACTTGGGTGTGTCGGGACCCTTTTCTCAGAGGTTTAGCTGGGGTGTCTGCCTCCCTCTGCAGCTATCAGGGAAGGAAGGCCAGATGGGGCATATACCACCAACATCCATCCAGTCTGTTAGCGCGTTCCTGTGCCGGTTTCACTTTTCAGAAGAATGCCATCCTGAGGACTGTGATGGTTCAGGACCAGGTAGCCTGCCTGTTTGGCTTTCCCTGCTAGAGGCCAGTAACATGGGAGGGAGGGCAGGCAAGAGAGCACCAGCTGAATTTACTGACAGATTGAGCCAGATATCCTATGTGCTGCCAGTACAAAAATAGCTGCCATCTTTGTATTTTACGGCTTTGCTTTGTTACAGTCTGGATCAGACTTGTTTTCAAAGCAACCTTCCACAGACATAAATACACCTGTCATTGAAAACAAATATGCCTGTAATGATTAACTGATACTTCCCAGCAGTAATCCCCTTACCTCTGTAATAGCAGTTAAAAAAAATGAGTTGGGATCATGGAGAGGAAACAACAGCATGCAAAATGTTAGCTGTGTGCTTCACTCACTATTTTTTCAACTTTACACTATTGGATTACTTTCTTAAACACTCTGGGGACAGAGACAGCAAAGAACAGCTTTTTTTGGCAAAGGCCGGCAGTTTCTCACACACGTCTCTATTTTCCATGGCTCATCCAGCAAATTGTACGCTAAGCCTAAATAAACAGCAAGGAACAAGTCCATCCAAGAGGGGCTGAGCACAGCGGATTTCACATCCCCATGTGCTGGCAGTCTGGCACCAGTATTGGCACTTACTGGGAGCTGGTGGAAAATATCCCATGCTGGGGAGACAGAAGCAGCAAGATCGTCGGTGCTGCCCAGGGAGTGAGAAGCTCCCTTCCCAGCAAGGCCACCTAAGTCTACATGCAGCCAGGAGGGACAGTCAGCTTTACTTATCCTCTAGCATTAACTGGAGCTTCAAGGCTTTTGGCTTTGGTCAGAGTCCAAGCAGCATGGATGGACTGCCACAGCCACCCTTTGTATGTTTAAAGGAGAGTTGTCTCTCATGTACCCCCTCGCCACTGGAGGGCTCTGCCTGGTACTGCAGCATTTTTCAAATTCTTAGTCCGTAATTAAAACAGCCAAGATACGCTATTAATTTCCCTACTAATGAAATACTACTTTATGCAGTGTCATTCTTTCACACATGACCACACTCTTGAAATGCAGAGCTCACACTGACTTCAGGCTTGCGAACAGCAAGTAAGATCCCTGGTTTGCATCTGCAAACCTGCACATGCAAAGAAGCAGGTGGCCAAGGAGCTGTTCCACATCATGCAAGGCCTGACCTGCAGTCCGCCATGTCTGTGTCACGGCAGGGAATCTTCTGAAGTCTTGATGAGTGAAGGACAGTGGGTGTGCTGCAGCTCTGTGGGAAACCAGCTGGAAAACCTGAGTTCTGTATTCAAACTGTAAAACATTCAAACAAGGCTTATGCTGAAGGAGCAGACCATACTTCTAAAACAACACTGGAAAGCCAACTTGCAGACTAACTATGCAGGTTAACTTACATTAGTGCTCTTGCCTTGATGTTTTACTTGCTGTGTCACTGAAGCTGCTGTTCTGTTTCAGGTGCTGCTGTTTTGAGGGACAGGAAAAAAACACCCAACCTTTCAGTTCCTTTCAGCCACTCTGGGGAGAATATTGGTCCCAAGCTTTTTGGGGCTTTTTTTCTCATGTGTTGTCTCTCAGCCTTCCTGGCTAGGTCAGCACTATAGTCGGCTCACCAGTAATTCCACTTCCACGAAGCCTGCGTTTGGCTCGTGCTACACCACAGGCCTTAAGCACAATATTCACTCCAGCTTACCTACCTGATGAGTAGCAACGAGGACAGGGAGACTGCTGGGTCTCCCGGCACTGCCGAGGACGGGTCCGCGGGCCCCGGGCACCCCACCCCCGCGGCACCACCCAGGCCCCAGCTCGGGCCTGGTAGCACGGCCCGCCCTCAGCCCGGCCCGAGGCCCCCGCCCCCTCCGCAGGCCCCGCGGTGACGACCCACCACCGCCAAGGGGCGCACAATCCGCCTCGCCCCCGTGGCGCGGGGCTGTCCCAGTGCGCATGTCCGCCGCTGGCTCCCCGCCCCCTCCGGCACGTGACGTAAGCCCCGGGTCAGGTGGGAGGGGCGACCCCGGGCGGCGTGGCGCGTACCGGAAGCGGCGGGACGTGAGGCAGGAAGCTGTGGTGGAGGCGGCGGAGGGCCTTTCGCGAGCGGTGACGGCGGCTCAAGATGTCGATCGAAATCGAGTCCTCTGAGTGAGTGTGGCGGCGGCGGGGAGGGGTGGCGGTGCTGGTGGCGGTCCCGGCGGCGGGGTGCAGCCGGACCGACGTGGGAGCTGTGGTAGGGCGGTGTGGCCCTGGGGGAGGGTCCGGCCATGAGGTGGTCGGGGGACATGAGGGCGGTTGCGGTCGCGGGGCTGGAGGTGCCCGCTCCGCCACGGCTGGGCACCCGCGCGGGACGGGGCTGCCGCGGCTGGGGAGGACCGCGGGGAAGGGTAGCCCGTGGGGCTGGTGTCGTGACTCCGATCTGTTCCCCTGCAGTGTGATCCGTCTGATCATGCAGTACCTGAAGGAAAACAGCCTGCACCGAGCCCTCGCCACTCTTCAGGAGGAAACTACAGTGTCCCTCAACACTGTGGACAGTATTGAGAGCTTTGTGGCTGACATCAACAGCGGGCATTGGGACACAGTGCTGCAAGCCATACAGTCGCTGAAGCTGCCCGACAAGACCCTCATTGATCTCTATGAGCAGGTGAGTGAGTGCAGGCTGTGTACGGACTTTTCTGGTCTGGGCAGAAGCCCCTTTCTGGAGTTTTCCGCTTACCCTTTGCTGATGCAGATGTTTGTCTCTTGATGCAGGTTGTGCTGGAGTTGATTGAGCTCCGGGAGCTAGGTGCTGCCAGGTCTCTCCTGAGACAAACAGATCCCATGATCATGCTAAAACAAACTCAGCCAGAGCGGTACATCCATCTTGAAAACCTTCTGGCCAGATCTTACTTTGATCCTCGTGAGGTATGTTACGCTGTTCCTAGAGACCTTGTGATGCTGTCTTGCCTGACCCCTAGCATCAGTCCAAGTTGCTAATGGCTTACAGCATCTTTTCTTTTCCATTCTGGGAGTGAGAACGTGCTGTAGGTGGGAGTTTGGGGATTTATACCTGTCTCCTGCCACAGGCTGACATCTGTGCCTTGCTTTTTGTGTCTTATATATGCAGAAGAAAATTTACATTTTGTAAATAAAATTTTTGTTGTATAACAACAGTAAAAACAAGGCATTATTTGTGACTGATTATGTCAGTCTGACATTTTTAGTTAAAACATATCCCACATGTTTCACAGGCTGGTGTTAAAGAGGAGGGCTGTTTTGAAGGCCTAATAGAAAATTAATCTGGAAGGGGCCTCAGTTCAGAGCAATGAATGTTTTTATGGAAAGTAGTTTAGAGGAATCACTTCATAAAAATAACTTCTCTCTAGGCATACCCAGATGGAAGCAGCAAAGAGAAGCGGAGAGCTGCTATTGCACAAGCTTTAGCTGGAGAAGTCAGTGTGGTACCTCCATCTCGTCTTATGGCATTGTTGGGGCAGGTAATGCTTGAAAAATATTTTAGTAGCTATGTCAGTTTCTGTAGATCTTTGGTGCCTAAAACTAACAATGATTCTCCAACTCTATAAAAGTAAAGCTTAAATATTGCATATTTACATGTGGCGTAGTTAAAAATGGTATTTTTTCCATGTGGCAAGGATTCAGCAGTTGTAGGAAAAGTCCGCACTCCAACAGTAGATTTCTTCCCATGGAATAAATACCTGGCACATAGAGAAAATTATTTTCAAAGTACGTACTAACACACACTGTTTCTCTTGCTGTACTTACAACTCTTTTTTGATTCTCAGAATGTGTTTGTTGATGCTCTATGCAGACAGTATTTCCTGTATTTTGCTGTTTTGTGGCTTCCATCTTACTTTTTAAGCTTGTAAGTATGCTGAATAAATTCTTCTGGCATAACAGGTGTGTCCTGTGATGGAAGGCAGCTCTCTGCTGAAAGGGTGGTATAAGATTCTGTCTTTTGAATGAAGTTGATTTGTGCCTTCCAAGAAAGCTTATGTGTAATTCTTAATTTTAATGTATGTAGTTCTAGGGAAATAGACAACAGGTCATGTAATTAAAATTACCACAAAATTGAACTCATGCTGCGTACATACTGTATACTGCATGCTGAAGGTAGAATGAGAAGAGTGGGCCTGCGTCATTCTCGCTTGCAAAAATCATTTGGGAATAATGTTCTGTTCTGTTTGTGGTCATGAGTTAGGAAGCATAATCTGATAAGTCTTGTTTCAAGTAATTGTTTGCAGTGTTATTTGTCTCAAACGGTACAGGTGTACAATTCGTAAGAGTACAAGAAACTATTCCTGTATTGTGTTAATTAGAAGCAGGTTTTGATAAGGAAGATGTATGTTATCTGATTCCTAACTGTATGGCTTTCAACTCCTCAAAAGGCACTGAAATGGCAGCAGCATCAGGGCCTGCTTCCTCCTGGTATGACAATCGACTTGTTCAGAGGCAAAGCAGCTGTGAAAGACGTAGAAGAAGAAAAGTTCCCCACACAGCTGAGCAGACATATTAAGGTGATGTTGTGTTTGCTTTTTATGTGTGTTACTGCTGCTTGTTCCTTTCTTTATGTTGGGAGATGAGAGTAAACCTTCTGAATTCCTCTCTTTTGTGAGTAATTTCCCCCTCTCTCTCAGGGCTTTTTTTTTAACTTCTTCTCCATACTTTATCTGATCAGTAGACTTTCATGAGAGTCTGAAATGAGGTCCCTTAACAAGATCGGGTGCTAATGGTATTTGTGAATATCATAAATGTATTAATTTTTTCTTCAACTTCATAGTTCAGAATCATTCAGTTTTCAGAAGTGGTTTGCTTAGTCCCCTTCTTTATTTGTGCAAGGAAATATTCATGTCTTAAACTTCTGTGCATGCATATTAGCTTCTGTGAACCACTTAAGTTTTGATCATGAACTACTACATACCAGGTCTACTAATATGATCAGTATCTTCTTGTTAAGGATTTTATCATACAGATTTCAAAAGAGAAAGAAAACTATGCTGTAATGACATAGTTGTCCTGCAACACTCACGATATGGAATAGGCAGTTTCCTCCTGTGAAGGCTTTTCAACTTCACCAAGTAGTTCTGTACAGTGAGAAGTGTTAGTTCACTGTAGTAGCTCTGCCAGTTCTCACAATGAGTGGAAGATAATATTTTTCGGAAGTCATGAGTTGGAACTTGTGAAATCAATTTGTTGTGTTCAGTAGCAGCTTGGTAAAAATGCTTTATTAGAACTTGTTTGGTTCACCAGTACTGATCTTGGATTTTTGTATTGATGAGTGAAACCTTTTTTCTATACTTAGTTGTCATGGTCACTTGTATTTATAAATCTAAAAAATTAAAATTTAAAAATTGTATGTAAAAAATACCGAACATTCTCTGTGAAAATTTCATGGGAGAAACATAATTCCAAGTGAAGCAACTTGCACTAATTCAGAAATTTCTGAAGTCTGCTAAGGATATATGTTGGGTACTGGAAAGGTGTTTGTTAACGTACACAGTTCACTGCAAAAACAAAACCACAAAGACCACCAATCCAGCTGCTCCTGTAAGCATGGATTGTTTGATATAAGTTTCACAGGTATTACCAGATCAAAAGGACGGGGTTTTTTTGTTTGTTTTTGAAGTGCTAGTACGTAGGTATTGACAGGTTTTTTTGTACCTTAAGTTTGTGAATGCATACCTTTAGAAAATACAGTATTTTTGCCACCAAAATGAGACTACAGTTTTGTTTTAATGAGTTGCTTCTTTTAAATTGCTTATTAGGCTTAATTTGTATTCTTTTATAAAACAGTTTGGGCAGAAGTCGCATGTGGAGTGTGCTCGGTTTTCCCCAGATGGACAGTATCTGGTTACTGGCTCTGTTGATGGTTTCATTGAAGTATGGAACTTCACTACTGGAAAGATTAGGAAGGTAAGTTGCGCCTTACTTTACATGGGTAGTTCATTGGCTAAAGCACCTGGTTTTATTCTTTGAGATTATACTTTGTTTTAATTTCTCGGGGACTGTGAATCTGAAAAGGATATCTGCTTAGGTGATTCAAATATCAGTCTGGAATCTTTACATGGGTTTAATTGTCTGGTTTGTCATAGACTTCCCTGTGCGATAACATTTTTTTTTACCTTTCGGGATCATCCTTGTTGCCTCTAAAATGGTGACAATAGCACTTCGCTCTTACTATAAGGCTGTGAGGTCTACTTGATGATAGGTCATAAAATATAACTGAAGTTATAAACTTTTGCATTTTGCCTTAAAATATATTTCATTGAATTTGCTGTTTTGGCTGATGGAGCTGCTTCTTTCATTTAGGATCTGAAGTATCAGGCACAAGATAATTTTATGATGATGGATGATGCAGTGCTGTGCATGTGCTTCAGCAGAGATACAGAAATGCTAGCAACCGGAGCACAAGATGGAAAGATCAAGGTACAGATCTTTTTGTACTGTATGTTGCTAGAGGTCATGACCAGAAAGATTCACTTGCAATTGCAGTAATGTTGCAATTCCATATAAAAACAAATGAAGTTTAGCATGGCTCAGAAACAGATACATATTGGCTCTGATGTTTAAGCTTCTGTGATCTTATAACAAAGCAACCAACTCTATTTCATTTGCTGTTTCCTTTCCAGGTGTGGAAAATCCAGAGCGGTCAGTGTCTGAGAAGATTTGAACGAGCACACAGTAAAGGTGTTACATGCCTCAGTTTCTCTAAAGACAGCAGCCAAATTCTTAGTGCTTCTTTTGATCAGACAATCAGGTAAATAAACTGAGAATATGTGAGCTACAGTGCAGGAGAAAAGAAAACAGAATTTTCACATTAAGCAGTTAAACTTTTGAATGTAGATTCATTTGACCTGGGATTTGATCGTTTTGCATTGAGCTTTAGTATTAATAGGAAAGCATGACTGCTGAGGGTTGGAGGGGAACAGTTCGAAAGTTTGACCTTTCACCGTGCTTAACTTGCATTATTCCAGGGCTAGGGGCCAAGTACTACTTCTGCTCTATTGTCATTTACATTGATCTTGCATGTTTTCTTTCTGGGAGACTCCTAGCTTAAGAAACAGTTCAAAATAACATTTTTTTATAATAAACTTAGGGTAAAAAAGATCTGGGGATAACAGGATGATGACGTTTTTTGAAACAGCGTAAACAGCCTAATCATACTCACTAGCTTTAGTAGATGACATGACAGTAGTTGGCTCCATCCAGTTTATTTTGCTTGTGAAGCAATATCACGGGCTCTTCTTTTTCTACTATCTAGAGAAGCCCTCTGAGAGCAGCTTTAAGTATTTTGGTGCATCTTCTCTGCTTCCTCCTGATAGTTGCTGAGTAAAGCAAAGTTTCCAAAAGTGCTTGGGAATCTCAGTTAGCAGTAGTCATGACTCTCCCGTAAGGGTCTGTGTGTCCCTGTGAGCTGCATGTGAGTGACAGGAGATAAGGTGCATCCCTACACATTCAGGGACAATCACTTTGCGTAGTGTTGCTGCTTCCTGTCTAAGTCATGCATTGCCAGCCTGTATCTTAAAAGGGTTCTTGTCCCAGCTCACACCCTGAATCCATCTCTGTAATCCCAGCCCCCAGATCCACCCCTCTATCTCTCTTGGATCCAGAGAACTTCCTTTAGAGTGGGAACAAGAAGAAGAAGGACCCAAAGAAAATGTTTTCTGGGCATCTGTTCTTCCCAGCAGTCTGACATGTAATACTAGAGATCCAACCCTGGAAGACAGCCAGGCTGATGAACCCTGAAAGCTTCAAGAGCAGGAGTGGCAATTTGTATCTGGAAATGGCAGTACAGCCTTTCCTGTGCTTTAGGGTGCTGGTTTCTGATCTGAGTATCTCTTTGGATGTATGTGGTGTATAAGGGGAGGCTGAGAGAGCTGGGCCTGATCGGCCTGGAAGAAGAAGGTCGAGAAAGGGACTTAGTTGCCTCATCTAGAGGTAGGCATAGATAAGACAATGCCAGACTCTTCTCAAGTGCACAGTTCCTACAAGGGACAACCTCCAGGAAGTGAAATTCCGATTGTATAGAAGGAAAAACTTTTTTTTCTTTCCCTTGAGAAAGAAGCAGTGCTTGGACAATGCTGAGAGAGCTGGGTCAGGTGGGGGGGGCGGGGGGAATCTCAACCCTTGAAGACTTTCAAAGCTAAATTGAACAAGACCATGAGTGACTTGTAAGTTGACTTTGCTTTGAGGAGAGCAGTGGAATAGAGGTTTTCTGAGGTCTCTTTCAGCCTAAGTTATTCCACGATTCTCTGATATGTACCACTGTTTTGGAGTCTCTGTTAGAGAAAAATCATGTGGCCACACAGTTTATACATTTATGCTGGCAAGAGAAAAAAACCTTTTCAGTGATGAAAAAGAGCCATAAAGACAGGATCATTTTTCTTTCCACTCTCAAAAGATAATTCTCATTTCTCCAGGCTGTCTCTGCAGTTCTGCTTTTGGGCATGGGAATTCTTTCCATTTCTTATGCAAACCATCCCTTGCTTTGTAGCACCAGCACTATGTTGGGGCATGAGCTGTGGGTTTTTTTAACCAATCTGTATAGTTCAATTTCCCAATGTCAGTGGCATTTCTTTTGGGCAGTGAAGCTCTTCATGATGTTGAAGGCCCACAAGCTGAGGTCTTGGGAACCCAGGAATGGGAGTTGAGTCTTTCTACAAACTTTGGAGTTGCTCTGGTGGGCAATCCAGTTAGTGTAGTTTAGCAAGTTGATAGTGTGTCAACTCAGTTACAGTGGTTGGATATGAGGTCTGTCTGCAGAAAATCCAGGGCAGTACATACCTCTTAATGTGGTTGGTCTAAACTGAACAAACTTGGCATTACCTGACACTTTCCACATGCTAAGACTTAATGCATATGGTTACTGCAGCTTCCCTGGTGTGCAGATAATCTGTTAAGCAACAACATGATAAAGCAATGGATTGTTGTGGGACAGGTAGGAAGGTGGATAGGCTTGCATCTGTGCTCTAAGAAAGCTCAAGCACTTATGCAACCTGTGTAAGGCAGACTAGGCATAAATTATAAAATAGTTTCATTTAGAAGATACCTCTAGAGGTCTCTAGTCCAATATGCTTCCCAAAGCACAACCAGCCTTTCAGGACAGCTTGCCCGGGGCCTTGTCCAACTGAGTTCTCAAAATCGTCATGGGTGGAGATGCCCTTGGCATCTGTCCTAGGGCTGTACAACCGTCTCAGAGAAAATCCTGTTTAGACATAAGGAAAGATGGTGTTTTGTTTGTTTTTTTTTTTCTTTTGTAACTTGTGCCCTTTGCCTCTTGTCCTTTAGCTGTGCACCTCTGAGAATAATCTGATTCCATTTATTCTGTAAAATCTTGTTAGGTAGTGATGTTAATCATATATAACCATAGTTACAATTTTTCAGGTGTTTAGTAAGGACTTAGATATCCTTTTTTGTTTGCTTCCTTCTTTTTTTTTTTTCATTTGCTTCCTTCTTTTTTTTTTTCGTTTGCTTCCTTCTTTTTTTTTTTCGTTTGCTTCCTTCTTTTTTTTTTTCGTTTGCTTCCTTCTTTTTTTTTTTCGTTTGCTTCCTTCTTTTTTTTTTTCGTTTGCTTCCTTCTTTTTTTTTTTCGTTTGCTTCCTTCTTTTTTTTTTCGTTTGCTTCCTTCTTTTTTTCCCCAAGGATCATTGCAGGGTGGATAAAAGCAAGAATGAAAGTTAATTGTAACTTCTAATACTAGGAAATAGTCACAACAATACTCAAACTCTGTTTTAATCTAAGTTACCACATGGGCAGCAACCTCATCAAACTCCTGTTCCTGCAGCTCTTAGCATCTGGAAAGTGTTGCTTAACATTTGTGTAGTGCAGTAATTCTGATCCTGCGCCTATTTGGTGTCGTGTTACTGAGTGGAATTTGCTCACTGCTGGGTAGATTTGTTTTGCAACAAAGCTCTGCTGTTGCCACGCAGACACTTTGCTGCACTTGAAAGCAGCTTAGATCAGTTTTGTCTAGTTCAGTTATTTTTCTTCTTTGGGGCTATTCTGACTTAATAATAATTTCATTAACTTTTTTGTCTGTATGGAAGACAGCAGTTAGATGCTCCTGAACTTTCACCTCGATGGGCTGAACATGCCCAGTCCCCTCAGCCTCTCTTCTCATGCATTCAGTGCTCCAGCCCTCTGGCCATCTTAGTGGCCTCTTAGTGGGGGCCCAAAACTGGACACAGTCCTGCAGAGGTACAAGGGGGGAGCCTTGGTCCATAGGTTGTGCCTCTCCTAATGCATCTGGTGTGTGGCTGGGTTTCCTCAATGCCACAGCACACTGCTGGCTTTCGCTTTCTTCTCCCCAAGACCTGCCAGGTCCTTTGCTGCAGACCTCCTCTGCAGGCCGTCAGCCCCCATTTGATTCTGATGCCTGAGGTGGTTCTGCAACAATCTGTTCTCAACATTGTGAGGTTCTCTCAGTCCATCTGTCTGGTTTGTTAAGGCTTCCAACTTCCTCATCTGTCTTTTTCAGAATTGAGTTGCAGGATATGGGACTTGCATTGTGAATCAGATTGATCCAGTGCTTGATGACTGTATAGATTTTATGTTCAAATGAATGGGATTATGTAATATGTTTAATAGCACTGGGCTCTTGCCTGTACTGTAAAGCTCAATGGTACCAATGGTACTGCTTTAGGTGAAAATGAAGAAAAGTGTGGATCTGGAGACAACTGCACAGTGAACAGGCATTACGAAACATCTTAATGAGAGATGTTAATCTGTTTAAATCCTGATATATGTGAACTATAGCATACACATTTTAGTTGAAATTATGTAAGGTTGGATGTTGAATCAAGGACAGCAAGCTTCAAATGGAATAAGGAATTTCATTCTGAAGGCTTCAGATTTCTGCTTGAAAAACATATTTCTCTAGCTATTAGGTACTACTATTTAAGGCTGATACAGATTAGTGATGTAATTTTCTTTTAGATGACTGAACAAACTCTTCGCAGAGTTGCACAGTAAGAGTCAATGGCAACAACTTGCAAAAGAGAAAAATTCTGGCTGGGTGTAGGGCAAGATTTTTTCTTAACTCAACTGGACAAGGCCTTGGTCAAGGCCCCGAGCAAGCTGACCTCACTTAAAATTGAGGAGTCTGTTGGACTAGAGACTTCCAAAATTAATTCTCTAATTTTTGTTCTGTCAGCTTCATAGCTTCCCCTTTCATAGTCCTGTCTTCTAATATACACTGTACATATTACATACAGGTCCTTGAGGCTGAAGGTTGATGGTATTTCTTTGAGCTTTTCACAGGAACACATAATGTCTTTGATGAAAGGGGCTTGTGATAAAGGCTTATGGGTTGCAGATTTTTAGCACTTTTTATTGTTGCCTATCAAAGGTATCTCAGATTTAAAATATGGTGAAGCCAGAGGGTGCTTCAGACTACCCGAGTTGCTCACTCAGTTGTGACCTCTGTTGTGTTGACAGGATTCATGGTTTAAAATCTGGAAAAACTTTAAAGGAATTCCGTGGTCATTCTTCCTTCGTCAATGAAGCTACTTTTACCCAGGACGGCCACTATATTATCAGTGCATCTTCTGATGGCACAGTGAAGGTAAGACAGCATTTACCCTTCATAAATAACATGTTCAGACTCTTTGCATGTTGTAGCTGATTTGTTGTAACTGTTGCAGTCATTGGAGAAGGACTTGGGGTTACCTGCAATAGTAAGTCTTTCTGCTTGTGACCTTTGCTGTAGATTGGTGTAAAGAAGAACTGATTAAGTTTCATACAGTGCTTACAGACTGCTGCAGAGCCTGTTTCTGCTGTATTTATGAAAGGAGGACATAAGTGCAGTACTTACCTCCCTGTTCCTGCTTTTTTCTAGAAATAGAATTGACTGTGACACCTGTTGGCCTAGAATGTGGGGATTCCCTTGTCTGAAATAATGACATTTTCTTGCTTACTGTGTTGGAAACCTGCTCATTTCTTGGTGTTTAGGAGTCCCTTGCCATGTAAGCTAGGTAATCTAGCATTAATGAAACTGATGGTGGAAGTGATAGGTTTGGCTTCTACTCTCAGCAAAGAGTAGAACTAATCAGTGTGTAGTAGTTAAGAGGAGTAAAGCATTGTTGTGTATAGGGAATTACTGACTAATGATAAATAAATACATGAATATAGAAACAGCAACATTAAGTAGGGCATTGATGCAGTGCATGGGGGGTGAGTAAACAGATCTGGTTTATAGATGTGGCCTGGGAGAGTGTGATAGATTTTCCTTATATTAAATGGGGTGTTACTTCAAACTTGCACTTTTTGCTAGACTGCACCAGTCATGGGAATAGCATAAGAAAATGGTATGTTACATTTTGATTGTACCACTCTGTAGGGAGCAAAAATATTCCACAGATGGTGAGTTACATTTTATTTTAAATATTAAACAAGCAGTTCCATTTCCTGTTTCTAAACAGCTAGAACAGCCTGGTGTTAGCCTGAAGGAGCTCTAAGCTGGGATGTCCCCCCCACTGTGTCATGGTTTAAGCCCAGCTGCCAACTAAGCACCACACAGCCGCTTGCTCACTCTCCCCCTGCCCCAGCGGGGTGGAGGGGAGAATCAGAAAAGTAAAAGTGAGAAAGCTTGTGGGTTGAGATAAGAACAGTTTAATAAATGGAATTAAATAAAATAATAATAATTACAACAACAATAATGATAATAAAAATTGGAATGAAAAGGAAGATAACAACAACAACCAAAAAACCCCACACCCAAGAAAGACAAGTGATGCAAATGAAAACAATTGCTCACCACCGTCCAACCGATGCCCAGCCTGTCCCCAAGCAGCGGTCTCCCAGCCAGCTTTCCCCCTAGTTTGTATGCTGAGCATGACATCATATGGTCTGGAATATCCCTTTGGTCAATTGGGGTCAGCTGTCCCGGCTGTGTCCCCTCCCAGCTTCTTGTGCACCCCCAGCCCACTCACCGGTGGGATGGTGTGAGAAGCAGAAAAGGCCTTCACTCTGTGTCAGCACTGCTCAGCAATAATCACAGAATCACTAAGGTTGGAAAAGACCTGTAAGATCATCAAGTCCAACCGTCAACCAACAAACACCACCATGCCCATTAAACCACGTCCCACAATGCCTCATCCACACGTTCCTTGAACACCTCCAGGGATGGTGACTCCATGACTGCCCTAGGCAGCTTTTTCCAGTGTCTCACCACTCTCTCAGTAAAGAAATTTTTCCTAATATCCAGTCTGAACCTCCCCTGGCGCAACTTGAGGCCATTTCCTCTTGTCTTGTCACTTGGGAGAAGAGACTCACACCCACCTCTCTGCAGCCCCCTTTCAGGTAGTTGTGGAGAGCGATAAGGTCTCCCCTCAGCCTCCTCTTCTCCAGGCTGAACAACCCCAGTTCCCTCAGCCGCTCCTCATAAGACTTGTGCTCCAGACCCCTCACCAGCTTCGTCGCCCTTCTCTGGACATGCTCCAGCACCTCAATGTCCTTCTTGTAGTGAGGGGACCAAAACTGAACGCGGGTGCGGCCTCACCAGCGCAATAATGAAAACATCTGTGTATTATCAATGCTGTTTTCAGCACAGATCCAAAATGCAGCCCCATACTAGCTACTATGAAGAAATTCAACTCTATCCCAGCCAAAACCAGCACGCGCCAATATCAGTGAGGCTTTGCTTTTTTAGTTTTCATGTCTGTCTTGTGTAAAGCAAATTGCATGTGCAGAGGCCTCATGTATATTCACAGATACTAGCGAAAACCATAAAGCAAGGCTGGACTTACCCCTCAGGGAATATGCTTAATGAAAGCGAGCCAGGCTGAATTTGGATAATGGAAATTCACTTTCAGTTCAGTTGTAGTGAAATTGTTCATGGTGTCCACACTTCAAAATAGATGTGATACCTTATTTTTTTTTAATCTGCTTTAAACTTCAGTTGTTGGAATTCATATTTCCCTTCAGAAGCCTTAAAAAATCTGAATCCTGTATCCTGAATCAGCTGAGTTTCGTTTAATTTTTTAAAGCTAATTGGTTTTACATTTATTTTTCTTACTAGGTTTGGAATGTGAAGACGACAGAGTGCTCAAACACCTTCAAATCTCTTGGCAGCACTGCTGGGACAGACATTACTGTGAACAGTGTCATTCTGCTGCCTAAAAACCCGGAACACTTTGTTGTTTGCAACAGATCGAATACAGTCGTCATTATGAATATGCAAGGACAAGTATGTGATCTTACCAGTCTTCTTTCAAGTCTCTCTCTCTCTGTGTCATTTTAAGACTGCCAAAAACCTAGTTAATTACCTAGCCTTGGGTTAAACCTGATTTCTCCAGTTTGCTTTCACGACAAACTGTTCTGTACCCGGGTTGTAGAACAGCTTGTCTTGCAGAAAGTGATTGCAGCTACGGAGAGATCTTGAGTTCTAAACAGACCTAGAATTGCCTAAATATTTTTGCCCTGAACATCGTAATGATGTCCTGAAGTTTAATCCTAAATATTTTTGGGGGGGTGTCTTTACAGATTGTGAGAAGTTTTAGCTCTGGTAAGAGGGAAGGTGGTGACTTTGTCTGCTGTGCGCTTTCACCTCGTGGCGAATGGATCTACTGTGTTGGCGAAGATTTTGTGCTCTATTGCTTTAGCACAGTGACGGGCAAGCTGGAGAGAACGCTGACTGTAAGTTATTAGCTTTGAGCTTTTGTAGGTTTCTAAACAAAAGAATGATCTACATGTTTGTTATTTATGAAGTCCATAAGGAGAAGTCTCGTACCAAGGAATCTTTCACTTCTAGCAGCCGTGATTGGTAACAAATGCATTGCAGAACACTTGGCTGTAGAATGTCTTAAAGTTTTTCTAGAACCATTTTGATTTTAAAAGTTATGAATATATTTACCCACCAAGCCAAGAGTGAATTGGTTCAAACTTATTTGAACTAGAGCATGCCTTGACTTGGGTCCCCGTTGATGGAGAACTTGACCAAGCTGTCAGATTTAAAGATGGCAGGCTTAAATTTGCCTTGGATTGAACTAAAGAGGAATACCAGCTTGAATGGCTAAGTTTAACGGGGAAACTTAGATGTCGTGGATTTCAGTGGATGTAAACCTTCACTTAACCTTCCTATGCCCAACAAAAAGTAACTGCTATGTCACAAAAATTGTTTGCAACTGGAACTTAATAGTGGGGGCTTATGTTCTGCTTTTGCTGTGTGCACAAAGCATGTTAAACCTCCATCCAGCTTTCCTGTAGTTCTTGTTTGAAGAGAACTTTTGGCTTGAATCTGCTAAAGTAAGGATCTCCTGATGCATCTTTCTGCTTATTCTCTAGGTTCATGAAAAAGATGTCATTGGCATTGCTCATCACCCCCACCAGAACCTGATTGCCACTTACAGTGAAGATGGCCTCCTCAAGCTCTGGAAGCCATAGCTTGATTTTACAATGAGCTGTGAAGTATGCCTGTTAGTTGCAGGTTATCGATGTTTGTGCTTTAACAAGGTCTAAATGCGCAGAGTGTGATATTTGCTCAATTTTCAGTTCAGGTGTCCAGAGAATGACATTTTTACTTCTTGGTCTAAGTTAGGTCGATTGATGCTTAAATAAAGCATCATTTAAGTACTTTTATTTTTACCAGAGTAGCTGAAGCGACTTCAGTGAGAGTGTTTTTTCTGTCTCCTGAAGTCTATACTCTTCCTACAGTGTTTATAAAAGTTGAATGAGCTAGGAACTATACACACTTGCAAGTGGTTGCTGACTTCCTAGAATACAGTAAAAAGCTTTTTTTATTTGAGTGAATTATGTGGAATGGGAAAGCTGTCTCTTCTCCACTGCTGAAACAAAGACACAGTTTTCCTGGAATGCAGATGAGAGTACTCAGTCCTCAGCTTGAAGGCAGAGGCTTTTCTAGTCCAGTAGGTTTTGCTGTGTTCAATTTTCACTAAAATTTTTACAATTATACATATTGGAAGTATGTATAAGCAGTGTCACACAGCTTCCTCAGAATAAAACTATTCTTCCCCATCTCCCAGCACTTCCTGCTGTAAACCTGCCTAACGTGGCAGTGAGATATAGTTGGTTTTGTGGGGTTTTTTGTTTACTTGGTTTTGGGTTTTTTTGTTTTGTTTTGTTTTTTTTAATTTGGTTTTACTTTACTTCCAGGCTAAAAGGAATTATTACCTGGGCCCTCTTCCTATAAGTGCATAATGTCTTCAGACCAGCTTTAACTGAAGCAGGCCTCAGGGGATCAATATTTTAAAACATGCAAAAGCCAGTTTACATAGGCCACGTTCCTAGTGCTGTGATGCTGCACATGCTGCAGTTGTTTTTGTTTTTTCCAGTTTACTCAGTTTAGCTTCCTATATTCCCAAAAGGGCATGGCATACTTCAGCTTTTAATAATTATTTGTAAAATTTTTTTTTAAATTTCATACACCTGTGGACCTAGTTAAGGTGATACTTAGATCCCACACTATGATAAAAAGAAGCTTTCAGGCTCTTTGGTTTGGAGCGGATGATGATTTCATTTGAGATCCTGACTAATGCACACTGTTGTGAATGTACACCAGAATATTCTAAAGTCTGACCATAGTTTTTCTAGGGTGCAGCAAAAAATGAGGTTTCGTTTGTAATGATGAGACAAAAGCATGTAGATTTGCATTTGCCACACTGTTCCTGTCCTCATCTCTTGTAGAATGCTTTCCTGCCACAGTAATCTTTCAAACAGTAATAACTTCTCTTTGACTTAATAAATTAGTTCCAATTTAAATACCTTCAAGATTTTTTTCAGCTGGAGGGCTTGATCCTAATGCAAGTATTGGTTGTCAGCTGGTGGCTGACCTCCTTCATCACTGACTGGTGCACTTGACTGGTCTGTGTTCATACCAGTCTGAGGAAATGCAGAAAAATTTCAGCTTAATTTCTCACATAGCATTGCTTGTTCACTACAACTGTAGTGTTTGGTTCCATGTTTAGCTGTAATGTTGTAATTCCTAAGTTGTTTTTTACTTCCTTATATATGGCAATAAAGTTATTTTTTAGATAGCAAAATGTGTTTATTTTTCCTGCCTGATGTGTCGGAAACATCTGACGGTAATACATCTGACAAGCTCCATTGGCAATTAGTACTTCTGATACAGGAGAAGATCTTGACAGAATATTTTTAGTATTATCTAACTTGTAGTTCATTTTTTCCTTCAGATTACACAGAACTGCTAATCCTCAATTAAAACTGTATTTTACATTGTTCTTTGAAATAAAAGTAGTTGTAGCAAATAAAACTGCCAGAATCCCGAATGTTTAAAGATTGAAATACATTCTGTAGCTTAAAACCATGAGAACATCTGCATTTCTTATGATTTTTATTTAAGAGTTTGAGTTTATTGTATCAAGTACTCAAGACAAAAAAGTGAAATGTGAAATGTACTAATACTTACGCAAGGGTAATGGTAAAACTTACCTCCTGGGCTGTACCTGTGATTTGTAAGATAGCTGGCAGTTGGCACAAAAGTACAATGAAAATCTTGAAAATGTTTTTTTTAAACATAAAATAGGACTTTTAAAAAGTGTAAATGTTAATTTTTTTGATGTAATCTAGGAAGACATTTTCTCTCTGGAGAATCAGTCAGGTGTTGTGCCACTTACCTGTATGTAACAGTTGAACAAGGCAACATCTAGTGCTTTAACTAACATTAAAGAAACCATTGTTCACCCATGGGCCTTGCTTTACTTTTGAATTATTTTGCTTGGAACTGACGAGTCCCATCCTACATAGAGAAGTGCAAAATGCTTTGTGGGGGGAGCGCCATGTAGTGAAAGTCTCATGGGTCGGTTCATCTTGTTTCTGACCTGGGGATCAATGAATTTCAGCCTTGCTTGGGTGAAGTCAGCTGCCTATCTGTATGTGCTTTCAGAATGCATGTGGAAGAGCTACTGCCATCTCAGCAAAAAATAAGCAAGCTTAGGTTCCTGCACAGTTATGCAAGTGGTGGATGTAACTTTTTTTAAAATGTTGTTGGGGTAATACTTTGTCCAAGTAACATGTGAGGGTGTAGATGCGGGGTGTAGTCCTGCTCTTGCAGCTTGCCATCTGCAGAGAAAAATCAAACCCTCCCTTGAGTCCTAGTAAGATTCAGAGAGACCCGCTGAAACCTGAAGACTTGATCTCGAAAGGAAAAGACCCTTTGTGAATGTCTTACAAAGCAGCCAATTTCTCATGAGGTCTGAGAGACTAGCAATCTCCATGGGTGCCTGCTAGCCCATGTGAATCTGTGATTCTGCGTGTTGCTGAGGATTTTGAACCATGAGCTTGGGTGAGAGGGCCTGCCTGTGATTCAGGGCAGCTTAATAACACCAGTGTTCAGTCTGAGATACAAAGAGAAAGAAAATACGTTGCAGAGATTTATAGGAAAGATGATGCTAAAAGTTAAAAATGCTCCTCAGCTTTTCTTCATGTTCTGCCTAGTGTCTGCATGGGTTTCAGGAGTCCTTTTTAAGCATGGTTACTCCATCTCCAGTTCCTGTTGATGATGTGGGCTCCAGTGTGTCTTCACTAGATACCTGGAAATAAACCCCACGACCACCTGGATCATGGTGACTTACGAGAAGTAGGCTGAGCAAACTTGGATCCAAATGTCGGGGAGAAGCATAGACTTTAGGTGAATCCTATGGAGAAAGGTGGCTAAATGTTTTATTTCAGGGGCAGAGTAGGAATTGTATGTGGGAATTCTTTGGCTCCCCGTGGAGCAAGGTACAAGGAGATGGATGCTCCTGAAGTGAAGGGAGCATAACATATACGTATATGTTCTACATATAACAGGTGCTGTTTGCTTTATGAAACAGCGTAATGAAGGCCTCTTCAGTTTATTTGTGTCCCTTAGCCTATAAAACTGCTCCCCATGCAGTAACAAGTTCTGATACTGCCTCTGCTTTGTTGGGCAGGAAATGGCATTTGCTTGTCTGGGAGCAGGTGTGTACTGCTGCCAACTGGTTAAGCCTTTCCTGTCTTCCCAAATTAGAAGCTATATGTAAGCCAAATTAACAAATAAGTTTTTTTTCAAGTTTTATTCACAGAATGACAGGATGTCTGAGGTTGGAAGGGTTGGAGACTCTACCACCTCCTTGGGCAACCTGTGCCAGTGCTCGATCACCCTCGCAGTAAAAAGTTTAGAATGCAAGGGGGTCCTTTCTGAACCTCACAACTCAATGGGAGGGTCTCCCTGACAGTTTTGTTGGACCCTGTCCTCTATCCAGTAAATAATCAAGTGTACCTTGCCATCGAATCTTGTTAAACCACTGTTGCATTTACTATCAAACTTTGTTAAGTCACCGTTTTATCGCAATAAAACATATTATTGCTTCTGACTTGTGAGTGAAGTGCACTCTATCACTCACCATCCATGACAGCCTCCAACTAGACTTTGTACCACTGATCACTACCCTCTGGGCCTGACCATTCAATCAGTTTTCAATCCACCTCACTGTCTGCTCATCCATTCCATACATGAACAGCTTCTCTATGAGGATCTTATGGGAGACACTGTCAAAGGCCATACTGAATCCAGGTAGACAATATCTACTGCTCTCCCCTTCTCTACCACCCCAGTCATTTCATAGTAGAAGTTTAACGAGTTGGTCAAGTATGACTTCCCCTTGGTGAAGCCATGCTGACTACCACTGATGATTTTCTTGTTGATGTGTCTGGAAATGATTTCCTGGTTTAGCTGCTCCATCACCTTCCCAGGGATTGAGGTGAGGCTGACAGGCCTTTAGTTCCCTGGATCCTCCTTCTTGAAGACAGAAGTGACATTTGCTTTCCTCCAGTCTTCAGGTACTTCCCCCAATCACCATGATAGATCAAAGATTATCAAGAGTGGCCTCACAATGACATCTGCCAGCTCCCACAGCACTTGTGGGTGCATCCCATCAGGGCCCAGGGACTTATATATGTCCAGTTCGCTTAAGTCTTCCCTGACCTGATCCTCTTCCACCATGGATATATCTTCCTTGCTCCAGACTTTCCCCTTGGTCTCTGGGACCTAGGATTGATGAAGGCTGGTGTTGCTAGTAAGACTGAGGCAAAGAAGCCATTCAGTACCTCAGCCTTTTCCATATCCTGTGTAACCAGGTCTGTTGTCTCATTTGGCAATGGGCCCACATTTTCCCTAGCCTTTCCCATCTGTGTACTTACAGAAGCCCTTGTTGTCTTTGACATCCCTGACCAGATTGAACTTGTTAAGCTTTAGCTTTTATAACTTCATCCCTGGATGCTTGGACAATGTCTTCATGTTCCTCCCAACTTCTTGTCCTTGGTTACACCCTCTGTAGGCTTCCTTTGTGTGTTTGAGTTCAGCCAGGAGTTCCTTGTTCATCCACACAGATCTCCTGGCATTTATGCCTGACTTCCTATTTGCTGGGATAGACTGCTCTTGAGCCTGGAGGAAGTGAACCTTGAATATTAACCAGCTTTGTTGGATTCTCCTTCACGCCAGAGCCTCATCCCATGGAATGGTTCCAGGCAGACCTTTGAGGAGACCGAAGTCTGCTCTCCTGAAGTCCAGGGTTGAGAGCTTGCTTTTTACCCTCCTCCTTCCTTTCAGGCTCCTGAACTCCACCATCTCATGGTCACTGCAGCCAAGGCTGCCTTTGACCTTCACAGTCCCAACAAGCCCCTTGTTGGTGAGTACGAGGTCCAGCAGAACACCTCTCCTCATTGACTCGTCTATCCCTTGGGTCAGGAAGTTCTCACTGATGCACTCCAGGAACCTCCTGGATTGATTATGTCCTGCTGCGTTGTCCTGCCAGCAGATAGCAGGGTGGTTGAAGTCCCCCATTCTTTGGGCACTGTAATAGTGCTCATTTTATTCCCTAAAAAACCATGGAACCTGGCATTTCTTTATCTATGGTTTTGGAAAAGGATGGCTTAACTCAAACCTTGCTTCTGTCAGTGTGCCTTACTATCACTTTGAGCACCAATCAATCACAAATGGAAGCAGGAACATGTCTTCCCAGATTAAGTTGCTAATGAAAAAGTCACAGGGCAAGTTGCTTGCTTGCTCGACCTTCTGTCACACTGCAAGTTCAAAGCAGATTTGGGTTCATAGCATTTACTCCCCTGGGCTGAGCAAACTTCTTGCACTGCTGTTGGGTATCAGGTAGACAAAGGACAGGGAGGAGCGGACAGTTAGGGCCCTGAAGTCTTACAGGCAGAGGCAAAAATGAGAGCAGGCTCTTAACTGAGTCTGCAGTGGGCGTTCCTGGTTTCACAGCAAACCTGTGCAATAGTGGAGCTGCTAGATTTCTGGGGAAAAAACAAGTCCTACATGCCTGGTGCACAGTGGAATGAATCATTGCAATAGACTAGACTATAAGCCCGATTATATGAATTTGATGTTGTTGAAACAGTAGAAGTAATTGCACACATCAACTCAGGTTATGATTGATAGGTTGGATTACTATGCTGGTAGTTACGGAAGCAGCTATTTTGTGCTATTGTATCCTCGATTTCTACAGCTGTCCCCTCAGTTCATTCCCCGAAATGGGAAACTGTATCCCACAGAGCAACAAGAAGTCAGAAAAAGTTGTCTTATTTCATTTTTCAGTGGCACAGAACACGTTTTGCTGCTTGCTGTAGCTGTACGATACCCAGAATATCACGGGAGAACTAAGAAGCTTGGAAGAGGCCATCCATGGTACTCAATATCCTGCTTGAAGGTCTAAGGGCTGGGTCTTGCTAGCTCCGTCCTTCATTTGCTAGTCCTTTTTGCTGAAGGCTTATTCTACTGCTGCCAGTGTATTTCTTGGGGACATAGCTTTTATGTCAGTCACTAGCTCATTTCAAAGCAGAATGCTAAACGGGTATTGTTTCTGCTGCCCTTCCTGCATTAGTAGTAGCATTTTTCCCTGGGCTGCTCTGCCACAGCTCCTGGAGGCTTCTGGTCAGTCACCCTCCTGGATGCTAGACCTGGCCCATCCTCTAGACTAGCTGTGGTGTCGTCAAGCATGAAGCAGCACTGGCCACAGTGGTTTTGAGAGTAAGTTAAGTACAGAAACATTACCTCAACGGTGTTGATGCAGCTATGGGTGTGCTGAAAGGAAAACTAAAGTGTCCCTGGGAAAAAAAGGCTATGGAATGTTTTTTTTATATAATACACAGTCATCTGAAGCAAAATAATGTCCTGTTGTCACCCTCAAGGCACTGCACTGAGCTTGGTTTGCCCTAGCTGTTTTGATCCACTGGTTAAGGAAAAAAAAGAAACAAGGGTGCTCACTGAACTGAAAACAAGTACTGTATTTTAGTGCTGTTTAGTCTCAAGACACTTGTGCAGGAGTCTCAGCTCTAGCCAGCAGTAGGATTACTTTCTGTTCCTCCCTGTGACTCAGCCAAACTGTCCCACTGATAGAGCAGTCTCCTGCTGGTCACATTTGTACAGATCACCAATAACCTCATTCAAGTAGAATATGGAAAGACACTTCGCATACAGAATTTTAGTCCTGCTGAGACAAATACAAAAAAAAAACGTAGGTAAAACATGCAAGGGATCGCTATTCTGTAAGTATCTGAAAGGGAACTACCTTTGAGGTACAAAAACCCGCAGTACCAGCATTTATAAAATGAAACCTGCAACACACAAAAGCTAGAGATGTTTTCTAAGACTAAGTTTCCCGATATTCAAGTTACAACACACGTATAGTCACGTAGCAGCTATTTCTAGAAAGAAAAACAGAGTTCTCTTCATGGCACTTTTGCTTCAGAGCAGCATGGAAAGCATAAGCTCTGTCCCAGGCCAGATGGTTGAACAAGACTAAACTACCACACTAGAGGTTAAATCTGGCCCTGTCTTCTCAGCATATTTTCTGAAAGACGTTTTTTTGCTAAGATTTTTCTGTGAATAGCTGTCTAAAAAGAAGGGGGTGGTGTCTTTAAACCAACATCTGCTCTAAGAAAAGAGGCAATGAACAATTTTGTAATTATATTGGAAATGCTTCATCTACAGTAATTAGAACATTCATACAGAATTTTCAAGAGTCAGCTTAAAATAATGCACACAATACATTAATTTCAGAACATCCTAGATGCATCAGTTGGTTGTATTCACTGACAGTAAGTTTCTCCCCTCTGCAGGCTCACATATGCCCACCACCAGGGCTGGTACTGCTTTCCACGACACACCACTGAGGGGTATCTGATTTCAGTCATCAAGGTGGAAGTCAAGCTTCACATGCCAGCAGGCTGACAGATTCCAAACTGCATGTGTGCTGATAAAGCCTGGAGGTGTTTACGCATGCGCAGTATTAACAGAAGCTCCTGTAGCAGCCAAGCAACCACTGGCTCTATAGGCAGTATGCTGCAAGACAGCAGCCAAGCAGTAGTCAGCGATGAACCAAAGCAAGCTTCACATCTAGCTCAGGGTCAGGACCAAAGCTGGCAGAGGAAGGGACTATTTGACCTCAGTGCAGGAGCTTCAAAGAGCCTGTGGACTGCATGACTTTAATGGGCCTGTGAAGATTGACCACATCCTTGTCAGCTTCATGTATTATGTGGCTGCATTAGAGCCAGTCCCTATTTAACAAACACCAGTACAAGCCCAAAACATTAACATGTTAACCTAACCGGTATAAAACTTGATTATATCTTACCATGAATTATAAGTACTTGTGCATACTTTACTAACAGAGTATAAGATCTAGAATTCCTAAAAAGAACACCACAGAATCTTAGTTTAAGCCTGGGCAATTGCACACATACAGGAATTACAAGGCCTGGAATAAAAGACAAGCGGTAAGGGAGTTTTCTCGACCAAGAGGCAGGGGTGAAGTGCAAGGAACTTCATTTGAGCTTGCATCCTGGAGCTTTATACAAATTGCAAAGTCAGTTTAATTACTTAGTTTATTTCTTTATGCTTTTAGAAACAACTATGGCTGGATAGAACAACAAATAGCAGGAAGTGAGGGTGAACCGCTTGTAGTCCTTCACTCATCCACTAATGCATACAAAACAAGCATCACAAGTTATTCACTGGCCCATTTACGATGTCTGACATTGAACACCACCTCTAGGGTGATGCTCATCATCTTCATAGACTTCTCCATTATAGTGGTGTTTCCTTTTTTGAGATGGATCAAAGTCCACTAAATCCACTTGTTCCATTTCCTCAGTTTCTTCTATTTCCTGCCTTGTAGGTAGCAGTTTTTCAAGTAAAGACAGCTTATCTGAGGAGAGGAAGCCACTCTCTGGGAAGTTCACCTGAAATTATCAAGAACTGGGGTTACTCAACTCTGCCTGAATTGGCCTTTTTCCATCCCACTACAGGTCAAATATCTGCCAAAGTCAGCTTTATCATCACAGATGATTTAAACCCAGTGCTTAAAAATATATCTAAGTCAGTACGCTATTTTTTAATGTCTGCAGGAAGTTAGCTTCTAACTCTGGCAACTGAACCAAGTCTTACCCAACATTTCTTCTGCCTCAGGCTGCCCTCTGGAACCACCCTAGCAGCAAAGTACAGCATAGATCAACATTAGAGATATGGCTGAATCTCTTCCAAAACCATAGCAGGCGGAGCCTGCTGCCACAGGTCCCAGCATTAGCTCCTCTCCAGAGAGGAAATCAGCATTTTTCAGCCTACTCCTTTGCTCCAGCTCAGGGGAAGTTATTAATCCATCCTTCCTACAGGATGATAGAAACTGAAATTCACAAGGTATCCAAAGACATTCTTCTGGTACTTAACATACTTTCAGCACAGACTGTTCTGGAAGTTTTTTCTTTGTTCTGAACTGTAATTCTGTTTGACTGATTACATGTTCTCACTGTTGTCAAAAATACCAAACCAGGACATCCAATAATTGGTATCTCTTCTTGATTGAGGTAATGCTTAGAGGTTAAGTTTTGGATGGATATTCAGTGCTGAACTGTGCCATGGAAGTTGATCCACTTACCCTGAATTCTATGATCAGACGTCCTTTTTCATATGGTCTGCGATAAATTGGCATACCTTCATTCAACACACACTTAATAGCCCCATGCTTGACAACCTGGCCTAATAAAAAAAACCACAGAAAGACCAAAAAAAGGAAGGGATTCATGCAGGCAACAGAAGCAGCTTTAGTTTTAACTCCCTTCAGTATTTATGTAACCTTCTACATTGTGGTTAGACAGCTACACCAATATGTAGTAGTCTAATACTGCCTGGTAACTTCTGAGTAGGAAAGCAGGTTGACATCTACATTGTATTCTTGTAACCTTGTTATGCTTCCCAAAGGAAGCATACTTACAAATTTATTAAGTGCTCCATCAGTTCCAAGGCTGAAAAAGTGGTTTTCAGAGACCCACGCCTTCAATTCTCATGAGGTATCCTCAGGATACAAGAATGTCCATGAGGTAAGGTCTGTTACTATATCACGCAAAGAGAAAGTTACTGCTGACTGCTATACAAAAATCCTTTTGTTTAAAGATTTGTACTGCAAAGTCTAGGAAAAAAGCTTGATACCAGCACGCATCCCTTGTACATCAAGATGGGATGTTTCTGTTCCTTTAAATTTCCAGCTTACATTCACCGTATGCTTGGACTTCTAGCAGAAAGCAAACCAACACTTACCAGGATGGGAGGTAATAATAATAGTTCTATTATCCAGCGTTGTGATAGGCTTTTGAAATCCACATAGTGCTTCAACCAGTTGAATATCCATAGACATAAGAAGGTCTTCATCTCGTCTAAGGGAGAACCAACCAAAAACAGTCACAGAGAGGGAGAAGCAGTAAAAGGACGATACCCAACTTCAGTATTCAACTTGGAAAGGACAATAAAGCTGTAATTTTAATAGAAGCCCAGGCAATTAAATAGGAAGAAGTTCTCTCTCAGCCTCCTAAACATTGCAACTGGGACAATTAATCCCTTCCTTTCTGTAGATTAATACTTTAAGTGCATCAGCTAGCTCTACATTAATCTGTTACACTTGCTTTCTGAAGATCTGGTACTAGGAAAGTTTGAACAGGTGATGGCCACTCTAGGTTATGATGGAATTACCTTCTAGAAAGCACCAAGAAGCATCTGGAAGAGATAATGTAATTGTTTTAATTGCCTATTCTGACTTCAGTACAGCAGTGCTAGTGATGTCTGCATGCACTGCTGTGCTGGTTTTGGCTGGGGTAGAGTTAATTTTCTTCGTAGTAGCTAGTATGGGGCTGTGTTTTGGATTTGTGCTGGAAACAGTGTTGATAAGGCAGGGATGTTTTAGTTACGGCTGAGCAGGGCTTACACAGAGTCAAGGCCTTTTCTGCTTCTCACACTGCCCCACCAGTGAGTGTGCTGGGGGTGCACAAGGAGTTGGGAGGGGACACAGCCGGGACAGCTGACCCCAACTGACCAAAGGGATATTCCATACCATAGGACATCATGCTCAGCATATAAAGCAGGGGGAAGAAGGAAGGGGGGGACATTTGGAGTAATGGCGTTTGTCTTCCCAAGTAACCATTAGGCGTGATGGAGCCCTGCTTTCCTGGAGACGGCTGAACACCTGCCTGCTGACGGGAAGTAGTGAATGAATTCCTTGTTTTGCTTTGCTTGTGTGCGCGGCTTTTGCTTTACCTATTCAACTGTTTATCTCAACCCATGAGCTTTTTCACTTTTACTCTTCCGATTCTCTCCACCACCCCACATTGGGGGAGTGAGCGATCGGCTGTGTGGTGCTTCGTTGCCAGCTGGGCTTAAACCACGACAGTCCTTTTTGGCGCCCAATGTGGGGCTCGAAGGGTTCAAGATAACGACAGGTTTGATTGGAATGTGCTAGATCGAATTTATAGCTGTTATTGGTGTTTAGCTATTAATCGGCAGGCTCCTGTGCTTGCCATGGGGCTTGCTTGCCCTACTGTAAATTAGAGTCTGGTGCTCGTTAGTGGCTGCTTTTTGCTTTCGCTGCTTGCTGTGCTGCTGTACTGCTTATCATCTTGCTCTGCTGTGCCCGGGAACATTTTGATAACAGCAATGGCCATGCGCCTGGGCTGGCAGATGGCCAGGGCATCGCTGCTCCTTCTGTGCTGCTGTACTGGACAGGCTGGAACTCCAGTGTGAACTCAAGTCAAAGGGACTGTGACCTGTGCATGAGTCCACGCGGGAGCAGGACACCCTGAAGCGTCTGTGGCCATGGATAAACCCACATCAGAGCAGGTACATCTCAAAGTGTCTGTGGCCGTGGTTATGTCTGTGCTGCAGCAGGTGTACCTCTGAAGGAACTGTGGCCCAAGGGTAAGCCCATGCAGAAGGTCGAAGCATCTGTGGCTGTGGATACATCCATGCTGCAGCAGGTACACCTGGAAGCATCAGCAGCTGTGCATGAGGCCATGCTGGAGCACCTCAAAGTGAGGCCATGGATAAGCCCACGAGAGAGCAGGCACACCCCTGGAGAGACTGCAGCCATGGAAAAGGCCATGCTGGAGCAGGTTTACTTCTGAAGGGACTGTGGCTGTGGGTAAGGCCACGCTGGAGCAGGTATATCTCTGAAGGCATTGTGACCTATGGATAAGGCCACGCTAGAACAGGTGCACCTCAAAGCGACTGTGGCTGTGGATAGCTCTCTGCTGCAGCAGGTATACCCCTGAAGAGACTGTAGTGCACAGATAAGGTTCCACTTGGAGCAGGTACAACCCTAAGGGACTGCAGTCTGTGGATAACTCCAAGCCGGAGCAGGGGCAAGGGGAGGAGTTCATTGCAATGTTAAACCCTATGGTCTGGTCCAAAGGAACCAGGGGTGGAGATTGTAATGGAAATACCTTTAAATTGCTGTAACCCATGATTGGAGTTGCATGTTATAGCAGGAACTGCCTGAACCAGTAGAGGACAAGCCTTACAAGAAGCAGTGCAAGTGCAGCAGTGACCCCACCCGAGCTGGCTCTGATGCCCAAGAACTCCACTCAATACAACATCTCTCCTGTCCTGAGTGACCACCGTAACAGACGGAGCCCAAAGTCATGGACTAAATGAACTCAATGGACATTTTTTGGACATTTATGGACATTTTAGAGACATTTCACAGGGGTGGTCCATAGACTAAGGGAATGGTATATGTGTATTGCATCAAAGGATGGGAAGGGTGGTGGTGGTTAATGAGAATGTATTGGATAGTGTGAGACCTGAGCATGACGTAAATGGTATGGAATAAGGGGTGGAGAATATGCTGGTTTTGGTTGGGGTAGAGTTAATTTTCTTCATAGTAGCTAGTATGGGGCTGTGTTTTGGATTTGTGCTGGAAATAGTGTTGATAAAGCAGGGATGTTTTAGTTACTGCTGAGCAGGGCTTACACAGAGTCAAGGCCTTTTCTGCTTCTCACACCACCCC
Organism: Gavia stellata; assembly: GCF_030936135.1. Taxonomy (NCBI): domain Eukaryota; kingdom Metazoa; phylum Chordata; class Aves; order Gaviiformes; family Gaviidae; genus Gavia; species Gavia stellata. Next base: position 73,007,694 of record NC_082637.1, read on the forward strand.
ACCAGCGAGTAGGCTGGGGGTGCACAAGAAGTTGGGAGGGGACACAGCCGGGACAGCTGACCCCAACTGACCAAAGGGATATTCCATACCATAGGACATCATGCTCAGCATATAAAGCAGGGGGAAGAAGAAGGAAAGGGGGGACATCTGGAGTAATGGAGTTTGTCTTCCCAAGTAACCGTTACGCGTGATGGAGCCCTGCTTTCCTGGAGATGGCTGAACACCTGCCTGCCGATGGGAAGTGGTGAATGAATTCCTTGTTTTGCTTTGCTTGCCTGCGCGGCTTTTGCTTTACCTATTAAACTGTTTTTACCTCAGCTCACGAGTTTTCTCACTTTTACTCTACCAATTCTCTCCACCATCCCACCTGGGGGAGTGAGCAAGCAGCTGTGTGGTGCTTAGTTGCCAACTGGGCTTAAACCATGACAACTGCATATTCAAGGGCTACAAAATCCTCCACATGATTCAAAGAACTCAGTTACTTCACTCATCCTGTTTTAAAGACCACTGTAGGGAGACTTGCCTGAAAAGTTAATTTTAGACTCTGACGGGAGTGGGGGAACATTCCACTTGTCCCAGAAGCAGCATGAGCTCAGCATAACCCCAAAAGGCCAGTAATATCAAGGGTTATCTAAGGACACTAGAACTGAAGGCAGTGGACAGAAAGATGGATAAAAATAAGCCAGCAGAGTTGTGACTTCAAGTCACAGGTAACCATCCAAACAGTTCAGCCCAGACTGTTCCTTTGGCACAGCTCATTCAGTATCTGGTTTCACTGGAAGTTAAGAAAAATCAGCTGAGTAAGCTTATCCAAAGCTAACAGAACTGATTTTTAACCTGTGAGCTCAGTTTTCTTTGGCATAGAGTTCTGGCATCAACTTCCAGAGCTCCTCCATAAAGGACAGTCAGGCAGACCAGTTGCAGCTTTCCCAAGAACCTTTGACTCACCATTCCTATTTACAAGTACAATGTCAGTGGTTGGTGTTGAGACAAATGCTTTCTCTAAATCCATTGATTCCCTTATTACTGCTCTGAACAGAAGCAGTGAGACACCAAGTGCAACATGTTTCTGTGAGATGACCAATGTTGCTTTTAATCGGACCGAAATCTACTGGACAGACTCATTCCACAAACAGTAACTTGAAACAAGGAGGCTTGCAACACCAAGCAGTACTGTCCAGTAACATGAAATACTTGAGATATGGTTAGTGCTGCTTGAGTCACTTTTGCTTTCGCAAGAAAGAACAGACAGGACCCATTACCCTGCCCAGTGCACTCAGGTAGGACATGACGTGTGGGAAACCACCTTTGGTCAGAAGGGTGCATGCTATATTCAGTCAGTTTGTTGTAAATAAGATCCGTGAGGAAAAGTGAACACACTAGGAATTCTCTGTGCCTTGAAGTCAAGTGGGCAATGAACAGCTGCCTACGCTAAATGGTAGTTTTCTGAGGGAAGTGATAGAACGGTATCCTAAGAAGAGCAAGGAAATAATGACAAATACTTACATCCATTAAACAAAATCTCAGTATTTTAAGAGATCTTAAAATTACAGATTTGTAAACTCTTAATAACTGTAACTGGTTTTGTTTTCCTTCCATCCCCTTTCACTGCCAATACTCACATAAGAATATCTCGTGCTACTAGAACACAAGTGGCTGTGACTAGTTGTACCAGGATTCCTGCACCTCTGTGCTCCTTTGGCCACCCAAACAAACTCACAGGTGAGTTCTAGACGCATGATCCTACCTACTGGTATTTCCAGTACATAAAAGGTGAGTGGCAACCAAGGCAGCAGATGGACAAGCAACTTGGGAGTTAACACGAAGGACTACCAGAGTTTTTACCTTGTAAATACAGAGTGGTCTTTTTGATCCAAGACAATAATAATGTCTCCTGGCTCTAGTCCTGGCTCTTGGTCCCCTTCACCATGGAATGTTATTTTCTGGCCATCCTTCATTCCTATTGCAGAAAACAGACAAACAAACATTTTTCATCTTTTTAAGTGAAAAGCAGCAGCAAGAAATATTTTTATAGGCACAAGCTGGTACCAGGAGATCTCTGGATCTTTAAATTAGAACATCACAACCCTCCCTTGAAGCATTCATAGATTTTTTTCAATCCACTCGCGTGTCCAACAGATTTTAATGACGACAACCTGAACTATGTCTCAAGATGATTCAGCTTAATTGTAATGCAAAACAGCCACCTGCCAAGATACAGTCCTTAAGGGAAAACTCGTTACCAAAACAGCTTTCATTATATGCACAAGCACTAAAACCAAAACACTGCGTACGAAATACATTTTGAGAGCAAGTGACCAATCAGCTTTTTCGGTTTTATCATATATGTGGCAGAGCTACTTATGAAACATGATCTCAGTGCCTGTTGAGTGCAAGAAGCACTCTCCCTAGGACTGTAACCGTCATGTAAGAAACTCATTTCACCCACACAGAAGTCTCTCCATAAACTGTAGCTGCCTCATGCTAGCTCACAGTCTGTTTTTCTGTAAGGAAGGAAAAAGAAACTCTTCTCAGTGATTTCCCTGTTTAAAATGTCAGTAATACATCCCTACTAGCACTCATCTTTAATGTTACTGTAGGATTTTCCCTGTTAAAAACAAATCCAGGCATTGCATAAGGTATGCTTAGACATAAAACAGTTCCAGGCAAGCCTGTCGAAGCCACATGCTTGTCAGCTTGCTCTCTCTTACAAGCTGCACTACTCCAGAGGCTTCTCCCACCAGCTTTTGATCAGCCTCCTCAACAGAGATGCAACACTGTTACGTTCTCCCATCACTGTGAGGGTTTGCGTATCAAGCTGCATTTTGCCAGGCAAAGAGTACCTGCACTGAGCAGCACTGTCAGGGTTGCGTAGCAAACAGAGTTCTAAGCATGAGAGGCTTAGCGCTGTCTCTGCACCCCATTACTATAGCAGACCTGGTTCCCCTTCACACTGAAACACAGTAGAAGTGATCGGAGTCTGCAGAGTTTCCCAACAGGTGGTGAAAACTCATTAGGAAAGCTGAGCCTACAAGTGATGAGTTATTTTAATCAGTCCAGCTACGTGATCACAACTCGCACCTATGAGGTCGCTCAAAAATAATTCATCACTTACAATACTACAGGTTTCAGAATTCATTCTTAGTTATGTGCACAGGTATTAGATGCAAACATAGAAGTAATCAACCTTCCCTATAAACAAGTCTCCTACTTTTTAAAGGCAGCAACAGGCAATTTTACTGTATATGTATTCAGCAGTGTTACTCACCAAATGAACACCATGCATTTGCTAAAGCTTCTGTTTTAGTGCTGCAAAGTCAGTCAGTACATCCAAGTTCAAGACTTCATCTTAGTAAGACACCTCACCTTTGTCAATGTGAACTTCTAGTATCTTCTTCTCTCTAACAATTTTTCTGCCAGTGCAGCTCTTACACCGGTCCTTGGGGCTGATACGCTCCCCATGCCCCTGACACTCCATACACACGGACTGGATTTGTTGCACCATTCCTGGCCCGATCTGGTGAATTCTGATCTGCATGCCTGTTCCTCTGCAATTAGGACAGCATTCTACTGCACCTTTCTTACCACCACGACCTGAGGAGAATGAAAATTGGAGACAGATGGTTACGCACTGCCAGAAAAAAAAACCCAAAAGCTTTAGAAGCAACTTGTGTTTAGTTTCAGTTTCACAGTTACCTTCACATTTGTCACAGATAACATTCTTCTGCAGTGCAAGTTTCCTTGTTGCACCATTGTACATATCTTCTAAACTTACTGACAACTGATGGACCACATTTTTGCCTGTAAAAGAAAAAACAGATATTTACTCAAGTTTGAAAGCTTGGTCTCCAAGTAACAGTGCACTTCCCATGTCAGTATGCTCAAGTCACAATAAACCAAGTCTATGAGCTTAAACATCCTGTTTTAATACAGCTTTATCTTGTTTTGCTGCTATTAGTCAATAGCCACTTCCTACCTGATGTCAAATTAGGTAACAATTCTAATGGCTTTGATAGTAACGCTTCTCTGTTAGAATAAGCCAGAGACTCTTCTGTGAAAGCACAAACAATAACAGAAGCAAAGTATGTAGAACCTTAGACATTTAAGTTTTATAATGCAGGACTTCAGTTTTAACAAAGTGACTGAACGTGTCCCCTATAAGGAAGTGAGAGACGCTGTCTAGAGTCAACAGAGTACCTTCTTCCTCTCACCAGGGGACTTTCTGGAAACTGAATTGAGTAATTAAATTTTTACACTCAGGAATTAATTAGAACTTTAGCTACTGCAGGCTTAATTTTGTGAAGGATACCAAGTTCTGGCTTACTAGGAATACTTTGATACAACACTGCAACATTTTGATACAAACCCTTTTTTCTTCCCTTTGTCACCAGGTCCACACTAAGAAATGATGGGGTAAGCACTATTCTTAACCAGTTTAATTAGCACTACAGTCTTTCCCAGTGTGATTAATCTGGACTTTAATTTCTGAGCAGCATTTTACTGCAACTTCAACTCAATTCCACAGACAGGAAAACAAAAAGGTTTCACAGACTGAAGTCGATTTGGCTATCTTATTTAGACATAGTTACTTGCAATTAAAGACCAAATTCACATTTAGACACTACACTTACTGTAGCTCAGTTAAGAAAATCATTTTAAGGTATGTTACCATTCTGTTTCATATTTAGCCTATTAGCAGCTGGGCTTATGCTCAGCTCAAGGCTTTCCAAACACGAGATCTGGTTAGCTATTAACATGAGACAATACATAAGAGACCAAACTACCACTGTATGAACCAAATGCCTTCCCCTGCTTGTTTCAGGTGTTAAGGGCTAGGGACAATGTTTTCTCTGAGTCTGAGATCATGCCTGCAAGTTCATTTTAACGCTACTTAAAGTCTTACATCTACAACATTCTCCTCAGAAACTCTGATCCTGTCTACCACAGCAATCACGCTGTAAAGTCTGAGGAAGTGTTGGAAGACGGCACATTACCTCGTCTCTCTCTCTGCATCCTCCCACCGCCGCCAAAGAACATATCGAATATGTCCATGGGTGACCCGAAGCCACCACCAGAGCCACCCTCTTTGATGGCCTGCTCGCCTCCTTTGTCATACAGGTCTCTCTTCTTTGCATCTGAGAGTACTTCATAAGCTTGGGAAATCTGTTTAAACTGCGAGAAACATACACCGTGCCTCAGACACCCGAGTCCTAAAACCCCAAATGGCACCCCGGCGGGCCCCCGCCGCCGGCCACCCTCCCGCTCCCGCCAAACCCTCCCCAGCCGGTCCCCTCACCCTCCACTTCAGCACCCGCTAGGGCAGCCGGCCCCGCAGCCCCGTCCCGTCCCGCTGCCGACCTTCTCGCCCTCATTGGGGTTCTTGTCAGGGTGGTACTTCAGCGCTAGTTTTCGGTAGGCCTTCTTCAGCTCCTCAGCGGAGGCGTTGGGCTTCACGCCCAGCACATCGTAGTAGGTAGTCTCCTTCACCATGGCGGAGGGCGGCCCCTAAGCAGCGGGCGGTCCCGCACCCCACGGCGGCTCCTCGCCCAGCACCGAGCCCGACTTTTCTGGAAAGTTCCGAGCCGGTCCCGCATCCGGGCGCTTTTGAGCCGGCCCCGCCCCGCCCCGGAAGTTCCGCCCCCCTGGCCGCCGGGCTTTGGAGGTTGGGCAGCCAATAGGGGTAGGAGATGGAAAGCGCCTGGCCAATCACCGCCGCCCCTCGGCGGCCGATCTCGCCCGCCACCGCCACTCCCGGCGTGCACGGGCGGCGCACCCCACTGCGCATGCTCTGGGCGGGCGGTGGCTCCCGCCGTGCCCTGCGCGGCGGGCCGAGGCGCTGGGCGGGCGCCAGGGCGGTGTGTCGGGGAGCAGGCGCGGCTGCATCGCGCTACGCGTGTGTGCCGAGGAGGCCCTACCCCCAGCACTTCCCGCTCCAAGCGCTGCCGGCGCGGGCCCGTTCCTTGTGGGGAGGCACCGAACTGCAGGCGGGTACGCAGCGACACCTCGTCCGCCACCTTTCCGGCCGCACTCCGCACATTCCGCGCCCCCCGCGGGCAGTGTCGGGGCGGAGTTACTGCGCAGGCATGTTGGTGGCCCGGCTCGCCTCCCGCCCCATACTACCGCGCCTGCGCCGAGCCCTGGCTCCCGTCCCGGAGTCCGTAGGCTCAGGGCGCCTGCGCTGGGCCGCGCGCCGCGCCTGCTTTCTGGTCATGCGGGGTCTGCGCCGCAGCAGCCGATTGGCTGGCCTGGCTGCGGTGCTGGCGGCCCGCGCGCGGTAAGGGTGGGGCCCGGCGTTGCCATGGGGACAGGGCCCCGGCTTCCTTCCAGGCCGGCGGCCTGCGGCGCCGCGGGCCGGTAACTACCGTCGTGCGGCGGCGACAGAGAGGGGTCCGGCGGGGCTGGGGTCCTCCCGGCCCTCCGCGGGAGCTCCCTCGCGTCTGCATCGGCTGTGTGATGCCGGCGGTCGTTGCCGTGTGCCAGGCCCCCGCCCAGGTAGTAGGGCATCGAGGGTAAAGGCGGCCCCCTGAGGCGGGGTGTGTAGTGAGCGGTGGAGGGGGCCTGTCCTGACCAGCAGGCCGACCGGGAGGTGCAGCGGGGCGGGCCTAACCCCACGTTTTTAAGTGTGTGACAATGCTGGAGTTGCACTGGCAACAGAGGGTTGCTTTCCACCGGGATAAGCTCCCCAGAGTTGGGAAGAGGAGCGCTTAGTGCCAAGTACCAGGCAGGGGGGAGGGTGCGGGATCTTTGCTGTCCAGGATCAAATTGGTGTAAACGTGAGGGGCCAGTTTCATAGCATGGTCCATCTGCAGACTGTTGCTAGATGAAGCTTTCCCCCTGTCTCACCCTCTCTGTCTTCTGCTGCTTTCTTTGTTTTGGTGGGTAAGTTAATCTCTCAGATCAACTTGGATTCAGGGGGAAACATCACTTTTTTTGTGGGTAGGCTTTTCTGTCGGGTAGAACTGTTGATCCAGTTGATTTTTCCTATATGTGATCTGCAGATGTGAGAATGTATGGTGATGGAAATAAGGAAAATAGGATTGCGCTTTCAACAGCAACTTGCTCTTAGATTATGCTAGTGTTAATGCTGTGCCGTGCCTTGAATTTCAGAAATGTGAACCCAGTTAGCAGAAGTGACTCAGCTTATGAATAGGCTGGCAGCAGAATGCCCTGGACCCCATTCCACAGGAAGGTGACCTGTCCGGAAGCTATGTGTTAGTAACATACTGTTTGCTTTGCTCTATAGCACAGTGATGCGTGTGTGCTGGCTCGTGGGGAAAGAGAAATGCAGTCAGCGAATGAAACTGCCACACTTGGAAGCAGTGGTAATTGGGCGTGGCCCAGAGACTGGGATAACGGATAAGAAGTGTTCACGGCAGCAAGGTAAGGTTTAGCTCAAATCCCACTTTCTACATGCAGCAGCAACCAAACTTGTGAAGAGTGTGAGGTCTGAGCACTTGTACATACTCGTACACTGATAAACATATCAAGAAACATCATTCTTCTGTTTGGCTAAATTACAGTGAAGCTAATGGACCAATGTTGTGGCCTAATTCGTAAGCCTGCTTTGAGCAGGGTCTAAATGGCAAATCACAGTTTTTCTTTGAAATCTAAACAGGCTTTCCTTAGGCTTGCTTCTGCAGTCACTGGCTTATGGTCTCCTTTCTCTGCATGGTCCATAGTGTTGCCTGAATCTTTAAGTCATCAAGTTTTTTTTTATAAGCACTTACAGAGATCTCAGGGTCCTAAAAAATCAGAGGAGACACCTAATAACAGGAAGTTCACCTTCGTAAACTAAGGCATTGAATCTTAACATAAGTCCCTAGGTCCACAGTCATGTTCCACTGCCTGCAGTCTTGCTGTGTGAGTGGCACTTCATCTCCCTAGTCTTCCGCCAACTGATTTTTAGTATAACTTGATTTTATTAGATACACTGGGAGAATATATAAAAATACCTGTGATCTATAAAATATTCCCTTTCGTGTCTTCGCTGCCTTATCTTTCTTCCCTTTGGACACAGTCCTGCTCCATACCTTGTTGTCACAGAGGGCTGGTGAGAATAGCAAGAATGTGTAGACGACTTCCACAGGTTTCACCTTTATTCTGAAGTAATTTTGCTGATCCATGATGTGAAATACTCAGATGTGACTCAGTGTGTGGGCTGGTTCCATTTTGCCTGTGGTCCTGGAAACAGAGAATGAGACAGAAGTATTCTTTGCGTACATTCACAGAGATCAGCTTCAGAAGGTAGCAGATCTTAAAATACAGGAGTGTTTTCTGCAAGGCGTGGTTCAGCAGAGTTTTGGCATTTTTATTTACACTGGTTTGTGACACTTTGTTTTTTTTTTCCAGTTCAGTTAAAAGCAGACTGTAACAAGGGGTATGTCACAGTTAAGCAGGTATGTTTTTAAATGGATGTACAATATTTCTGATACTTAGTGGGATGGTTGTTTTACTTAAACTTCACAAATGCTGCAAGTGATGATTCTGATCACTGGGTCTGAAGGGCTTGAAGCTCTTTTATGACCAAGGAGAGCACAGTGAGTGGTCCTTGGAAGGGAACTGTCTTTTTTTTTTTTTGTGTACCTCAAAGGAAAGACTGCACTATTCCTTCCAGATATGCTCCAGACTCAGACAGCCAGACTTGCAGCATCAGAGAATGCTGCTGTGAATCATCAACCTGTTCTTCCAGGTGCTACGTTTGGGAGATTTTGGAGTTCTTTCCCTAAAATTGCTGATCTGCCTCCTGAGCCTTAAGCTTCTGAAGCTGAGGCAGCCCTTCATTTAAGGTCAAATTGCTTCTTATGTTAATGGGACTGGGCAGTTGTGGAAGGTTTTTGTTTTGATGGCTGATAGCCAAAGGTGTGGTCACCTCTGGGAAGGGATGGGATGTGAGACAGCACTGAAGGCATTCTCATGTTACTAACTGGATGGATGAAGGCCCACTCTCTCACACTTATTAGGACTAGTACCCCTGAGATAGTATGAAGGGAAAATTCTCTGGCTTCAGGTGCTAGGGCATGTATGTGTGCCCGCAGCATCAGTGTGTGTGGACAACACGTCAACATGTTCTGCCTACAGAGGAGTAACCTCTTCCATCAAATGCCTCCAGAGGTCAGTAAGCACAGGAACCACAACAGTATCTGGTGAATCCAGCAAAAGTCTCTCAGACAGTTTTTCACAGAGGTCAGCCTTAGCCACAATTTGAATACTGGGTTACTGGAATCTTAGGGCTGGGAATACTTTCTGGTGGTGGGTGCTAGCATGTTTTCGCTGCCTGCTCTAGAGTTGCTTCCCAGGTGATTGCTGTGCAGCACAGGGTTCCAGTCATCAGTTGTTTGATAGCGTATTGGCCCAGGGGATATGAAGTGTACTTGAGGTGAGTGAAACTGCAGAACTGTAGACTGAAGAGATCCTGGCTGGCATCAGGCGGGTGCTTCATCGCAGTGAATACTAAGCGGCGAGAGGCACAGTACCATCTTGTGAAGCAGGCAGGTATCGCAGTGACAAAGCTAAAGAAACATTCTGTGACAGAGTTTTATCAGTCACAGGGAAGAGCTGGTTTCCTAAAGCTTGTTTCCTGCATGACCGTTAACCAAAGCATTTTGCTGAAGTCGGAGACTCCTAATTTCCCTAGAGTCACCCTCATGATCAGGCAAAATCCACCTATCAAGCAGTCACTGTAGGTTGCCAGTGCCGCTTTGTGTTACCAGTTATGCCAGAGACAGAGGAAAATGTATTGCTTTTCAATTATCAGCTAAACTTCAGGTTACTTCTCAGTCTTTAAAACACTGTTTTGAGGGGGAAATTATTTTAGAGTTGCATGGAGCTGTAAACTGATGCTATGAGAGAGGCAGTTAAAAAATTGACCTTGCTGTCCTCATTTTCTGCTACAACAGAATAAATAACAGAGTTGGTTTTGTGAAAGTATAAGATGCAAAATGAAAATTAAAGCATTAAAAAACAGATAGGCTGGTACATACTTTGCACAAGCTGAGGTGGAGAGAGGTTTATCCTCTCTTGAAAGAACAGGCAAGTGTCACTGTGTTTGAACACAGTTTTCCGTGGGCTCGGGAAAGAAAAAGAAGACAGGAGCAAGGAGCTGATCCCTGTGTAGTGGACTCTTCTGGGGCCTCAGACAGACTCTTTTTTCCTGGTTTTTCTTTTTTTTTTGCCTATGCAGGAGGGAGTGTCTTGCAAGTGTTAGCAGTGGGCTGTGCTTGGTGAGCCAGTGGTTGTGAGCCTGAACTCCTTTCTCTCCTGAAATGAGCCAGAAAAGTGTGCTTGTGTATTTGAAGGCAAATGTGTTGATGGGACAGCATTTCGTAGAAACAAAAGATAAAATGCAGAAAAGAGAAAGTAAAATAATTTGAAAACAGGAAGCTTTCTGGGGATGATTGGGCTGAAATAATTTGTTAAAACTACTGTTACTCTTCAGAAATAATTGTTACTAAGGCTGTTATTATTTCAACAGTTGTTTAATAGGTTGTTAATTTTTTTGAGCAAAGTGTGGCATAGTTCTTGTTGTAACTCTGTAGTCAGCTGCACCAGAGCTGTCGGGTCCCTATGACACCATGCCCCTGAGGGTTGTGTGCTGACAGCTGTGATTGCAAGACTGGGCCATGGAGAGGTGTCTCCAGCGTTGGACTTCCTGATCCTCTAGAACAGATTGGTGTGGGGAGGGGGTGCAGTGAATACAAAACGTATTTGCTTTCCAATATAGTGATATTCCAGGACAACAGAGTGGTAGTTGGCGATTCCAATTACAAATTCATTTGCCTTTTTTTTTTTTTTTTCTCCCTACCAAAGATAGGAGTCAACCCAACTAGTGTTGATCTCGTCAATATTGGCAAGGGTGAAGAGGTGAAAATGAAGCCAGGCCAAGTTCTGCATATTGTGAATAAACTTTACCCCTACACAGTGCAATTTGCTGAAGAGTCAGGGAAAACTGTTACAGCAGCAGAAGAGAAAATGCAAACTGACAAGACACCATGTGAGGACTCCTGCAAGAATGATGATGTAGAGCTTGTGCCCAGAAAAACAATGAAGATGGAGGTGGTGGATACGCAAGGCAGTTCTGCAAATCCCAAGCTAAGCACTACTGGTGTATCTCCATGTGAAGGAACTTCGAGCAAAAAGGCAAGTGTATTGTTATTAGTACTTGTGCTGTTTCTCCTGGGGTTGTCTCCTCCATCAGGGCTTTGGTCTTTCACTTTTATGGGTACTACTGATGGGAAAGCATCTCAGGTGAACACAGATCCTCAGAATATGTAGAGCATGTGAGCTGACGTGCACTAAGGCAAAGACTCTGCTCCTGACATCCCCCAGGTCCTGACAAAGTTACCTGGGACCCCTTCTAACGTGAGCTGGGGTGTGTGTGTGTGTGTGAAGGGGCTTGCTTGTAGTGAATGAGGATTTAATGTCTGGTTCCTGCTGCAGTTTCTGCTAGAAGGACAGTCCACATGAGTTCAGTTTAGCTGGAGTCACACGAGGATACTGTAGTGGCTCCTGAGATGAAATCTGCTGTGTCACAAATAGAGCAGTGGTTATGTAAAAGCTTACGTACAGAGAATGGAACAACTTGGCCCTCTTTTATTTTTTTAATTGCCTTTTTTTTTTCTCCCTCTCCTGCTTTGGTCATTCCTTATGGTAGAACCATGTTTACATTAATGAATGTTACCAGCCAAAATCTTTTGAAAGGGAGTTTTTAGCCCTGCTGACATGGACACAATAAAAGACTGCTTAGTCTGGAACTATAACAATGCAGTTGCTGGAGGAGAAGGCACAGAAATGAAACCTGTCAGGACAAAATTTTAGTCCCAGGTTGTGGTGGGTTGATGACTTAGTCCATTTGTGAACTCAAGCTAGTTATATTAGGGCCAGATGTGTGGTAGTATGAGCAGGGAGACAAGATGATTCACACTGTTTCTCTGGATGCAGCAGGGAACATGGTCATGAAGGATGAGGAAAAGGCTGAGGTACTTAATGTCTTCTTTGCCTCAGTCTTTAACAGCCATACCAGATACCGTCAGGGTATCCAGCTCCCTGAGCTGGAAGACAAGGATGGAGAGCAAAGTAAACTCCCAGTGATCCAGGAGGAAGCAGTTAATGACCTGCTATGCCACCTGGACACTCACAAGTCTACGGGGCCTGATGGCATCCACCCAAGGGTGCTGAGGGAGCTGGCGGAGGAGCTTGCCAAGCTGCTCTCCATCATTTATCAACAGTCCTGGTTAATGGGGAGGTCCCAGATGAGTGGAGGCTTGCCAACGTGACGCCCATCTACAAGAAGGGCCGGAAGGAGGATCCTGGGAACTACAGGCCTGTCAGCCTGACCTCGGTGCCGGGGAAGGTTATGGAGAGGTTCATCTTGAGGGCGCTCACAGGGCACGTGCAGGATAACCAAGGGATCAGGCCCAGCCAACACGGGTTCATGAAGGGCAGGTCCTGCTTGACCAACCTGATCTCCTTCTATGACCAGGTGACTTGCCTAGTGGGTGAGGGAAAGGCTGTGGATGTTGTCTACCTGGACTTCAGTAAAGCCTTTTGACACCGTCTCCCACAGTATTCTCCTGGAGAAGCTGGCGACTCATGGCTTAGACAGGTATACTCTTTACTGGGTAAAAAACTGGCTGGACGGCCGAGCCCAGAGAGTTGTGGTGAATGGAGTTAAATCCAGTTGGCAGCCGGTCACAAGTGGAGTCCCCCAGGGCTCAGTTTTGGGGCCGGTCTTGTTCAATATCTTTATCGATGATCTGGATGAGGGGATTGAGTGCTCCCTCAGCAAGTTTGCAGACAACACCAAGTTGGGCGGGAGTGTTGATCTGCTTGAGGGGAGGAAGGCTCTGCAGAGAGATCTGGACAGGCTGGATCGATGGGCCCAGGCAAATTGTATGAGGTTCAACAAGGCCAAGTGCCGGGTTCTGCACTTTGGCCACAATAACCCCATGCAGCGCTACAGGCTTGGGGACGAGTGGCTGGAAAGCTGCCCTGCAGAAAAGGACCTGGGGGTGTTGATCGACAGCCGGCTGAGGATGAGCCAGCAGTGTGCCCAGGTGGCCAAGAAGGCCAACGGCATCCTGGCCTGTATCAGAAACATTGTGGCCAGCAGGAGCAGGGAGGTGATTCTGCCCCTGTACTTGGCTCTGCTGAGGCCGCACCTCAAATACTGTGTTCAGTTTTGGGCCCCTCACTACAAGTAGGACATTGAGGTGCTGGAGCGTGTCCAGAGAAGGGCGACGAAGCTGGTGAGGGGTCTGGAGCACAAGTCTGATGAGGAGCGGCTGAGGGAACTGGGGTTGTTCTCCTCTCTGGAGAAGAGGAGGCTGAGGGGAGACCTCATCGCTCTCTACAACTGCCTGAAAGGGAGTTGCAGAGAGGTGGGTGTTGGCCTTTTCTCCCAAGTGATGAGTGACAGGACAAGAGATGGCCTCAAGTTGCACCAGGGGAGGTTTAGGCTGGATATTAGGAAAAATTTCTTTACTGAGAGAGTGGTGAAGCATTGGAACAGGCTGCCCAGGGAGGTGGTGGAGTCACCCTCCCTGGAGGTATTCAAGGAGCGTGTGGACGTGGCATTGTGGGACGTGGCTTGATGGGCATGGTGTTTTGTGGTGTGGGTGGGTCTTTTTGTTTGTTGTGGTGTGTGGTTTTTTTTTTTTGGTAATGGTTGGACTTGATGATCTTACAGGTCTTTTCCAACCTTAGTGATTCTATGATTCTGTCAGCACTATAATCATGTTTGAACATCTTCCTCTATAAGAATATGATGAAGACCATTGTTGATAATGCCTGTAAAGTGATCTGAACAGATAAAACATCTGTTTTGAAAAAAGTGCAGTCGAGGCACCTTCTCTTAGGCATTCAGTAACGAAGTTAAGAGGTATTTGCTAGTGTTGGCTTGATCTTCCTGTGCCTTTCTTGTTTTCTGTACAAGCTACTCCTTGCACAATATCAAAGAATAAATACATCTAAGAGTAGGGCCACACACCGCAACCACTTCTTTGTTCTGTGCAGAGCAGCATGTGATACAACAGTTAATGGAGATAAAGAGATCCTTGTACTTCCTTTGGCCCTTGTGATCCATGAAGCAGAGGGTCTTTTAGTAAAATAATCTGTCATTAATAGTGATCAAGGACTGTGCCATAACATGTATGTGCAAATTATTAAGTTCAAACAGATCTACAGCTTCCTGTTGTTAAATTTCCAACATTTGAAAGACTTAACTTTGAATCTTAACAGGATCTTGTTAAAAGTTTTCAAAAGTAGCTTTTTGGGGGCAGCTGGAGCAGGGGTGTTGGCATTTATAGAAAGGAAATAATTCAGCTGTCATTCAGCTGTTTTGTTACTGTTGTGTACTAATGAAAGTATTTAACTGAATGCTTTAAAACATATAATTGGATTCTCAATTCTCTTATAAATTTTTTTTTTTTCCCTGTGTGCTTTAGGAACATTTAGGACACTGGAGTCAGGGTCTAAAGAGCTCCATGCAAGATCCAAAAATGCAGGTGAGAGCTGTACGCATGTACTTTACAGTATGTCTGTCTAACAAAGGAGCTTGCTTGCTTTCTTCTGCAGTTTACTTTAATGATCTGTTTAACCAGTGGAGTACTGCATAAGGGCTGAATTGTACTTGCATCTCTCTCTCTGTAGTAGCATTAATTTGGGAGTCTCTACTATACTGATTTTGCAGAATGTCATTATCTTAATTATCTTTGAGCTCTCTACACTGTCAAATTTGGCCAACAGGTTTCAAAAAGATTTTTGGGAGAGCAGGCGAGCAGCGCAGTTGCTTTGTTTCCTCAGGGAAACCAACTAAAATGGGGGTGTGGTTTGAAGCTGAGCAAGTAGTGGAGGTTCCTGTTCTCTGGCAGTTCGTACTGCCTTGTTTCCAAGCATGGTGCAGTTTCCTGGTTTCCAGCAAACTCATAACTGCAACACCTCTGTGCCAGCTGACGGGATGTGACCCCAGGCTCCTCCTCCAGTTTCTTCGTGCCAATGGGAATTTCCTGGGTGGTTTCTTTTAACCTTCTGTGGATGCTCCAGATGCACCTCCCTCCCTCTGCTTCCCTGTGGATGCACGATGGTTTTCCTTGAGCTCTTTTTTTGTTGTCTGCCACCTGCTTTTGGGGAGGTCAGACTCAAGATGCAGAAATCTGACAGACGTCTTTTGTGGCTGCAGTGTATACCCACTTTTTCGTTATTGTATTCTGAGAGAGCCCTGATAGAATCTTCCCTATTCATGTATAGAACTTACTTGCATTTTAGTTTTTAGGTTGTGGCAAATATATAGATAACTCCTTCTCAAAACCAAGCTTTTTAGCTCAACTCCAAAATAGGGAGAATGCTCTCCATCAGTATTCGACTGTCTGGCAGAGCAAGGCCTGAAGCTTGGGTTCATTTAGCTTAGGTTTTGGCTGGCTGACTGCTGCATGGCCATCTTAACATTAGAGATGTGTTTTTCCCTTTGTATTTCTCAGGAAGAGAATGTGTTCAGGAGAACGGATATCACAGACACCTGTGATACTTGCTTCTTGAAATCACTGAATAATTTCAGTTGGAAAAGACCTTTGGAGGTCACCCAGTCTGACCACTTGAACTCGGTGTGATTGCCCCAGCCTTTGTCCATTTGATTCAGGTGATGATCACCCTCAGGCTGAAAATAATTTCCTTGATAACTAATCAGAAGGTCTCTATTTCTTGACTATGTTTTTTTCTTTTTAATTCAGGTCTAAAGTGTTGAACTGCATAGAGCTGTAGGAGAAATGGATGCCCATTCTCCTGGCAATGCCAGCAGTTTCAAATGAGTCTTTGTATGGGGAATGATAAAGCTATTGAAATACTTGCGTACTTTTTAAACACGAAGCTTGATCTTCATCCCTTAAGCGGAATTTTGTATAGCACTTACCAAGACAGTGCTTTCTTGACACAAAAGATAAGCTGGTTTTAAAACTGTTCTTTGAATGTTAGAATACAAATAACTGCTTGTGACTTAGTGTTAGCTTTATTAGTTGTGGTTCTGAACTAAATACACAAACAATAGAACTCCTATCTTTGCTTTTTAATCAAATATTAAATAAACCACAGTATTTCTTTCTTCTGAAAACACTTGATCATGATCCCATTCCCACTGGCTGCATATACAGATCCTAATGTATGTATGTTAAAAATATGACAACATCAACCAGTCTTGCTGCTGAAAGAATCAGTCCTATGATTTGTGTGTTGATAAAATTCTAATCTTCCTTCCTGTAGAGCAAGACTGATCAGCTCTGTATATAAACATATGAGAATAATTAGCAAAGATGACAAAGACATCATTCATCTCTCACCAATAGATGCACTGCTAAGAGATCAGAGACACAGCACAGTTTCTGCTTCAGAACATGACATGTTTTTACTGCTAGAGGCAGGTTGTCCCCTGTGTTCCCCACATGCTTTGCTACTGTTTCTCTTCAGCAGCTCCATCAAATTGTTGCGGAAGGCAAAACAAAATGAGAACAGGAGAAGAAGGGCATGATAGACAGGAATCTCTTCTCCTTTTTCTGAGTGATCTTACAAAGTAGCACATTGGGTAGCATGAACTGAAATAGCTTGGACTTAAATGCTTTTGTCTGTGTAACGCTGGCAGAGGTCTGCAGCACTGAGCACACTATTTGTAGCACCTCTGAAACTTGTGTTTCACTCGAGAAATCTGTGAAGGAAGAGGCAGTCCAGTGCATTCCTATGTGCTCTATATTGAGCACAGTGCCGTGATTTTTGTTTCACTGACAGCAAAGCTTGAATGTAGCCTGATGGAAGTAGGGTTTCCTAGACCTCACTGGTATCTGAGTCCAGGTGATTTTCAAGAGAGTTCATATCCACCTGTAGCAATGGTTAACTTGCTGCTATGTAAGAATAGAAAGCTTTTTCCTTGAAGTTTATAAAGAGGGATGCTGGAACATTTCTCTGTAGCTGCGTGGTGTGTGGTATGGATGAGGGCACATATCCTGGACCAACTTAGTTCCAGCAAAAGTCCTCCTTGAAGTGGAATGCTCTGCTGCTTGATACTTCTCACCGTCTACTAATCTTCCCTGGCTTTTTTCCTGGCAGTCCCAGTTGCACTAGCAACACATACCTGTGCTTAAGGACTTATGCAACCACAATGGGACGTGCAGATGGACAACATCTCAAGATCCACTAAATATAGTGCTTATAGGAATAAGACATTTAACTTTCAATCAGTAAATAATCTAGTTAATTTGTTTTGCAAGGTTTACAAAGATGAAAAGACTGTAGTCATCAAGGATAAATATCCCAAAGCACGTTACCACTGGCTTATCTTACCATGGGACCCCATTTCAAGCCTGAAGTCAGTCACCGGGGACCACCTTGAACTCCTGGAACATATGCATGCAGTTGGGCAAAAAATGATCGAACAGTGCCCTGCCAGAGAGAGTCTGGAGTTCAGACTGGGTTACCATGCTATCCCCAGTATGAGGTAAGACCTAGGTGAGTCATCAGGTGAAGACCCTGTTCTTCTGGTTATACAGATTTGGGGCTAAATCTGTAATGTGATCTGACATTGCTAAAGAACAACTAATCCTCCTAAACACTACAAACAGTTTGGTGTCCAAGTCCTTTGAGTGCAGCTGCACACACTGCTGCATACGTGCTGATAGGCTATGCAGGCATCACGGGTCCGATGGGAAATGCCTGTTGGGTTCCCCTAGCAGAGACACTGTAGCTGGGGCTACAGTACAGTACGCCTGTGGTCCAGTCCCAGCAAAAGAGGCGGCACTGCCAATGGCCAAGTGGTAGGGCATCCCCCTTCCCAGGGCACCGATCTGGGATCAGAGGGTGACTCTTAAACCTATCAAGTCCTGCCTGATACTGACCAAGAATTCAAATCTTGTGTGTAAATACATGCAGATGTTACCGTGTCCAAATGCCTATGGGTATTGCAGTCAGTGTTCCTAAGTTGTTCTCCAGTTCTTGGAGGAAGTTTTGAGTCACTGACCAAGTCCCATTCAGGTACTCAATAAAGTTTAAAGCTTTGGTTTATTAAAACCACTGTCTCTGCCTTTTTGGAAAGTAGCAGGAATATAGACTGTAGTTAGGAGCCAGTGGAATATGCGGACTAGTGAACTTGACTGTTTAAATGAAACACTTGGCATTGAGGCAGTGCTTCCAGAACAGGCTGGGTTTCTTCTGTCGCAGGACTATGGGTCAAACAGGATAAGACTGACCCTTAAGGCTGGCAATCCAACTCTGCTGAATCATGTTTGCAACTGATACTGCTGCAGAAGAACTTTGAGCATTAACGTTTTTCTTCTATCTACATAATACATTTTGTTTCAGTCAGCTACATTTGCATGTAATCAGCCAGGATTTTGATTCTCCGGCCTTGAAAACCAAAAAGCACTGGAACTCTTTTACTACAGACTACTTCTTAAACTCTCAAGGTAATGATTAGAAAAGGTATTTCATAACACATAATCCTGCTTGTGCATTCTGGCTTTGGGCTTTTTTTCCAAACATGTGTAAGCCATAAATTCTGTTGTAGTAAGTGAAAGGTCTTACGTAATTCCAGATATTGGGGAATAGCACTAAGTAAAAGTCAACCAGATTTTGTGACTGGTTTGAATTAAAATGCTGTAATGACATGCTGTGCATGCGAAGCAGTGCGCAGAGATTCTGCAGTGTCATGTGTTTCATGACGCTACTGGGTCCCAATACCTCCTGTCTCTTATTTTTTTTCAGATGTGATAGAGATGGTAAGAAGCAAGGGAAAAGTGATGGTGAAAGATCATGTCTCTGAACTTCTCAAACTGCCCCTCAGATGCCATCATTGCAAACAACAGCTGTCCACTATCCCACAGTTAAAGGAACATCTCAGGAAACACTGGCCAAAATGACTTTGCAAAAAATCATCTTACAACCTATCTTCAGATTTCAGGCTACAAAATGTTAGTGGACATGTATGGTTTTTGTTAACTGGAATGACAAATATAATTTGGGAGAAAGTAGCCTGGAAGCAGCAGCATACTAACTTTGTAATAGCTTAGACAAAAAAACCCAAACCCAACCATAAAATAAAGTGACTTCTGCAATTGAAGGTGTGTTTGCAGCTTTGTTTTGGTAACTGCCACACTAATCTGCATGTGAACTGAAGTCTGGAAGAAGTGTTGTATTGGGATGAAAGGATTTATTTTAATTTGGAAGCTGAGGCGCTGAGCCCAGATCTACATTTCTACTGAGAAAGGAAAGAAACAATGATTTAGAGGTCTTTCTCTCGATGTCTTCTGCCTGTTGCTGAGGTTTCTCTTAAGTGATAATGTGGCAGAGGCTGGTGTGGCTGACAGCAAATCTGTCCAAGGAATGTATGAGAGCGTATGGGGAAGAGCTACAGTATCCCCACTTCGCTGTGCCACAGCATGGCTTGAAGATTTCAGTGCTGCTGAACGTGCCCTTAGCTATGGAGCAGGCATCGCCCCTCACCAGGGTAGTCACTGCTGAGGTTCTAAGAGGGGCAGCCTATCATCTCTTTCATGTTCAAGGGTATATTTAATCATCTATATATAAAAATACATGTATAATATGCAATGACCGGCTTTACCACTGCCCAGAGTAATAAACTGTTGAAGTTTGCAGTTGCCTGGTTGCATATGTTGAGGTTGGTACAGAAATTGTGTCGTTTAATGCTGCCCTGGATTTTGGTGAACCTCTATCATTTGACTGTTGTCAAGATGTGAACTCCCAGCTAGGCAGCAGAGCAGTAGTAATAAAAATCTGTTTCTGGGTCCAGAACTGGTATGTAGGGTTCAAGTTCATTCTAAGCCCAGCTTTGACTTGTTAAGTCAGATGCCCTCAGGGTGAAAAGGCTTTCGGTAGAAGAGCACACAGAGCTCTTGTTACACACAAAAAATGCTGTTCCTAACTCTTTATAAAACGTATTCTGGGGGGAGAGGGTGTCCTCTTCTTCCATGCCCCCATGCAGCAGCATGTTACTACATGCTCTGATGGGGCAAATAGTGACCTGTTGCTGCTGGAAAAGAACAAAGACATTCCTGTAGTGGAATGGGGGACAGGAAGGGTGGGGGGTTGGCTGTGGCCTCATTTCAAACACCAGTCACACTTTAGTTTTTGCTGACATTAGTAGTAGTATGCCTTAATTTAGAAAGCAAAACTGAAAAAAAAAAAAGGGGGAAACGATGACAAAAGCACAGCCAGTCTAGGGATTCACTCTTGACACAGTCAAACTGGGGCTTCACTTGGCCCCAGACGTGCTAATGTCTAGCAACAGGAACTATTTAGTACCAAGAGCAGTTGCAAATGCGGGAGAACTGTGGTCTTCCTCATGTGGCAGATGCAGGCCAGAAAGGAAAGCTATGCTGCTTCACAGTTAAAGGCACTGTTCATGACCCACAGCTCGTCACATGTGGGTGGGTGTCATGTTTTTAGTACCTCTCAGAGCAAGCTGAAGTGAAGCACAAACACCTGCAATCCATTTATACAGAAATGGTGCGCAGCTGTCTAAGTCACAGTTGTCACACACTTGCGTGCAGAGCACTGGTTTCTGAGGGGCAAGCCTATGTGTGATGTCATAACTCAGTGGCATCAGTAGAACTGCTGACACCAGGGCTCCAGGCACCCATCTGCTGCTTGCACTGACCCCCGGTGGAGTGGTGGCAGGGCAGTGCTACTGAGAAGCATGTCCAGCACTTAAAGCTGTACAGGAAAGGGCTGCAAGAACGAACAGCAGCAGTGGATACAAGCTGTTTGAAGCCTGTAAGGGACAGCCACATATCCGTGACCAACGGTAGCCTCAAGGCCATGAAGGAAACTAAAGCAGTAGTTGTAGACATTGGCACAGGTTACTTCAAGTGTGGCTTTGCAGGGGACCCATGGCCTTCCTACATTGTTTCATCTACAGTTGGTAAGCGCATGCGGGAGACTGGGAGGAATCAAGAAGAAACCTTTGTTGGAAGACAGCTTCAGAATAGCAGTGTACCCTTCACACTCATCAACCCAATCAGACATGGCATAGTGATGGATTGGAACTGTGTCCAAGATACTTTGGAGTGTATTTTCCAGACAGAGATGAGGATTCAGCCAGAGGACCATGGTGTTCTGGTGTCAGTGCCTCCCCTGTGTTCCATCACTGACAAGGAGAGATACGCTGAGATGATGTTTGATGGATTTCACATGCCTGCCATCCACATTGCCTACCAATCCCATTTATCCATGTACTCTTACGGAAAAACTTCAGCTCTTGTGGTGGAAAGTGGCCATGGAGCTTCGCATGTGGTTCCCATCTATGAAGGTTATGTTCTACGTAGTATCACTGGGAGAGTAGATTACGCTGGCTTGGACATCACACGTTATCTCATGAAGTTACTAAATGAGTCTGGAAATGTGTTCACAGAACACCAACTAAACATTGTACAAGATCTCAAAGAGAAGTGTTGTTACACTTCTCTGGACCTTACACAGGACTTGAGTTTGCCTGTTCAAAAACAACAAATGGATTATGAACTGCCGGATGGACACCTTATCACTGTAGGTAAGGAGAGATTCCTTTGCGCTGAAGCACTCTTCAAACCAGTCTTACTTGGCTCACAGCAGCCAGGGCTTTTGCAGCTGACACTCAACTGTCTCAACAAGTGTGATGCCGATATCAACAAAAAAATGGTGGGCAATATCCTGCTGTGTGGGGGCAGCACTATGATGGAGGGCTTTGCTGACCGCTTCCAGATGGAACTGGCCAGGATGTGCCCCAGTGACAACCTCATCACAGCTGTGTCTCCTCAGGGAAGGTATTCTGTCTGGATTGGTGGGTCTATTCTGGCCTCACTGCACTCTTTTCAGGAGCTCTGGGTTTACAGAAGTGAATATGAAGAACATGGTCCTTCCTGTATTTTTAAGAAGTGCTTCTGAGGAAGACACTGGATGCCTTAGAAAGACCAGTGTTGACAAAGAGTACCTGAAGCAATTCAAGAGCACCTCCCTTCCACCCTTTGCTGCAATTAAGAGATTTCTGCTGGAGCTGTATTATTTTTGTGATATTGTTGTGTGCCTGAAATAGCTTTTTTCCTTTTGGATTTTGTATTTAATGAAGCTAGACAGCAGGCAGGTGACAAACTTCTACTCTTACAAAAGAATCGGGCTTCCATACAGCCACGTTTGCTCAGGAAGTGGGACTTTTCTTAAGGTAACTCGGTATTTCTGCATTAATGGCTTACTTCAGTTGCTGATAACTGCATGTTTGTAAGAGCCTCAACAGAACTCAGAATTCTGAGCAAATTCAATGTGTTTGTAAAGACAGCAGCTAAGGCAGAATATATTTCAAGATGACATGCATCACTAAGAAAGCACAAGAGCATCCTAGCAGGAATCAAGGGAAAGCAGACTGCTGGCTGCTGCTGAAAAGAAGCCAAGGTTCAGCAACTGCAGCGGTAGGAAGCAGGAGACCGGACATCTTCCCTGGAGGCTCACAGACACTAGGTGCTGCTTCCAGCTCTACTGCTCCTTAGTCAAAGTTCACTCAAGAGGGAGAAGGATAGGGGAAGACAATGGAGTTCAGTGATGAATTACCATATGAGTGATTTAGAAGACTGGTCTTCCACCTGGATGGCAGATTTAAAGTGATTCTGCTTTGATGGGAGAACAGGAAAACAAGTCTAAGACCAGAGGGTCTTCAGCTTTGACCATCACCATGATAGAAAAGCAGAAGAACGCATATACATACATTAAAGGAACTGCTGTGTTTATGTTACCGAAAATTGTAACCAAGAAAACTCTCCAAACCAGATGATAGTTTAGAAAGCCGACATTGGTTTATTGCAGCGCCGGGTGCATGGGGGATCTTTCCTCCTAGCATGCACACCGGCTTGCAATCATGACAGATTTAAACAGTTAACAAAGTTAGTTATGCCTACTGGTCCCACCCCATAGCTAACTATTGGTTAGGATCTTCCTTACTTCATCTTATAGCTCTCTTTTAATTCACTACGCGTGCCCAGCGAGTAGGGGGCTTATTTGGGTTGGGGGCTTTTCTAGCTCAGAGGTGTGGTTTTTAACATTGTAATGAGGTAGGTCAGCCTTTAGGGCACCCATTTGGGGCATTTCTCTGACTTTGCTGTTTGGTATGTAAACAATGCCAAGTCTCAAGTTTGCATATCAGCCATTATCAGGAGACCCAGAGGCTATATCAGGTGCTATATCTCAGTAATCTCCAGGTAAACAACATCAACATAACCCAGTACAGGTAGTCACCACACCCAGCCTGTTTCCAGGAAAACTAATGCATATTTCAGTTTGTGTGATGCAGGATCTTCTTAACTCATCTGTACAAAGTTTGCACAAAGGGGTCTGTTCTTTGTATGCTAACTAAATTGTTTAAGTCTTTGGTATCATTTAGGCACAGGCATGAATCCTCAGTAAGCCGGCAGTAGCTTTACCTTTTCTTGGATTCTTTAAACAGGGATTCTCTTTCTAGACATTAGGCTGCGCAAGATCTCAGCATTTTCTGGCACCAGATTTAGGAATGTCAGGAATTAGTGGTGTCAGGTGTCAGTGTCGCATTTCAGTTGCAGGGCCAGAGCCCTCCATACCCTGGGGAGGACTGCACACTCTCTCATCACTTCTTTCTCCAGATCTGAAACACAGCTCCTGTATTTCATCTTGGACTACATTCTGCTACCATTTTGAAGACCCCAATTCAGTAAAACACTCCTATCCCACACAGCCTTTCATGTGTTTTGCCTTCTCAAGGCTTTACTCTTGGAGAGTCTCTTTCCAGTGTAGTCACAGTACTTGACAAGAGGCTTAAGCCATCCCCACACCACCCAGAATAGGTCACGTAACTCAGAACAGCTGGAAATAAGACCACTCCAGTGCTTCACCCAACACTGACAAAGGATTGTTTTACCGCTTCACTCTAACAACCCCAAGCCAGCCCAGCAGACACAGTGCAAGCCCACATGGCCATCCCAGTATGATGCAGTTCTCACATCACAAAAACAATGATCTGCAGCACTGCGCTGATGATCTGCAGATGCCAGTGCTGTGCAGTAAGAACACAGCCCATTGCTGCGTCATTAGGTACGTCCAACAAACAGGAAGTGCCTTGTTTGTGCTGGCATTTTTCCACAGCACCTAACTGAAATGGCTTGCATTGAACACAGCAGCTGCCAGGCCAAAATTAACTGAGGGAGAGGGGGGCTGCTACTGCTGAAAGAGTTTCCAGCCTCACTTCGAGAGCTTGTCCCCTTCCTCTGCTCCCAGCCCTGCCGCTGTTACTTCTCGAGTGAGATCGCAGAAGCATTCTGGGGTAAAACCTAATTCTCAGATATAAGATTAGATCAGTTCCCAGCTGAAACAGTTCTGCAGTAGCGCATAGCATAATCAGGATACAGCTGCCTATCAGTCAGTGCCATACAGCAGCATTAGCTGATCTTCTTTAAACTCAGATAATTAGGGTAGTATTACCCAGCAGTGTGTGACATTGATGCCCCCCCACCTCACACCCCCGCCCCCCCTGGCTTTTATTCATGTTTTCCTCTACCCAACATCTCCCTGGTGTGAATGGGCACACTTTCAGGACAGTAATGGCTGTTGGTACTGCAGGGTTCACTCTGATGTAACAAAGCGATTCTGATGAAAATCTGCTATGACCAACATCTAGCTGCAACAGAGAAAACACAACTCATTTGTTTAGCAACTACAACAGTTTGCTATTGGTACAGACTTACTGGTGAGATCTCTAATGCAGGCTGAACAGCTTAAAAATGTGACCTGTCATCCTGGCAGGTACCATCCACGGCAGGGAATGATGGCAGAGAAAAAAAAATAGCCCATCCAACACTGGTGGGGTTGCTTCATCCAGAATGGAAGAACAGTGTGGGAGATGTTGGATTCAATCAGCAGCGTTCAGAACTGCACACCCTGTTACTCCCCAACCTCAAAAACCACCTCTAAAGTGGGCCATGAGTGACTGTCCCCATTAGCGTTATGCCATACAGGTCACAGTCACAGTTGCATCAGGTGGAGGCACCCTTCACTTGCACAGCCCTAAGAACAGTGTATCAGAAACGCCAGGACAACAATGGTTCCTCTAAAGATGTAATGGAATTATATGAAAAGTTACAGTTCAGAGTCCACTGGGATTCCTTGGCTTTTAGTTATTGGAGAAGATGCAGTTTCCACTGTAGATTTTTACTGAGTTTTGGTGGAATAAGTAATTCTGGATCTGAAAGGCAAACAGGACAAGTGTCAGAACAGAGGATAATAGCAATATGGTTTCTTCAGGAGCTGTCAACTACTTAGTATGCTTTTCTTTATATCAAAGGACACTGAGAAGTCTCTGACACATAGCATTTTCTTTTAGTGAAGGATCACCAGCCTGCATGGAAGAATGCCCCCAGCAGAACTGCTTACAGAAATCAACCTCTGGGGCAAATCAAGTCCCCTCCTCCATTAAGCGTTACCCTTCAGAATGAGGAGGTAACAATCAATGGCAGAAAGCAGAACTCTGTTCATTCACCAATAACTGGGACATCACATGCAACAGCCAGCTGGCTCTGTTAAGTTTGAGTTAGAGGCACAAGGTTTTCTCTGGAGCCAGCCCTAGCAAGTGGCAATAAGCAGGTCACATCTAGAGGTTTATTAGAGGATTTCTCCACATAATTCCAGGACTAGAAGGGGAAGAGATTGTAGGATTAGTGGGGAAGAGGGAAGACAGAGGGAAGATGGGACCAGCTCTTGCTAGGTCTCTCAGCCCAAAGTTTGTATGAGCTGCAAGGACTTCAAGATGGCAAAGCTCCATGACATACTGTAGCCTGGCCTGGTCAAGAGCCTGGCCGGCAAAGCCAGATAGAAAAATTCAGCGTGTAAGTTATAAGCAGAATTATCTAACACATTCCCTAAGAAATCAGACTTCCAATTCTCCCACAACAGGCACTACACAGAGAGGAAGCCAGAGCACAATTCATACAGTAGTTTTAGCATAGGACTTCAGAGCAAATAAAACCTTATTAGGAAGACTACTCTCTTGCCACAAGGCAGGAGGGTACACCATAAATAAAAGCAAGAAACTCCTATAACTGAAGAAATGCTACAACTGTTGGCAGGTAGAAATGTTTGGACAGCCTCAAAGCCCACTGACCTCACTGCCATTTCACACCCACACCTTGCTCAGACCCTCAACTAACCTTGTACAACAGGAGTCATCATCCTCTTCTGTTGATAGGCAGCCATAATGCTGTTTGCAGTTGAATTGGGTCCCAGGACCTGTATGAAGAAGCAATACCCATGTTCCAACCTGCACAAAGCAAAGGTAAAAGCAGAGATACCTACAACGAAAACTCTACTGTTAGTCTCCAAAAGCAGAAGCATCTGCCTGCAGGACACCTCATAGAACAAAGTGACCAGGAATATGTGATCAGAGCCCAGTAATGTCTCAGAAAAGTTAACACAGAGGCAGAAAGAGAGAACTGCTTTTGGATGGCTTCTCAGGACACAGAATCCTTATCCCGGCACCTACTTCTTTACAGCACTGTAAGTGTCATAACTTGGCAGGACTGCTTTCATTACAGTGCCAGCAATATTTAAAGTTCATTTGAGAGTCTCAGCTTGCTGTCACATAGAACAGTTTTAATCTGTCCTTAGAGTCTTGCTAATCAGTAGTTAGGGAGAAGACACTGGGGAATATCTTGTGTGCCCCATGAACACTCAGAAGCTACTCGTTAGAAATAAAGACTTCTACTTTAGAAGGAAACAAAGTGCAGTTCTCGCGATATTCTGCATTAAGCTGAAGCTTAGAAGCCTAACATAACCCTTCTTTTTGCAATATACTCCTTATGATATACTAGTTCAGACTAAATTGACCAGTCTGGTAGCTTTTCACTTCACAACACCAGGTCGGACAACCACTACTCCAGTACATCAAAGCTATGCTAACACTTCAACCATCAGGCCTAAAAAAGAAAACAGTGTTCCTATGTTCTACAAATTGCTTAAGATTGAGCTTATGAAAAGAAGTGACGGCTAGGACAAGGCAACACAAGCCTTACGAGACCTCATCATGTCCAAAGTGACATTCAGTGCAAGCGTCACAGCAGGCTGTACCTGTTGTACACATTTAGCGGGTACTGACTTCACAGGTAATGTGCAGAATATCTATTTGACTTCTATAGAGAAAAAGCACATCTGGAAAGCCAGGGAAGGATTCTGGACTCTCTGCTAGAGAATGCGAAATACTGCTAAATACTTGGTATTGCATAGCAGGCGTGATGGGTATTGTGGATGAGCACAGACCGGGTCGACAGGGCTCTGCTGCAGGTCTGGAGTCCAGATTTCTGGAATCGAGGTCTCCATCAACTGCAAAACCTCTTCTAGGACTTGCTGCAGCGCCCCAGCTTGCTCATCATAACCAAACAGCACAAGCTGCTTCAGAAGGATGTGTATGTCTCCTACAGGAGGGAATAGAAGCACAAGCAATAGCAATTAACACAGGTATGCTAAATAAACAGCTGTATTTCTCTAGTATCAGGGCACAGGAAGGGGAGCAGCAAATCAGAACTGACTCTGTCCCTGCCCAGGCCCTACAGCGCCTGAGTACAAATGTGAGACAAATCTGTCATGGCACTGACAAGGCCTCACTTCTCTGCTCCCAAACTTCAAGCGTGGAGAGCTCACATTATTAGGTGTTCTTCTAGGCACAGAGGCAGATGAACTAAATCAAGGTCCAACACAGATGGTCTTATGGACCAGGGAGGTCCTCTCCCCAGCATACCCATTAAGAACAAGAGGGGGCACACTGCCTCAACTGTCCTCACAAGCTTCGGAGTGGATTAAGATGATCAAGTGTCCTACCCTTCACAGTCTCAACAGCACGAACATTTTCTCCCAGAACTTCCAGAAGGGCCATGTCTTCAAAAGCACTCCCCTCCTTCAAGCTGTATCTCTTGCGCTCAGCCTTGCGCCGGTTCTTTGAGGATCGCCTGGAAAAGCAGGATGCTTAATTACAGTATGCACAACAGGATTAGCTGTAACAGGGTAAGTCTGAAGGAACATCAACAGCGTGCATGAAACTTGTTACTCAAGTCCTTACTCTCTCCAGTGAGAGCTTATGTATCTTTCTGTCAATGTTTTTGGTGTTACTCAACCAATATCCTTTGCAGTCTGAAACACAAGTCAGTAGTTGGGCTGTTTTTCTACTACAAAAAGGACTGCTCTGTGTTCCAGCAAGGTTAAAGCACAAAGTAGGGTAAATTGTTAGGCAGTAGTCACTAGCAGGCAAAGCTGAGCTCCATTTAAAACAATTTGGTGCCAGGGTCTGTGCTTGTCTGTGCACATTTTCATTTCTGCTATCTCACAGAATCACAGAATCATTAAGGTTGGGAAAGACCTATAAGATCATCAAGTCCAACCATAAACCCAACACCACCATACCCACTAAACCATGTCCCAAAGTGCCACGTCTACATGATTTTTAAACACCTCCAGTGATGGTGACTCCACCACCTCCCTGGGCAGCCTGTTCCAATGCTTCACCACTCTCTCAGTAAAGAAATTTTTCCTAATATCCAGCCTAAACCTCCCCTGGTGCAACTTGAGGCCATTTCCTCTTGTCCTGTCACTTGGGAGAAGAGACCAACACCCACCTCTCTGCAACCCCCTTTCAGGTAACTGTAGAGAGCGATGGGGTCTCCCCTCAGCCTCCTCTTCTCCAGACTGAACAACCCCGGTTCCCTCAGCAGCTCCTCACAGGACTTGTGCTCCAGACCCCTCACCAGCTTCGTCGTCCTTCTCTGGACATGCTCCAGCACCTCAATGTCCTTCTTGGAGTGAGGGGCCCAAAGCTGAACACTGTATTCGAGGTGTGGCCTCACCAGCGCCGAGTACAGGGGCATGATCACCTCCCTACTCCTGCTGGCCACACCATTTCTGATACAGGCCAGGATGCCGTTGGCCTTCTTGGCCACCTGGGCACACTGCTGGCTCATATTCAGCCGGCTGTCAATCAACACCCCCAGGTCCTTTTCTGTGGGGCAGCTTTCCAGCCACTCATCCCCAAGCCTGTAGCATTGCATGGGGTTGTTGTGACCCAAGTGCAGGATTTGGCACTTGGCCTTGTTGAACCTCATACAATTGGCCTGGGCCCATCGATCCAGCCTGTCCAGATCTCTCTGCAGAGCCTTCCTACCCCCCAGCAGATCAACACTCCCGCCCAACTTGGTGTTGTCTGCAAACTTGCTGAGGGTGCACTCAATCCCCTCATCCAGATCATCGATAAAGATACTAAACAAGACCAGCCTGAAAACTGAGGCCTGGGAGACTCCGCTTGTGACCGGCCACCAACTGGATTTAACTCCATTCACCACAACTCTCTGGGCTCGGCCATCCAGCCAGTTTTTTACCCAGTGAAGAGTACACCTGTCTAAGCCATGAGCCGCCCATTTCTCCAGGAGAATACTGTGGGAGATGGTGTCAAAAGGCTTTACTAAAGTCCAGGTAGACAACATCCACAGCCTTTCCCTCACCCACTAGGCGGGTCACCTGGTCATAGAAGGAGATCAGGTTGGTCAAGCAGGACCTGCCCTTCATGAACCTGTGCTGGCTGGGCCTGATCCCTTGGTTGTCGGGCACATGCCCTGGGAACGCCCTCAGGATGAACGTCTCCATAATCTTCCCTGGCACCGAGGTCAGGCTGACAGGCCTGTAGTTCCTGAGATGCTCCTTCTGGCCCTTCTTGTAGATGGGCGTCACGTTGGCAAGCCTCCACTCATCTGGGACCTCCCCCGTTGACCAGGACTGTTGATAAATGATGGACAGCGGCTTGGCAAGCTCCTCTGCCAGCTCTCTCAGCACCCTTGGGTGGATGCCATCAGGCCCCATAGACTTGTGAGTGTCCAGATGGCCTAGGAGGTCATTAACTGCTTCCTCCTGGGTCATGGGGAGTTTATTCTGCTCTCCATCCTTGTCTTCCAGCTCAGGGAGCTGGATTCCCTGAGGATACCTGGTCTGACTATTAAAGACTGAGGCAAAGAAGGCATTAAGTACCTCAGCCTTTTCCCCATCCTTGGTGACAATGGTCCCCGCTGCATCCAGTAAAGGGTGGAGATTCTCCTTGGCTCTCTTTTTGTTGTTGATGTATTTGAAAAAACATGTTTTGTTATCCTTTACGACCGTGGCCAGACTGAGCTCTAGCTGGGCTTTTGCCTTTCTGATTCCCTCTCTTCATGACCTAACGAGACCCTTGTACTCTTCTTCAGTTGCCTGCCCCTTCTTCCAAAGGTGGTAACTCTCCTTTTTTTCCCCGAGTCCGAGCCAAAGCTCCCCGTTTAGCCAGGCCAGTCGTCTTCCCCACCGGCTCTTCTTAAGGCACATGGGGACAGCCTGCTCCTGCACTTTTGAGCTTTTCTTCTTGAGGAACATCCAGCCTTCCTGGACCCCTTTGCCCTTCAGGACCATCTTCCAGGGGACCCTCTCAGCCAGTGTCCTGAACAGGCCAAAGTCTGCCCTCCGGAAATGCATGGTAGTGGTTTTGGTGAACCCCCTCCTTACTTGGCCAAGAACTGAGAATTCTATCATCTCATGGTTGCTAAGCCCAAGATAGCCTCTGACCTTCACTTCTCCCACTAGACCCTCTCTGTTTGTAAACAGCAGGTCAAGCAGGGCACCTCCCCTGGTAGGCTTCCTTACCAGCTGTGTCAGGAAGTTATCTTCCACACACTCCAGGAACCTCCTGGACTGTTTCCTTTCTGCTGTGTTATATTTCCAGCAGATGTCCGGTAAGTTGAAGTCCCCCAAAAGAAAAAGGGCTTGCGATTGTGAGACTTCTGCCAGTCGCTTGTCGAATGCTTCGTCTGCCTCTTTGTCCTGGTTGGGCGGTCTATAACAGACACCCAGCAGGATATCTGCCTTGTTTGCCTTCCCCCTCATCCTCACCCATAAGCACTTGACCTTTTCATCACAATCATTGAGCTCTATACAAAGCACTCCCTAACATACAGAGCCACCCCACTGCCTCTCCTTCCTTCCCTATCTCTTTTGAAGAGCTTATAGCCATCCATTTCAGCACTCCAGTGCAGCATCTCCACAAGCTGTGCACTAATACAGCTCAGCTCCTGCCCATTATCACAGGAAAGCAACTTCTAATTGCAGGCCAGTACTAGTTGCATAATGTTCCCAAATGATCAGCACATTCTGTATGTTCTATTCAGTATGCTGAATACTGCATACCTGTGCATTCTCTTCCTCTTTTCATCTGGGCCACAGAAAATGCCCTAAAAAGTCCACACTTTTCCCACACCTGTATTTTTCCACATTTCATCTAGGGAATTCAGAAGTGGTCCCACAGACTACACTGGCCTCTAAGACACCCCACCCCACACTGCAGCTCACATTCTTAAGAGCACACAAAGGCAACACAGACACCTGCTGTGGGAAGACATCAGTATGAGATGTAGTAGCAGCCCCACCCATCAAGTGCAAAACCTAGGATACAGAGCACAAGCCATGCGCACAAGTGGTTTATGTTTGAGGAGTTCTGCCTGTATTCTGTGTCAAGCTTCCTACAGCCAGCTATTCTGGCAACATGCCCAACACCCACAGAGCCAGCTCCTGCCCAGAGTCTGTGTTCACAGCTCCTCTGCTGGGCACTCAGTTCCTGTTGCACTGGTAGGTTCTGGCATTTTCTGCTCTCTCCCTCCCAGTAAGAGTTAAAATACCCATGAAATGCCTGTAATTAAAGCAGCTTCAAGGCATGCACAGCTGCAAGGAGGAGCATGCCAAGCATAAGCAAGCTGCCCTCCCAAATGCTGATGCCAGAGCAGCCACTACCTAATTTGGAAGCAGATACCTACGCTGATATTCTTGAATTGCTGTGTGAGTATTTGCTGTTCATGTCGCTGGCTGTCACAACGCTGCTAGTTTCAGAGAAAAGATCCAGTTCTGGGCAATTTGGCATTTCAAAATCTGCAAAACATGTTAACAACTGTCACAGTATGGAAAAAGGTCACAGTTATTCCAAGCTTTCTCTCTGTGTAATCTATGCAGCTTGTTGGAGAAACACCTTGGGCAGATTCGTTCTACCTGCTGGAGTTTTGGAGCCTTGCAGCTCTCAACCCCACTCAGCCAGCACACAAGAAGAAACATCCATTGTGAGAAGAACACTCCTCCTCTGCCCTTATGGGGATTGTGATATTAAACAGCACAATCAGAGGGATGACAATCTCAATGCAGCAAATCTGGACCAGGACAAAGCATTCTGCTTTCAGAAAACTTCCCTGAGCCTGTGTGAGCTGTCAGGTGAATATGCCTAGTAGGTACTCGGCACAAAGGACATGCTGAGCACTGTCTGACCCAGCCAAGCTGGTACTGTAGAGATTATGATGTGTCATTTTGAAAAGCTTTCAGGTGCATTTTGATCCCGTGAAAGCTGTGACACAGACAGCACTGAAAATAGAGCTGTCTTTACAGAATGGGCAAGGTCAAACAATCACAGTCCAAGTATGGTGTGAGAAGGGGGTGAGAAGAATGCTGCTCTACTGTTGTAGATACCACTGGAGCTAGAAGAGAGCACAATGGAAACCACAAAGAAAAAGATGATCACAGTTACTTATGCAGGAGAAAGTCATATGCATTTCAGTACCAACCCTGCAGGCTCTCACAAGCCTTCTCCTTCAGCTCTCGGACCACTTGCAGGCGACTCTTATGGCGAAGAAATGCTGTTTTCTGAGAATCTAGGAAGATCAGCTGACTTTTCTGAGCTGCTCAATAAGAAAATCAGAACATGAACATTTGTGCAAGAGAACGAGAAAAGCATTTTTTACACAAGAAGTTTGAAGGAGCACAGTCCTTCAACAAGCTCAGAAGTCAGGTGCAAAGCACAAAAAAGGACTCAAGTGGAAGGAAATTCAAAGCTTATAATACAGGAGCCCACCAAACAAGATGCACCTGGATGTGGAGTGAATTAACCTACCAGACAAGCATTTTTCAGAACAAGAGTCTGTTTCTGATACAGGAGGAGCAGAAATCTGTGGCCGAATCTCTTTATATTAATTAGGTTCAAATTAAAGAAAAAAATCCCTTCACTCATAAAGCCTACTGCCCACAGCATGAAAAGGAAAAAAATCCAATAGTAACCAAGCATCCTTCCTGGATGGAAGGGAGAATACAGCTATCAAATCATATTTTTCAAAAACTACTCATAAAAGCTTATAGGACAGCCCGCCATTTTCTTAGTCCATAGCTCCTCCACCACATGTACTCTGGAACAAAGACTGTCCTGCTTATTCGTGGACATGCAGACACAGACTCCTTTGCAGTTTGTGACTGAGGTCTGGAAAAGCTCAAAAAGAGCTTGACTAAGCTGAGAACAGCCCATGACACTGCAGGGCTTCAAGCTGCATTGAGTAGAGCCAAATGCAGCTAACTGGGCAGCATCAGTTAGGCAGAATCAAAGCATCCTTCCATACAGCTTCCAGTACTGGAGTGCTGTGACTTCCCACAGACCCAGTAAAGATCTTCTTCAGCCTCTATAGCACAGAGAAGTCTCAGATTCTTGCACAGATTCACCTTCCAGAATAGCAGGTTTGAAGTTGGTCTCCAAGATATCCAGTCTACCATACTTGTGAATCTGAATCAGGGAAAGGAAACAAGGTATTATTTAAAGATCTAATCCAGATCCCAGCCCTCTGTTTTGCACTCTAAAGAAGTATTTCCACTCTGGTTCTTGTGCCCTGAAATGTCTTACCAGTCTTAAAGCCTCTTCCCAGAGAGCCCCTTCTAAGAGCAGGAGAACAGCCTCTTCATAGTCCTAGAAGGAAAGAGCAACCATGTACTGCTACTGATGCTAGTAATACACACTCAGGTAACAGCTATTCAGATGCACATTTCTACACAGCAGTATCACAGTCAGGACAGGAAAACACTACTATGCCAGCTACTTTGAAGTGCTGACATAAAAAACCAACTAAACAAACCATGTTACTTCTCATGCTGAGGGGAAATCCCTCTGGACCTCTGTCTTCCTTACTCCAGCCCCCATGCTTCAGCTCTCTGAGACAAAAGCTTTTCATACCAAAGCAGAGGCAGCTTCATGAGTGGAAAAACTCAGGGACACAGCATTTATCCCCACCCTGCTCACTGCATCACCTGGACCTGTTCTGCCCTCCCCAAGAGAGCTCATGGCACAGACTGTTTTGCTGTCAGCATGCATGGAGTCACACGTGACCCAGGAGAATAGAGAAAACACAGATGGCGTATCTTTGACAGAGGATATTACTGGGGCACACACAGAAGGGTGATTACATTACCTGAGTGTACTGCTCCAGGAGTATGGCTGCGTCTGCATGCTTTCTCTGTTCAACTAGTTTTCCTACAAGAAAAGGTGGAGTTCAGCTTTTCAGAAGCAGCTGAATTTTGTGTCACAAAACTACAAAGTAGAGGAAAATCCCACTCACTGAGGCACTTTCCACCTGCTCACACACACTCAATCTGCCCGGTAAAAAGAAGGGCTGCCTGATGCCAAGAATTCATTAACTTGCACTATCATCAGACCGTTGCTTGTGAAATTGCTGGTGCATATCCCTCAAGGCCAGCTGGAGAACATTTTCCCCCCAGTCTGAGACAGAAATAGTGAAGAGTCTCTTAAGTGGAGGGGGCCAGGATGTAAAAATGAAATCTCTCTTGAAAGCTTTGCTATCTGCAGGGAGCACTTTGCCGCCTGCTCTCTGTGGTACCGACAGCAACCATCAATCTTGTGAGATTCAGGGCTTCTAGTTCCCTAGAAGTCAGAACCAACTTTGGCACTGGTTAGTATGCTAGGATGCAATGTAAGAGAGCAAGTGATACACAACACCAGGAGAAAAAAAAATTACCCAGGCAAAGCAATCTCATCCAAGACACCTTGTATCTGCTCATTTTGCTGAATTACAGTTGTGATTTAAGAGGGGCACCAGAAAAGGTATTAAAAGCAAGACTTGAAAGATCCAAATCGCATTAAATGACAGAAAAAG
The DNA here is from genome assembly GCF_030936135.1 of Gavia stellata. Classification (NCBI taxonomy): domain Eukaryota; kingdom Metazoa; phylum Chordata; class Aves; order Gaviiformes; family Gaviidae; genus Gavia; species Gavia stellata. Next base: position 73,042,694 of record NC_082637.1, read on the forward strand.
AAAATACTGGAATATCCAACTCTGGAAGACTACGCTCCCAGGAGCCATATTCCCACTGCGTAAATGGGCCCTTCATAAACTCTGCCTCTGAGTAAGGCAGAAGACAGGATGATGCTCCATTTCTCCTGCTGAAATATATGCTAGGTCCACAACACATCTCACGCATGCAGTCTGGTATGTCCTAGTGAGCACAAATTCTGAGACCAGCTACCTTTTTCTCCTGCAGTAAGATGGCACATAGCTTTATATGTACCAGTTGGTCCTGGCTCCTAGCAGGCTTTAAGGAGAAAATATGAAGATGCAGCTCTGAATTACCCAATAGCCTTTAAGGTCACAGTACTTATGCCAATGATGTCTAGAGGCCTCAGTCATGTCAGACACTTCAAAGAATCTCCACTCCCTAAGGTTAACCAAAGATGCAATTTGGAATAGCAGTTCAGCAACCAGGTGCAAGGAAAATGTGCAAGAAGCAGGTAGCATGGGACAGCCAAGGCCACAACTAGGTTGGCAACTCCTGGGTGCCTACCAGCTCAGCTCCAACATCTTTTGGTTCCTTTGAGAAACAAAGGTGATGTGCAATCACACAAACCCTTGAGAAACATGGGATCTTTGTTCTCCCTTTAAGAAAAACGCTGCTGAAGACTGAGGTTTTCACTACATTTTAGCAAAAATCAAAATGAACCAAATATAACAGCAGCCAGTTTTGCTCTGCACACTTCCAGCTCCTCAAGGCCTACCTGTCATGCTCCGTGCTAGGCTGGACAGCTTATCCTTTGTGTAACCAAGCCGTGATGCCATGCATAGAGCTTGCTGCCAGCTGCCACTGTTGTGAAAAGCATCAAGGGCTTTTGCAAAGATGCCAGCACGAGCAAATACCAATGCAGCCTGTTCATATAGCTGCTTCTGAATCAAGTACTCCCCATACGCATTGCTGATATCCTGCAATAAAGACACAAAACAGAAATAAAAAATCAGCTGTAGAGTCAGTAGTAGTCCTCCATTAGTAAAAACTAAGTGCCCGTCAACAAAAGCCTATCTCCCCCTCCTCCAAGGAATCTCCAGGCACAATGTTCCTACCCCATTTTGAACTTTATATCAAGCCAAGGGCTGATGATTAGCACATGGAGACACTTCGCAGAGCTAAAGCAAAAGACATGGGGAGGTACCTAACTCTCCAAGCCAAAGGCTGGGTAAACTACATACTGCAGGGAATCAGCCCCTTCTTTCCCACTTGCATGAGCAGTTTTTGTTAGAATGTCTTCCTGAATTAACTTACTCCAGGAGTCAAACCCTGGCACAAGGGAGCATGGAAGCCCTGCAACTCTATCGGCCCAGGCTGCTGTGAATCAATATCCTGAACTTCACTATGCTATTCAAAGCTCACAATCTCCATCAAGAAGGGGCTGGTGGATTTGACTGGAAGAATATATAAGGAATAAAGAAAGACTCACAATGAGCCAGAGTCAGGAACAGACCTCCGTCATGAGGAGAGTCCTTTCTGCTGTCACTATGTTGCAAAGAGACTGAGTTTCTGTATTTCCCCTCTTACTTTTTCATCTACTTCTTTTACAAAGGCTTATGTGTTGTGAATTTACAATATCTAAATTTAATTATATTAAATGCATTCATTTACATCTTACCTCAGCCTTGGGCAAGCTGAAGTTCTTCAGTAATAGCGAAACCAACAAGGGACACTACATGCTAGGAAACAGAACATCTACATGTGCCCCAAGCTCCCTAGCACTCTTCAGAATAGTTTAAGGATAACAAAATGTACCCGTACCCACACAGCCTGCAAGTGCCAGAGAGAAAGCTGGTATCACAAAGGTCAAGACAGGAAGAAAAGTCTTTCTGTGGTAACGGGAATTGTCCAGCACACCACAAGACAGTGTAGCAGAAACCTGGTGCTCTCCTGGTCACAGGATCAAAGAAATAACAGCCACTCCTTTGATGACTAGACCTCCAGGATCAGTGCTGACAGTTATTCCAGCTATTATCTCAGAGGAGGGTCTCAGACAACAAAGGAATAGCAATGACCTGCAGAACCTGAATGCAAGCAGTTGCTGTCACATTCCTGCCCTCACTCAAGTGTCACGTGCTTACACACCTTGTACTCCTGAGTGCTAGAGGGGTACAGCTTCAAGGCTTCACAATACTGATTCTGATCCTTCACCAAGTTCAGAAATTCAGAGAAGTGTTCAGGACCTGCAAAAATAATTTATTTTTTGTAGCAATAAAAGAGAAAGCACATGGCTGTCATGGCTCCCAGCCAGTCTGGGTTCATTGCATTAAGAAGCAACTAGAGGTGCTTGGGTGGAAGAGCACAAAAGCACCTATTCTACTACTGTAAAACTGAGGTGTTCACTTCCTTGAGGTTTGCTCCACTTTTGCCAGCAATATTAACTGGGGACAAGTCACCTACAACAGGAACAAAACAGGACTTATGCTTTATGATGACAGAACAGTAAACATTCTCACTCCTTTCTCCCTGAGCCAGGCTACACGTGCACTACCAGGAGGGAAGACGACCTTGTGCAATCCTTCTCCTTCTTCAGCTATTTCCCCCCAAAGGCTCTGCAAAATGAAAATGTTCCACTGCAGAATTTCTCCTTAGAGATGCTGCAAGTGCAAGACACCTACCACATTTGCTGAGGTGCCCAAGAGCTTTTGTGTATCTCTTCAAGTGTCTGTCTATGGTATATCGCTGATAATTGGTTTCCATTTTCCGGAGGGCATTTAAGAAGGGCAAGTATTCTTTTGGGTCCTGGAAAGAATAATAAAAACTGTAGTGGAGCTAATCTGGTAAGATCCTTGTTTGTTCCCATCTTTATCAACAGACAGCCCATATTTGAAATTGTATGGTAATACACCAAAAAGGGTGGGGTTTATTTTAAATGTAAGCCATCTTAAAGAAACAATTGTGTATATGTACTCTTGCAAGGAATGACTAAGTTAAATTACCAAGCTCCCACACGGACTTCAGCAGTATCTAAAGGCTGGTGACATTTAAAATTCAAGGCTCTGTATGATATCAAATAGTTTTCTACTATCTATTACCATGTATAAATTTGCAGCTGTAAAGCTGATCAATTTCCCCCACACCAAAGGTCATAAAACCTGTTAACACGAATAGGGTGTTTTAACTGAGAGACAGCAGGCTCTGCTGTAACATTAGGAAACTCTGAAGATCTCGATGGGCATATCCATTCAGACATTTCAAGTTAAACATGCTGGAAGTTACACACTATTATCATGGCCACCACCAAATAAGCAAGAATCGAAAGAACTGGGAATGTAAGGCATGCAGTCACAGCACTTCAGACCACAGTCCCTCCCTGCTGCAGAGCTACTTTGCTGTGCTGCTCTATAAGAGACCTATTTCACCTTCAGCACAAGCAAGTTTCCAACACTGTGCTCAAGAATTACTAAGGGATGCAGAGACATGCCACCTTCCCAGCATCATCCCAAGCACACACAGGACTTCTGAGCAACTGGAATCCTGACTGGGTAGAGAGCTACGACTAACAAAACATGTGGGCTGATCTGCAGACTATGAAGAACCTTTGGGAAAGCAGAAAAATAGTTCCTTGGCTGGAACTATGAGCCAAAACCTTTTGAGACTTTTCTGCCACCATGATGACTAAATCAAAGTCATACGTCCCCAAGGAATAATCATACAATTCATTGACATCCACAAGGAAAAGCAGGTACTTCAGTGCTGCTTCTGCACTCACAGCTTTGACATCTGGAGTAATACTTTCTGTAACAAGACAAAGAAGCATATAGTCAGTTACACCATCAGCAGTGGAAACCTGCTCTGAGGGAGGGATGCATTATCAAGCACATCCTTGACACCAGATAGGGACTGTCAAACTAACGTCTTGTTCTGTCTTGCAGGAGAGGTTACTTCGCTTTTCCTGGGCCACTTCAAGGGCCAGCCCAAGCACAGTAACTTGTTAAGTTTGCAACAGTGACAAGTCACAAGTATCAGCACAGAAAAAAAGTGAAGTTTGCCAGTTTGAGATACCAGGACCCAGAATGGGAACTCCTATTCCATGCTGGGAGAACTAGAGTTCTGACCGGAAAGAGAAAACAGCTCCAACTTGGGGCTATCCGCTGACATACCTAGATAAAAGGATAAGCTGAGAGCATGTGCAGTAGTGTATCTTAGCTGATATGCTGCTATTCCATTAACACACAGCTAGTTTCAAGTACATTTGTGTTTTCTAGCTGACTCCATGAATAGCCACCTTAAAATAATTTTCAGGGAGAACCATGCTAACAACGAAAGCTCCTGCAAACCACCCATTTTCAAAACTTTTGAGTTCCTGATACAACACCTCGAAGATCATGAACCTTCTGGAGAGCAATTTCCAGTTCTGGCGGACTTTTCTTTACGTGTGCTGTCAGTATTGATAGGCAGTATCTGAAGAAAACAGAAGCAGTAAATGAAAAAGCGAGAAGGCAAAAACACTGCTTATTCCTATTTTAGCACACTTTGTGCAAGTTCTAGTTTACATTTTAGTAAGAAAACCCCCCAAAATCAAACTACTCAGGTATTTAAATCTTTTTAAAGGAAGGCAGGAAAAATGGGAAGAGAACAGAATATACCAGAAAGGTTTTTCTATTCAGTATGTCTCCCCAAACATGTCACAAGACTGGAGGTGTGTTTTGAGTAGAATGAGCTTCCTTGCCATGACAGCCAGCATAATGGAGAGAGAGAACTTCCCTCTGAAAGCTCAGATAGCTGGACACAGTTTTCAAAATCAAATTTGGCATGAAAATGGTCTTTTTTATAAAAGGAAAGCTTTCTAGGAGGTTAATTCCACTTTCATACATTTCACACATACTATTTCAAAATAGCTTTCCCAGCTAAGGGTATGCTTTGTGTCCTGAAACCATTTGCGGAAAAGTGTCTAAATTTTCAGGGTTCAGCAGCAACCCACCATGTGTTGCTCCTCTATCCACTGTTTCACATATAAGCTGCCAATGGTCTAACACTGCTTCACTAACCACTGTTCCACTGTTCCTATCCTATTTTCCCACCCTTTATCCTTGTCTGGTGTTGATTCATCCAAGGAAGATGGTTACCAATAAGGTAATCATTCAGAAATATGCAGCTGAAGATTTACAAAAGTAATTCTGTCTCAAACAGAACAGCTGAGATCTTTCCGAAAGGTCAGCTGCTCCAAAAAGCCAGCATCTCCCTTAGAAGACAATCTTGCTCATGTCTCCCTGTCCCCTATGCCACATAGACTGTTCCTAAATTGAGTGTATTTCTTAAACCCTTAAAAGCATCCTGCATCTACTACTTTAATTCTTGTAGTAAAAAGTTGGTTTGCTATTTGTGGAATTACTAGATGTTGCGGTTTTCAGGACAGCATCCTCAGCAGATGGAAGGTATGGCTACATAAGTTTTGTGGAGCACAGGCTCACCTCAGAGGATCCAAAGCAAAATAACTGATGTTAAGGACACCTTCGCCTTCTGCAAATGACTTACTAGAAATCTCTCTAATGGTTCCTTCAGCTACAATAATAAAATGCTCACTTTTGAGGGTCAATGTGTTCCATGGCAACTCTCATCACATCACATATGAGGTTTACTTTTTTCTGATCAGGATGCGGGCATGGTTGAGCATTACTGCTACCGTTCAGAGATGGGTACATACTCTTCGTGAAATCTTCTTCTCTAAATAAAAACAGGTATCATGAATACCAGCACGGTCCATCACATAGCCCAGTATCAAGACAATAACAGTAAGAAACACAAATGCATGCAGAAAATAACTACTCAACAAAATAGCTCATATGTCATTCAGTACTGACACACAACCTGCCACACTACCAGAAAGCTCTTCAACATCTCTCATGCATCCCAGTTGATTCTCAGTCAAGAGAGGCATTGAAAAAAACTGGTCAGAACAACTACTTCAGTTGCACAAAAAAATCAGAAGGCAAGATTTTCAAGATACAGGTGTCTTCTACTAAATCCGCTATGGAGATGCTGAGCGCAGAGCACTTCTGAAAATTAAGCCATTTGCTTTTATTTCTAAACAAAGATTTAAGGTCATGTCAAAACTGAAATGGCTAAGTGATAGCTCCAACTCCTAAACAATTATTTACTTCAGCAAGCTTGAGAAGTCCTGAAGCTATCAATGCCCTAAAGCCTCTTGTCATTCAACCTTTGAGAAAGTAGTCTGGGGACCTGATTTGGGAATCCAAGCAAGTATCTTGGCCTCATGCTTCAGGTAAGCAGTGCTGTCTTGCTCCTCTTTATGAGGGAAAAAAACTTTTTGTTTACATTTACCCCTGTACAGCAAACCAGAAGACAACTCAAAGCAGTCAGATGATGTACTAATCCCTTGCTGGAAAAATCTAATGGCTGCCTGCAAGCTGGAATTCCCAAGGCTGTCCCTGAAACTGTTGAGTTTATTTGAGTCTTTATGATCCAACACGCCAGATTTCTGACTGAGTCCTTGCACCCACATTGAAGAGCTGCCAATATTTTGACAAAATAATGTACCACCGATTACACGCATGTTTCCATTTGCAGAATTATACTCACTTCAGTTCTGTGAAAAACAAGTTGATATAGTTCACAGAATCTATTTGCCTGATAAAGGTTTCTGCATTTTCCAGAAATACCTGAAATGAAGAAGAGTATTACTACTGTTATTCTGAACAAGTATATGAAGTAGAAGAACAAATTCAAAGACCTTCTCTGAATGTACAAGATGAAAGAAATGCTAAATCCGATCTGCCTGCATGAGGATGCAGCAGTGCAGAGCAGCCATCTCTGCTGAAAGCAGAACTGACGGCACCACCTAACTCTTCTGAGCCCACTGTTCAACATCAGTGGATTCCAGGCTAGATGGATAGGGAAAACAACACAACAGAACTGGGCATACTTGCCTGGGGATTGTGGTCATAGAGAAGATTGAGGTTGATTCGCAGCTTCCTCATACACTGAAATGCTTCCCTGAACATAAGCCTGGAAAAATGAGTCAAGTGGGATAGTTTACATAGCGGATAGGTGCAGTACCTGCAAATAAAGGCAACTGACTAGAGGTAAGCGCAGCCCCCCGGGAAGGGAACAGCCTAGGCAATAAGCTGTGTAGATTGCCTTCCAGAAAAAATGTGCAAGGTCAATCCTGTTCATTGCCAGCCTCTTTAGTGGGACAGACCAGCACACCAGGTTGAGGAAGCAATGCAGGCCTTGCATTATTTTTTTCCTCTCTTAAAACAGAACTACATTTTAATCTAATGGACCAACTTATGTTTCAGAAAAATTCAATGTGAATCAATTAAACAAATATAACATGAAAAACAGCAAGCTTCATCATGAAGCGATTTGAGATGTCTGGAGAATGGAGCAGTTGAAGATTTCTCACACCCACAGTCTCAGCAGACATATAAGCCCTTCAGTGATGAAGTGAGAGGCACCTGGGACTGCTGAAAGCTGAACTTCTACCCCAGAAACAGTTTCATTCCCACTAACGAAGTAAATTCCTTTGAGTTTAGCCACCCTCCCTTCTCCAGCACAACAAAGCCAGACTAGCCAGCCTCTAACAGCTCAGACTGGGAGAGGGAAGACCAGAATATAACAGCACCATCTACCTGTCTAGCCACTTCCGAATCTGGGCAAGAACCAGAGCTCGGTGGTGAACAGTCTCCAGATTTCCTCTTGGCATCTATAACGAGATCCACACAATTATTTATTTGTAGTTACTCTGCCTACATTGAAGGCAAAGTGAGGACTGGCCAGTTTTCTAGGCCTGTCTGCTACCTGCAGGTGCATGGAAGTTTGTTCACTTCAAAGGACATGCAATTTCAATGACTGTGGAAAAATATCTGAAAATTCTCTCAGCTCAGAAATATTGCTCCCTCAGGAGGCTGGACTCCACTCAATCGGGCAAGACCCAGAGCAACCTGATCAAGCTTTCAGGTTAGTCCTGCTTTGAGGAGGATGTTGGACTACACACCTCCAGAGATGCCTTTCAGATGACATCCTCCTCCATTTTGTGAATCTCTGCTGGTTCCAAAGAGTGAGCTCAGCACTTCAGACAAACTTAGTGCCAAGGCTAATGGAGGGCTGCTAGCAAATACCAAGAGATGAGTCTTCAGATTCACCATGAGAGGCCACAATATGTAGCACTATGCTACCTCAGCCATTAGGAATTTGAATAGCCCTTCCCAGTTCTGTACATACCTAGCTGCCTGTGCTGAACCCAACTCCCACAGGCATGCTCAAAATCCCTCCACATCCACCCAGGCAGCTGGAGATTTGTGAGGCGCTGTGCTGCAGCAATACAGGGCAGCAGCTTTGTAGCACTGCACGTTGTTTGCAGGTTGGCCAGCTGCCCACTGAGACGACCCCCTGACACCCCCTGATAGCAGACCTCAGCAGACACGGGCAGAGCACTGACCTGTAGCACAACTTTTGTGTCCTGGGGCACAACGGTGATGATACGTGAACCTCGCTCCACCTTGCGCAGGGTTTCACTGTTGGGTGCAGCAGCACTGCTCAGGCCAGCCTGAAGGGCTGAACACAGCACATTTATCAGCACACAGAGCACACCCACACCGCAGTACAGTGCCACAGGCACTCTGTGGCCCTGCAAGGTTGTACTGCACCAATTGAGTCAACAATACACCAGTGATCTTCAATGGTTCCAGATAGGAAGAGGACCTCTTAGTGCTAAGCACTGCTGCACAAAGAAATATGTCCTCTGTACAAGAGGATCACAAAGCTCAACAGACCAGGTGAGAGGAGCACTGAAAGATGTAAAGGACCAGTAAGTTGTCATCCTGCCTTTCCCAGGGTCCTCATACCTCTCATAGCCAGACGCCACCAGAAACTCTTTCTACTGGAATCCCTTCTCTACCATACACCCTCAAATAGCACACAACCCTTTCTCTTTGGACGTGGAGGGCAGGGAAAGAATGCAGGGCTAAGCTGTTGAAAACAGTGAAGGGACAACTACAGGACAAATCCTGCTCCCTGGGAGGAGCACGTGATATAGAAAGTCAGCTCCCTGCGCTCCTTGCTCTTTGACAGATTTTGAAAGCAGCTCTTTTCCTCCGTCTCTTAAGCAGTTGCTCTGAGTGACCCAAATACAGCAGGTTTGGATGTGAAAAATGGGGACATTTTGTGGTTCCAAGACAAGGGCCATGAGCTGCCAGCAGCAGTCAGCCAGAGGTGGCATTTACCTTTCACTGATATGTTCTTCAAGCAGAAACACTGACAGGTGTGGGAGTTGGTTGTCACCAACAAAAACTCATTGTATGTTGCAAATGAGGTGATGTTGGAAGCGACCTGTAGAAAAATGAAGTTTATTGCTGTATAGAGCAGAACAGGAAAGCTGCCTTTGGCAGAGGAAAAGGGGATGAAATGAAGGGCAAAAACTTTGGTACCTCAGTATCATTAACAAAAAACCGGCATCGATCTGTAAGACCCAAGATAATCTCCTGTAAATAAAAAGGATAACAAGTGTAAGCTATCCGTGTCACAACCTCCAGTGTTTCACAACACTGACTAGCACTAGATTGAAGTACCTTACAATTAGGTACTGAGTACCTCACGTGAATTACTTAGAGAAGCTGGACAGGAAGTCATGCAACTTCTATACCAGGAGGGCTTACTTAAGTGTCTTTCAACACTCCTGGCTAGAAACCCAGCTTGGTCTACCCTGTAACAGAAACTGCACAGTAACAAAATAGAAGCAGAAACCACAACAGATAATTTAGGTTTTTTATTCAGCAGCATTTGGTCCAAAATACCAGAGGAAAAGCACTAGTACAAAGCAAAGCAACTCCATGCAGCATTCACCTGGATGCACGCTGAAGGAAAGAAACCCTGAAACTACTAGCAAAATAGCTTGTCATTCCTTAAGCTGTTGTAACTATCAAAAAACCACCACCAATAGGAAACACCGGTAGTAGATCTGCAGTAACTCAATGCAGCCATATTTGCTAATAGGATAAGTTCAGCTAAAACAGAGCAAAATGCTGTTTACAAAAAGAGCAGGGCTGAAAGTTTTAAATCCAAAATCTCTTGCTCTTCAATGACATTATTCATTGTATGCACAGAATGGGGAAATTGGGTGTTAATTGCAAGCCATCAAAAATGCTCTAGAAGACAAGGAAAGATATGCTCTCAGCTCTGCACAGGGCCTTACGAAGAACACTGTTAAGAAGTATCATTGGACCCTGGGCAGAGGATCATGGTGCACATTTGGCACAAAGAACAACTGCATAGGGAATTCGGTCTGCTCACAGTCTTACTTACTTCACCACTGATCCTCGTGATAGAAGTCTGCACGCAAGGGTAGGGGAACTGAACAGCAAAGCCATCGTTAGTCCGCCAGGGCTCAAGGACTGGAGTAGAAGCCTCTAAAGAGCAAAGAAGATCAAACTGTTTTCCAGCAAATCAAAGATTCAGACATTACAACCACATGACATGTATCTCAAGAAAACTAGAGCTGGGAATAAGCTACACTATCTGACAGAGGAGGAATGCTGACACAGAAGTCCAGGACACAGCAGATGAGAAGGTGGTAACTTCTAAGGGCTCAGCAGCACCTTTATTCCACTGTGGAACAAGAAAGAAATGCCAAGGACGTGGCAGTCAGTCAGCACTTCTGAAATCACTAAACCAGTCATCATCTTTTCAAATCATGAAGTCTGAACTATCATTCTGAACAACATTAAATGCATTCTGACACAAATCACTAATTTTGGCCCATTTCTGGGAGCCAAGGGAGCATGAAAGGCAGGACCAACTACCAGCAAGAGTCACCCATGTCCCTGAAAGTCAAATAATCTCATTAAACCTTTGGAGAAATCTGTAATAACTACACCGCAGACCAGGTACTTCAATAGAACCCAGCTTACCCCAGAGGTATTTCAGGATCTGTCTATCTGTCAGCTGCAGAGCTACAGTTTTGGTCACTGGGCTGCAGCACAGGCTGATCACTTCTCCATCTACAGGCACAGACAACCTGGAGCAAGACACAGAAGACACAGAACATGTCAGAGGAGATACGTTTAATACCTAGATCCTGCATTTCTTGTAGGCAGATGGAAGGATGCACACCTCCGGCATGGACAGATACCTTGCTCATGTAAAGGATCTTCTGTCAGCTGACATTGGTACTACAGGGCACCAGCAACTCCAGCCAACAGGCATTTGCCTAACTGTGTAGTCACTGTTTGCATACTTACAGCACTCTGCAGAGCCCACGCTTATTTTGTTCTAATCTACAGTTCATATGCAAATCAGCCTGTCTTTGCTGTGTGAGTGCTGCAGAAAAGCAACTCTCAGTATCCCTTTGGGAAGCAGATTTCTGTGTGCCAGGTAGCTTCCTTTTGTGATCTGGTTTTAGTTCAACTGACCCCACAAAGCCCAGCAGGTGAGGATGAGGAGGACAGGAGTAACAAGGGCTACCAGTCCCCTTCTGGACCTTGATAATTGTGGGCAAAGGGTAGAATGGAGGAACTCAGTCCCCCCGAGTGCCTGGAATTCAGACAAAGGAACAGAGCTATCCTGTACTGACACAGGCATGCTAGCATACACCCTCTTGTTGGGCTGGGTGTAGGCATTAGGACTACAGGCAAGTGCTGACCAGTAAGCAGCTTCATGAGCTGTTCAGTTCTCCCGCAGGAAGGGAGCCCAATTCCCCAACCCACAGGCTCCAGGTCTATTGAGTGACTTAATTCCTTATAGGCACTGTCCAGAGGCACTCTCAGACTTCACGCACAACTGATGGATCTCTAGTACCGTAAATTCAGGCGGTCTTCTTCAACTCCAGCCATGTGAGGCACTGCAGTCAGATGGTGAAGGACAGACTGAGCAGCATGCTGACCCTGACCAACCACCAGGAAGCTGTCATCTGGCAGCCAGGTGAGAAATCGGAGCCCCAGAGGATTCATCACTTCATTGTTCTCGCTGCCCACATCAACTCTGTCACAAAATAAGAGAAACTGGGAAGCAAATAGAACCTGATTTCAGCAGGCCACCTCACTGGAGAGGTGAAGGTCTCCATAGGCACAGCCTGGCTGTTCAGACACACAGCACAGCTATGAGGGCTCCAGTGCACAAACACACAGTCACCCAAAGCATGAATGCTGCCACAGGCTGGGCTGGAGATGAAAGATGAGACCCAGGGAACGCCATTTGTTTTCCCTAGGCAGTACTGCTCCCAGGCCAACTGTGTATAAGAAAAAATGTAGAGCAGGGTAGTTTTTTTACCTTGTCATTGCCCCTGCCATGCAAGCAGTTCTGTTGATCAGTATGCCGTGATCACGGGCCTGGGCACTGCACAGCCATTCCTTTGGCTCTGGGAGCAGAAGCACAAAGTGTAGCACCACAGTGCCAAGAGCACCAGGCACAGGAAAGGCTACCTCAGTGCTGTGACTGAGTCACTGCTCCCACTAGATCAAGACCTCAGTCAAGGGCACTTCTCAGGATAAACTGTCCACTGTGTTGCCCAACCCTTAGCACCAGTTGCAGCCACAGTGTCAGCACAATGAAACCATGTTATCTGACAACCTCTTCAAAACCTTGAGACAAGTTGTCGGAGCTGTGATCTCTAAAACATACAGCCAGGTACTACCCTTTTCTCCCCATTACAGCTGTACTAGTTCTGTATTACCTGTACGTTTTAACCAGGTACGGTGTTTCCACAGCTGCTTTAAATCCATTTCCACCCACAGCTCCAAACCTGACAGTGGGGTCATTCATTGTGCTCTGTCCTAGCAAACGCAGAAGAATGCAGAGTTTAGAGAACCTGCCAACAGAGTCCCTTCCATCTTCATTCTTATCAAAAGTAGATGCTACAAGAAACTATTATAAAAGTCAGAAAATGCCATACCTACACGCACAGCCAACACCTAATCCTCATTAACACTTAACCTGAGGAACACAGTTACCTCATCATATCACAATACAAAACTCAGAGACAGCAGCAAGTCTCTTGTATATAGGACCGCTTTGGGAAGTGCTGGGTGCCTCAGATAGACCCTAGGCAGCTATTCCCAGACATTTCCAGTGCCAATCAGCAACATGCGATCAGAACAGATTACACAAGATACCCCTTTCTGTGCTCTACTCGAGCCGAAACTAGGCAGGGGGATATTACCAGCATAAGTACATACCGAAGTGCTGAACACTGCCTTCTCACAAAGCCAATGCATCACCAAAATGCTCCTGTGCCACCCAAACCACTGGAGATGAGAGAACTGAGCTTGAACCCACAGCTGAAACGGAAGTATCTTGCTCCTGACTATGAAAGGCTTGAGTGACCATTACCCTACTAGTCCCCCCAGGGTACTGCTCTCAGGGACAGAGGGTTTCCTTTAACAAGCCAGTGCAACATGCTCTCACCGTATCTGTACACAGAGATCTTGTTATCAGCATCCAGGACAGCCATGTCTCCACTATGTCTGGGATTTGTGTGAAATGCAACCTGATTAACCGCCTGTTGGACCTGGAGCTCATAGGTACACATGGGTGGAGGCACCACAGCATGCTGGAATGCTGTGACAAGCACTTTATCTGTGGAAGAAAAGAGAAAAAAAACAAGCTGTAACCCAGTCCAAATGTTAGTGAGGCTCTTGTTAGGTTCTTCCCTGAAAGTAGGAACAATGCTACAAGAAAATACAGTTGCTGTGCCCTTAGCAGTTAACTCCATTGAACCACCTCTGAAGCTTCCATCTATTACATGCTCCCTCTCACTAACAGCTTTGTAGAAATAGAAGCTAACAGAAGAACCACCATAATCCCACAAGGCTGCATCCAAAAGGCTACGCCACCTCTTCTGACCCTAGAGCTGCAAAGCAGTCCCACTACTTACCTCCATCTATGACAGCCACATTTGCCACATGTTGGCTATTCTCCCCCATCCCATGGTCTGTCGTCCAATGCCAGTCATAGGAGAGGTAACGCCAACCCTGGCAGAGTACATGCAATCTATACGTGTTCTCTCGGTCCCAGAGCAGTGACACCAACTGATTTTCCTCCAAGCTACCAAAATGCAGACTTTGCTTCAGGTACCAGTGATAGTTTCCTGTGGTCCACAGCTGAACTATAGAAAAACAAATGGTTACTACAGACTACTACTTGAGACCCATCTCAAACCCTCCCCACCACCACTGCTCTTCTAGGGGTGAGTTAAGTGCAATGAAAATAACAGTTCTAGCCTTCAGCCCATGGGCTGTGTCATGCAACACCCAGCACAAGAAAACTTCACAACAGACTTCATGCAAAAAAGTCAGTCCTAGAATTCTTTGAGGCCATTGTGAGAGCTTGTTCCCTTGTCCATGTTTGATGAAGGGCTCACACCTTTAGCATTCCATTAATACCCCTTCCAGTTACAGCAGCCTGGAAGATGCTTTGAGCTCAGACTGAACTACCAGTTCTTCCTGACCCGCACAGGGGTCTCAAAAGCTGTAGGTGAGCCTCCCCAGTGTCTCCTAACTTAGAGAGGAATACCGACTGCTAACCACATTTGCAGAGAAGCGTAAGAGCCAGAGCCTCACACAGTCTTCTCACCGTAACTGTTTGGGTTGGAGTTTTCCACCTTCAGGTCTTCCAGCCATATAGCCAGGATTGTAGAATCTGCATTCCAAAGCAGTTCATTAACCTGCAGAAACAAACACAGCTCTTACTGATATTGTTGCTTCTGCATAGGGTGGGCATGGTCTCTATTGGTTTGCAAGACCATGGGCCGCTCCTTATTTTCAATGCTATAAGGTGGACGGGTTAATATACTAACATAGTCCTCATATATTGCAAAGGTCCCAACAGCTGGAACAAAGCATCCTGAAGCAGAACCCGTCACAGTGGTTCCACACAGCTGAAGAGGTGCTACAACCACAAACATGACAGCAGTGTTCTCTTTGCTTTCCTTGGCACTGGGGAAGCATCTGCCAAAAGACCTCTCAGCATCCAAAGGCAGAAGTTGAAGTAACACCCTAGCAGTAGCTTCTCACTTCTCTTATTTGGGATAATGTGAGTATTTCACCTCTCTCTTCCAACAGCTAATATCCTGAACAACATTTCTGAAGCATTTGCCTGGTAGAAAGTATAAAGGGGACAGAAGCACCCCAGGGCTACAATCCTCCTGGTACTTGTCTCTGTACCACTGGCCTGCAGAGGGCACTGCATCTTCTCCACAGGCTTCTTTGTTCTCTTTTCAGGTCACTTCTTCCATTAGGACCAGCACTAAGTGTTAAGTTAAAAACTTCCTCCTAGAATCCGGAAAATATCTAGTCCTCTTCTGACTTACACTCTAATCAAAGAAGCCCAGCCACAGCACTTACTTTGACCTGCCCTTTCTGGAATGGGAGGGTGAACTCCCCGTGAAGAAGTCCGTTCTTCTCCAAGAAAACCACATCATGTCTGTTGGGTTTTTCTTGCATGGATGCTATCAAGTTTCCAGAGGGCCTTAAAAAAGATCCAAATGAAAAGTGGTTGCTTACATAATTACTAGCTGTCATTTTAAACACCAATCATCTTGCATTTCATCCAGAGACATGAAAAGGGCAGCAGGGGATGTGTTTTCCTCAGCACTGTTCAGAGAAAGTCATAGGTCCAGCACAGACATTTTCCAGGTCTCATGACATCCTCAGGCGGGCAAGTAAATGTCAGCACTGGCAAAGGGACCTGTAATATTCCTATTAATACAGTTGAGTCCAAAATCACTTGACATTGAGACTGTGCCGGAAATCTACCCCTTCTTCCCACATGTAATGCAAGTATTAGGCTTTTTCAGGGTTTAAAGGGCTACTCTTCCTCATGCTGGATCAGAAGCAAGCTTTCTTCAAGTTTTGGGAAAAATAAACAAACACAGGAGAAATTAAATGGATGCTGATCAAAGACGGTGACCAGGGAATAAAAAGCAACACTCTGCTGCCAGCATGCAGACTGCTTTGCTACTCACTTCCAGGACAGTGCTTGTTCTAATCCTGAGATAGGCTCACTTGTTGACTGCAGCACAAGCTCTCTGTTCCATACTCGGACCTTCCGAGCACCTACAGGTTGAGAAAGCAACGAGACAAAGGTGTAAGAAAGCACTGGGAAGAGAATTTTCTAATTTTATCAGGGTAGGAGGGCAAATTTTGATGCACATAAATAAAAAGGAGATTTCTCTTGTATACCTTAAGGAGTAAGAACTTATCCTGTCTCAGGCAGTTCTCCCATAGTAACTGAGTGACTGTAAAGGAACTGAGTAGGAATTTTAGTCTGATGTAGCTCAGTCATAGCCATTTCCTTCTCCAACTTCCACCACAGAAATGTTAAAATCTTCCTACAAATGCAAGATTCTCCCTAATCTGAAGTACTGAAGTTAAAAACCCGAAGTAGTGGAAGAGCAGTGCTGTTTGGTGCAGTTCATTATGTCGACCAATACATTTAAACTGCTCAGTAACATTTATCATGGAAGACATCAATTACAGTCTTACAAGAAATGTATGCGCTCATCACCTCTTCGGCTTAGGGCAAAACCTAGGCAAAAGTATTACCAGTATTTAAACAAAAGTGTACAAGGCCAAATTGCTAGTATGAAGGACAGTGGGTATGGCAAACCAAACAGATTCATCCATTTGGCCCTGTGAGCCCATCAGAGATTGCTTAGAGCTTGAGCAGTGATTTAACACTGGTGAAAGAAGCAGTTCAGATAGTAACCACTTACTAGTGAGTAACTACTTAGTAGTAACCTCTCCTGGCTTCTCACTGGACTGAAAACCAAACTGCAAAGAAAGTGTTCAAAAGATCTTGTCTACAAAATGCCTCTGAGAACACCAAAACAGAGAAAAGAGCAACTAACTAGCTCAGCTCACCCTTGCTTTAAGTGGCCAAGAGACCATGAACACCAGCCAGTTCTTGCCTTGCCTAGTTTCTGCTTAAGAAGCCTCTTACACTTATTGGTATTTCAAAGAAGTTTGGTCCCATACCTGTCCCTGGACAGACAGCACTCACTGCAACAAACTGTCCATCTCCTCTCCACGTCACCCGAGGCCTGCCGTCATCCCAGGCTGAAGTAGGTGACACTTCCTGAAGTCACACAAAAAGAAAGTTGCATCAAAGCTTGGTAAGGCAACTGCTGTCTTTGTCTAAACAGACTGCATTGCTAAGCCAGCTCTTTCAAGAGCCCTGGCATGAAATCAATCCATTAAAACATCTTAAGGCTGCATAGTTAAAAATTCATTACTCAGAATGTTCTTTTAGGAAATACTAGAATTAAAACTGTCTGTAAATTCAATCTACTCCTCATGCAAGTGCATATGACTGTCTGTTCACGTGATCACACACTAGCCTTCCCTTCCACCAGGGTCTCTGCTTACAGACCAGCTGCCCATAAGCTGGACAGAAGGGTGAATCGAGGTTTGTTCATGACTGATGTCTGGAGACCCCTTGGAAGGAGAAAGGCAAGAAAGGCATGCCATCCAGGCAGTCTGTATGGCAGACAGAAGCTGGGATAAGAAGTAGTGTTCTTCTAGGCAAACAGGTTCTTTGCAGAACAACACAGGAAAAAAACATTTTCAACAGAATACACACAAAGAGGCAGCTGTTCAAAGGTTTAACTTTGTCAAACTAAGCATATTTTCCCAGATACAGCCAAGTCTCATCCTGTCCCTCCTAACAGTAAAGCTGGAACAGGCCACATTTCATGTCTCTGCACTCTAGCCTGACAGATTTCATCAGGACAATTTTTATTTTGAAACTTAAACACAGATTTCAGCAGGACAATTTTAATTTTGAAACTTAAACACAAGAAGAAAAATCCAGCAGCGGAGTGTTTTTAGCTGACTTTTTACCAAATAAAAAGTACAGAAAACAAGACCCAAACAAGGAAGTGCCAGACAAAGGAGGAAAAAGCTAAAATGTGCAGGCACACGGAGCTGCCTCACGACTGGTGATGCTCAGTAGCCCACATCCTTCTACTCTTGTCTTCTGGGAGCTCAAACTACTGTTATTTCTGCTTCTCTTAGCCAAACTGCATGCTATTTCTCTTGGTCGTATGAACACTTTAGTATATAGCACACATTCAGCAAAATCTGTCATGCTGATTTAAGGGTGGCTTGAATTCTGCAAGCACTAGTGCTTGCAAATCTTCTTGCTTTGAGCTCTGTATGAACAGTCCTAAGTACTCCCAGCTGCTGTCTTGAATTAGAAGGAGGATAAAAATGCTGGATTTCAGATAACAACAGGAACAAACAGAAGAAGCCTATGAAGACAACTACCAGGCGGTGGCAAACTGGCATTGCAGGAATAACAGAAACTCTCTTTATACATGTTTTCCCAGAGACAGCATGGGCCCAACATAAGAGAACTAGTATAATACCGTCTGTTTGCGATGCGCTGCCTGTTTTCCCTCTGATCCATGGAACTGTGTCTCTTTTTTACCCCAGCCAAGAGCAACAAACTTTCCTGAAGAAAAAATAATCATTATAGTGGAAGATTTAGAGCACTGCCCTGCACAGTGGAGTAAACACAACCACAGCTCCAAGCCTCCCACACCTTCTATCCAAGTTTAATTCTTAAAACCTGCAGGAAATTTACATAGCCCAGAAAGTCCTCTAGTACAGGGAACTTAGTTGAATTTATGCTGACAAGTAAAATATTGGCATTCCCCTTCAGCTGCCCAGCAGCATTACAGTCTAAAATGTCTCCTGAATAAGTGCTCAGCTCCATTTCTTTACTTTCTATATGCTTACAACACATCAATGACATCAGTTTGAACAACTTCATTTCAGTGCACTTCTCACCTTCCCCAAACTCATCTTGGTGGATTTGCTTCTCAGTAATTGGTTCAAAATCCCTTGTCATCATGATGAGCGTTTGCTGACCTGCAGGGTAGACATTAAATACAGGGATATGGTATGGGTAATGGTATCTCCAGCAAATAAAAACTCAGTGTTCTCCTATGTTGCCCTATTGTTCTGTCGTGGACAGAAATATTTCTAATGGTAGTATGACACTAAAGAGAACACATCCTTCAGAGCAGAAAAACCTCAAACTGGAACAGAACAAAGCTTTCAAGTCTCTCTCTTCAAAAACATGCTTCCTGGCCTAACCTTAAAAAGTTCTTTCCACCTTCAAAATAAATACCTGGCACTCTTAAACATTTTCTCTTGAGATATGAAGGATAAGAAGGTGACTGGGAGCAGCTGGCATGGATTTATGCAGGGGGAATCATACCTGAGCACCCAGAGAACGGCAACAAAGCTGGTGAGGGGTCTGGAGCACAAGCCTTATGAGGAGTGGTTGAGAGAACTGGGGTTGTTTAGCCTGGAGAAGAGGAGGCTGAGGGGAGACCTTATTGCTCTCTACAACTACCTGAAAAGAGGTTGTAGCGAGGTAGGTGCTGGTCTCTTCTCCCAAGTGAAAGGACAAGAGGAAATGGCCACAAGTTGAGTCGGGGAGGTTTAGACTGGATATTAGGAAAAACTTCTTCACTGTAAGGGTTGTCAGACATTGGAATGGGCTGCCCAAGGAGGTGGTTTATAACTCTTTGTGAGTTGTAAAGTTTGTTTCCGCGCGTCAATTGAGTGACCACTCATGGAGGTTTTTAAAAGACATGTGGATGAGGTGCTTAAGAGACATGGTTTAGTGGTGGACTTAGCAGGGTTAGGTTTACGGTTGGACTTGACGATCTTAAAGGTCTTTTCCAACCTAAACGATTCTGTGATTCTATGATAGCCTTCTACAATGAGATGACTAACTTATGGATATGGGGAGATCGGTGGATGTCATTTATCTTGATTCTAGTAGGGCTTTTGACACTGTCTCCCATAACATCATCATAGACAAATTCATGAAGGATGGGATAGATAAAAGGACAGTGAAGCGGACTGAAAACCAGCTGAACTGCCAAGCTCAAAAGCTTGCTATCAAGTGGCAAGAAGTCCAGTTTGAGGTCAGTCACCAGTAGGGTGCCCCTGAACACTAGGGTCAATGTTTAACATCTTCATTAATGACCTGGAGAATGGGACCCTCAGCAAGTCTGTAGATGACAAAACTGGGAGAAGTAGCAGGTCACCCTCCCTGGAGGTATTCAAGGAGCGTGTGGATGTGGCATTGTGGGATGTAGCTTGATGGACATGGTGCTGTGTGGTGTTGGGTGGGTTGTGGCTTGTTGTTGTTGTTGTGTGGCGTGGGTTTTGTGTTTTTTTGGTTTTGTTTTGTTTGGTGGTTTTTTTTTTTTTTTTTTTTTCCAGGTTGGACTCGATGATCTTACAGGTCTTTTCCAACCGTACTGATTCTGTGATTCTGTGACGTTGTGCTGCTGTCCACATGGACCTTGTCATGTAGGCGAGATGGGCTCTCAAGAACCTCATAAAGCTCAACAAGGGAAAAAGTCATGTTCTGCACCTGGAAAATAATCATCTCAGGCATTAGGACAGACTGGGAGCCAAGTGGCTGGAAAGCAGCTTGGCAAAAAAAATGGCCTGTATTTCCTGAGGGACACCAAGTTGAGCATGAGCCAGCAGTATGCCTCTGCTGCACAGGTGGCCAACAGCATTCTGGGCTGCATTAGGAGTGTTGCCAGCAGGTTGAAGGAGGTGGTCCTCCTTTACTCAGTGCTGGTGAGACACATGTGAAATGCTGGCTCCAGTTTTGGACTCCCCAGTACAAGACAGACAAGGACATACTGGAATGAGTCCAGCAAAGGGTCACACAAATGATTAAGGGCTTGGAGAATCTGTCACATGAGGGGAGGCTGAGAGACGTCAGACTGCTCTGGAGAAAAGGCTTAGGGGGAATGTCATCAGTGTGTATCTTATGTGGAGGTGTGGTACAGTAAAGAAGACAGAGCCAGACTGTTACTGGTGTCGAGTGACAGCACAAGAGGCAATGAGCACAAACTAAAACACAGCAAATTCCATTAAAACATAATTTTTTCTGTGAGGGTGGCCACAGACAGGAACAGGGTGCCCACAGAGGTCATGGGGTCTCCATCCTTGGAGATATCTAAAACATGACTGGGCATGGCTCCCAGCAACTTGCTCCAGGTAACCTGCTTTGAGCAAGGGGGTTGGAATAGGTGATCTCGAGTTCTCTTTCAACCTCAAGCATTCTATGATTCTGTTTTGCTTGAGGCTAACTTTATTTTCTGAGACACATCTGTAGCTAAGTTGAGCCTGTGACACATATTTTTTGCACCAAAGGACAAGAAACAGTTTTTGTTACTAAGAAATCAAATGGGGATATAAAGCAGGAGTCTTTATGTTTTAGAGGCAAGATCAAATATACTTCCTTGGAAGATACGAAAAACTAATTAACTATTCTATAAAACTCAGCTTTTTTGGCCTCAACAGCTTCTGCTTGGATCACCAAAGCACCTCATGGATCATGAAATGAAATCTCATATGGATCAGGTGGGTATTTTTCTCTCTTTAAGTCTTAACCCCAATTTCATAACTTTGTATTTTGCTTCTTCTGTCTTAAACTTAACTGTATTTTACATTTTGGCCATAGTGAGTTGCACTCCTAAAGCCAGAAAGCTTACAGGCTGTTGTTGATACCTGTTGCAAGCAAAACAAGCTCTTGGTCAGGACTCCAGCTCATGGTACTCAGACCGCTGTCCACACTTCCAACACATTCCACCTGCAAGACCAAAATAAGATCACAGAAGTGTAGGAACACCAGTGCAGCACCATCCCAGCACAAAAGCTATCAGTCACCAAGGCAGGGAAATCCTCTCCTACCTAGAAAAGGCACAAGTCTTTGTGTTGAATGAAACAAAAGAAACATTTCTAACCAAAAGATGGTTTCAGAATGTTTATGTATGAGAGCCCAGATAACCTAGAGATTAGCATTTTCTACCATACACAGTTTTAATAAGAGCTTTATTCTGCAACTCTCAGCCTTATGTCAGCATGTATAGTGTTAAAACTAATATTGCCTGATCAGGTCTGTGGTTACATTGATAAACCAATGTCACAAAACACAGACATAATGGTTCTTACCTATAGAATTCCAACATGCAGATAAGAGACATATCCATTAAAACTCTGATCAGCTTGTGCATGCTGAACTTGACAATTGTATATAGTTGCACTAACTTCAAAGTTTACGAAAAACTGGGCCAGTTTTACTGGTCTATCATGAGTATATAAGCAATAGCAGTGGGCAGAGAACTTCTGTCATGTAGTGTTATCCTGGTTTGCAAAAGGCATAGAACAAAACGATTGTGATGAACAGCAAGATGATGCCATTCAAGGAATTAAGCTTGGGTGTCACACTGTTTTCAAGCAAACAAAGTGGGACTGGACACTGGTGGGCAGAGTAACCATCACCCACATGCAAAAGGTTTCAGAACAAACAGAGTAACTTCCGAGACTTCTTTCTTCATGCCCAGACTGCACCAAAAGAACACACCTTCAAAACTGAGAAAGTAAGCCACAAAGCCGTGAAATAAAGGATCTGAAGTTAAACCTCAACTCTGACCCATATATCAGTGCAAGAAAAGTCTCACGTATCACATCTTTTGTTAATCTCTATTCCCTTAGGACATGTTTTAAGTTGCAATACCAGACACATTTTTCAGATACAGTTGATTGTATATTTAAGTGGTATCTGCAAATCAAACCCAAACAAGAATCAAAACAGGTAAGCTACAAATAACCACAACCTGACAGCTAACCCAGATAGACCACTGTCATCTCATGCCTACCTACACCTGCACTGTTGGGCTGATATTGTGGGAGCTGATGCAGATTTCAGAGGGTGCTGCTGTTGTATTTAAGTGTCTTGCTGAAGACTGTACAAATCTGACTCTGAGGAAGAAACAGAAAGCAAGTATCTCAGTTCCTGCCATATTTACTCAGCTAAGATATTTTGGTTTCCCTTTGGTGTTTTCTAGAACTTTTTTATTCTAAATGTTCTTCAAATCACAACACACAACACTTTCTCCTCTCTTCAGGTAAGTCATGTCACCATGATGTTCTGCATTGACTGATAATAACAACAACGTAGCTACACTGTGAGTTATGAATGGACTACTTTATTCTGTACCTAGTCTCAGCAATATCCTATTTCTGTAAGACCACCCAGTAAATCCTGTGCTGCTGGGTGTGTGCCAACAGCCCCTTGAACAAACACACAGGACTAGGGCTGTGGACAGGCAAGCCACCATTTCAATGCCAGTTCTTTTATGGAGTGTATATTAGGTCCTTAACGTTGCTCAAGGCTCCCAGAAAAATCAGCTCATCTGCCTAGAAAAGGGAGACTAACCATAGCTCGGTACATATTAAACATACAACTGCCTCCTGAAGAAATTAAAACAGTGTCATCCTTTCCTTTGAAATCCCTCAGTATTGTCATGTCTCTCCTGCCATGTTACCTGCTTCGTGCTGAGATTGCACAGTAGGATGTCTCCAGCTGCTGTAGCAACACACACGCACTCCTGCTCTGGAAGATCTTCGATACCCACAATGCAGCCACTTCCATCCTCGGGCATGAAACCCTCCGCAGTCAAAGAAACTTCTCTTCTCACCTTGACAAAGGAAGGCCAATGACTTGTTAACTACACGTTACCTCACTGGTATTTTTGCAGAAATGACAGACTAACGTGCATGGGTATATTTCATCCAACTGCAATTACATAAAGCATTACACAGCAGAAGTGAGTATGTGAATGGCACCAGGAAACTGCCCTTGTGCAAGTACTTATCTTCACTTATCCATAGCAAACTGTGAAGGCCCTCTTATGTTAAAAGTGCTAGACAGACAATAAGAAAACTCACATAAGGGAGCATATGATAAATGGCAATACTACAACTTCCAATTTGTCTTGCTACTCATCTTTCAACCCCCTTTTCATACTTCTCCACATAAAGTCAGCGTTAAGAGGCAAATGGGTAGCTGCTTAAAGTATCCCAATACTTTTAAGGGGTCATTCAGACTTTACAGATACAGCATAAAAAAAATTCAAAGGAAAACCATTAGGATGTGCATTCAAGTACAGCACACCAAGAAAGTTTTAGCTAAAACAGCTCTCTCTACCTTAGTTGCATCGATGTTTTACACATGCTGTCATCAGGGAAAAAAACACAATAAAGACCTGAAATAATCCTCCCCCACAACCAGAAAAGGAAGCTGACATATTTAGCAACTTCAGATAGACTTCAGATTATTTTTTTTAATTCTAAAAAGATTTTAGTTGATAGCCTTCACAAACAGACTACAATGGAGTTTTTCAGGAATCACGCTTCTTTAAAAATTAGATCCCACGAAAGCCCAACAGCTCTTCTGTCAGCTAAGTTCAGAACTGAACATACTGAAGTAAATAGATGCCTCAGAGTTGCATAGTGTGTTTCCAGAAAAGACACTGTAACTCAGCTCTAACAGGAATTCATGGTTCAATGGCTTTTTTTTTTCTTTAGCAATACGTTTGTGTTTTTTTTCTCTAGAGCACAGTTTCAAAAGCTTCTTCCTATACTCTTCACTATCCCTTTGCCTGTTTGCTTCTGTTTTGTGAATTGTGTCTCTGATGCAACAGTTCACTGCATCACACTTAAGACCAAACCACAGGAATGTCCCGTGTCGAATACAACCACCCCCTTGGAGGCAGATTTAGTGTTTTAAAAGCACAGCGAATCACTTCAGCCATTAAGGTCACAATGCAGCCTCACAGCCAACTTCCTTGGCACCGTAAGACAGCTGCAAATGGTGCCAGGGAGCCGAAGAGGCTCTAAGACCCTGCAAACGCCGCTACAAAGAGCGAGCCATATCAGAGGGCCGTCGCGACCCACCCAGAGGAGAGCTCCCAGCGGGCACCGACGCGCTGCCTCTGACGGAGGCCCAAACGTTTTATTCCATCTTTCTAACAGGCGGACCAAAACCACCCCTAACAACACGCGTGCAGCGATGCACGAGAGCCAACAGGCACCGGCACCCTCCCCCGAAGCCACAGCCCTGGCCCAAGCCTGACAGAGACAAGAGGGCGCAGCTCCCGGTGCGCCCGGCGGCGGCTCTCACCGAGTCCCCGGCGGGGCCCAGCTCCAGAAGGCCGTGCTGGGAGCCCACGAGGACCGTGCCGGGCTCGGCGCTGAGGCAGAAGCACTGCGGGGTGCCTGGGGCGGCGGCAGCGCTGCGCCCGCCGGTCCGCAGCAGCCGCAGGTTCCTCATGGTGGAGGGATGCCGGGCAGTGCTGCACCGCTCACGGCGCCGCCATCTTCTCGGTTGCGGGTGGGTGGGAGGAGGAGAAGGCGCATGCGCGGACCGCAGGCGCAGTCCGGAGGGTGCAGGCGCAATCCGGAGGGTGCATGCGCAGTCCGGAGGGTGCATGCGCAGCTCGGGGCAGGCGCTGGCGCAAGTGCGCGGAGGCCGTCTGCGCAGCCCCTTGGGCCGGCACGTTTCGGCGGCGGTCCTGCTCGCAGGAGCGGGAGCGCGGCCCCCCCGGGCTCGGCCTCCGCCATCTCCCGCTCCGCACCGCGGCCTCGCATCAGACCCTTCCCAAGGGCTCCTGGAGGCATCGGAGCCTTCCTGGTGCGGGCTGGGGAGGACTGCCACCAGAAAATGCTGTGCCTGGCAATGCCGCCCGCGCCAGGCCGAGCTGGCAGTGTCGCCCGTGTTCGATGCAGATTGCTTACTGCTGCTCCTGTCAAGTCTCTTGCTGAGCCGCTCCCCGAGCATCTCTCCTGGTCTGCTGTGGCACAGGAGGCTGTGCGGGTGAAGGGCTGGCACTTTCTACCCCTGTCAGAGTGGGACCCTTGCAGAGCAGGTGGATCTGTGGGGGCTGCATGGCAGGCAGTCCTACAACCACCTTCCCTTCATGAGTCATGCAGCATGTGCTGGGTCTAGAAGCCGCATGGGGTTGTGATTTAAACAACAAAACCAGTGCTTTGACTTTTCACCAGCTCAGTTCCCTGTGGGGGTGCATATGCCTGTGCCAGTGCCAGGGTATAAGGTAACACTGGGAGCAGGATGGTTATTTTGCGGCCATACTGGTACTAACCAGTTGAGGAACTCCATAAAGGTGCTTCCAGGGCAGCCTACACATAGACGGGCCAGTGCTGTTGTGACACCAGCCTTTTTGTTACACTTGGTCCTCTCTCCCCAGCTGCAGCTGATGGGGAGGAGAAGGCAGCTCAGGCTTCAGAGGGGAGAACGCCTTCATGCAGCTGCAGGTATAGCCTTCACACTACCTTTTTGCCTAGTGGAGCTAGACCCCATCAGCACCGATCCAGTCTAATGGTCAACCGCTGTGCAAGCTGAATTTGGGTCAAATCGTTTTTGGCTACGGAAATGTGTAGCGTTTGTATGCTGTAATCAGCTTTGCATGCGCGCTACAGTTTGGGAGCTTGACCCAGTGGAAGGATGGGCCACCAGGCATCTGGACAGTTTTGCTTCTTGCTGCTCAGGTACTAAATTTGGCTAAAGTCGGTGATAAAACTCGGTAAAGTTAGCTAAACTCAGAGGGGGGTTTCTTGAGACCAACAGGAATGAGTGACATTATAAAGGCTCAGCTATCCCTGCATGCAGAAAAAGTCAAAGCCATACAGCCTCCTCATCCTGGGGATAGGGTGTAAGAAGTGCCTTCCCAGGCCAGCCCAGCAGTCACTGAGCCCAGCAGGGCCTGGCAGCGCGGGTGGGAGAGGAGGCAGCTGTCAGAGAGTGTGTGAGCCTGGCTGTGTTGTGCGCCCTGTCCCCCTGCGCTCCCCCAGGGCATGTGCTGCTGGGTTAGGGCAGTCTCTGACACCCCTATTCCCTGCAGTACTTCTTTTGCAGGCTTTTTCAGGGGTCAGTCTAGACCTTTTGGCCCAGCTTGATCCTACCAGTCCCCAGTCTCCTGTGTCACCAAGTACCAGTTTTTGCCCTGTTAAATTTGTCTTCTCTGATTTGCCCCGGCTGAGTGCACGGCCGTGGCTCTCGCACTGTGGGGTCCAGTGAGCACCGGGTCTGCACCCACTGCCCCGCCGGTTTTGCAGGCTTGGGGCGCATCCCTCCTAGCAGATGGGAACTGCTGGTCCCCTCCAGCCCATGGGCTGTCCCCCTCTGGGCTTGCTTTCAATGTGCCGCATCCCGCTGGTGAATCATTTGCTTCCCGATGCCCGGCTGAGATGTCCTTTTTTAATTATTTTTTCCGCGGCTGCCGCTGGTGTCCTCCGTCTCGCACCCCTCTTGCTGCGGTCCTCCGTCCTTGCCGCCCTCCCCGGGCTGCGCCGCGCCGCGCCCCGCCCCACCGGCCCCCGCCGCCAGACCGGCCCGGCAGGAAGCGCGGCGCGGCGGCGGCGGCCGGGGCAGCCTGTGCGGCCGGAGCAGGTAACCCCGGCCGGAGCTGCGGGTCCCCCGCACCACCCCACCCCCGCCGTCCTCCGGCCAGCTGCCCGGATGCCCCCCCCAGCCCGGTGCTGAGGTCCCCCCGCCCCGGGCCGGGCGGTTCAGGCGGTGCCAGGGTCCGGTCCCCGCCGCGCCGGGCAGCGCAGCCCTGTGCCAGGCTCCAGCAGGCTTCTCTTGTGCTCCAGCGCCGTGCAGCTGGGCTGGGAGGCGCTTCTGCGGCTCCGGGGGAGGGGCGGGGAGGGGCGGCCTTGTGCTGCTCACACCAGCACTTCCAGGAAGGTCTGTGCAGGGTTCACCCTGATCTTCTCTTTTCAGTGATGAGTCGGTGTCGAGCTGCTTTCAGCTAAATACCTCTTTCAGACAGTTCCCAGGCAGCGACTGGACCGAGGGAAACTTGAGGCAGAAGCCCCTCGGCTGTTGCTGTTGGATTTGTCTCGGAGGCTGTGGTTACCTGCTTGGTGGTGCCTGCAGCAGTAGCTCTACGCCAACAGACGGTGACTTCAGTGACATCTCTCCGCATCTCTTAAGAAGGTGAGGTCTCTAGAGTGCTTTGCAGTGCAGATCTGACATGATTCCTTGTAACTTGGTGCTTGAACCCAAAATGCTTACTTGATCCTGTTCACAGTGTGGACCCATGGACCATCATGCTGGCAAGAGGTATAAGTGTGATGGAATCTTCAGATGGTACAGGAGGTCTTTATGCTGGTACTGCCATAAAAGCCCCAGGGTCTGTTAGGGAGACTTGAGACTGCTGCTTCCTCCTGATGATGGTTCCGTTGTGCCAGGCAAAATTAGCTTGGAAATGAAGCTTTTGTGTGTTTCAGAAGCTTAGCTGAGGCAGCACCTTCATGAAGGGTGCTTGTTCCTGGCATTTGTGAATGTGTTCAGCAGCAGGATCCATGGTGTCAGGAGAGTGAAAATAAAAAAACTTCAGTAGCTTTACAAAAAGAGTGAACATTATCTATAGTTGTCTAAAAAGCTAATGTGGGAACAGGCGGGGGCAGCAATAAATGTGATGGGGCTAGGATGGGTAAGCCTTCTTTCAGTCATGAGGGTAAGCCATTCCTAAGAGTGTGAGCTTGGGCAACATCTCTGTGTCCTCTACTGTATTAATCTCCCTTCACCTGTTGTCACACAGCTGGCTATCATGTTCAATAGTTTTGTGTCTGCAGTTGGATTCCCACTAACTTAACACTGCAACAATTTATAAGCATACATATTTGCTTCAGATATGTTAGCGTCTGAACTGAAGTCTCTGGTAGTCTTTTCATTTATTGATCTTTAAACCATGTTTTTACTTAAGAAAAAAATGCAAGAAATTATTTATAGGTATTTTTCTGGAGTGTTAGCTTTCTTTATACAAGGGCCATGGTTGTCTGCAGCTCTGAGCAAAAAATCACACCTGCCATATGGTTAAGCACTTGAAAAAGTGCCCAGAAATGTGGCAGGATTGCCATCCTTGCATGTGATCAAAATTCATCTGAATGTGGATCTGAGTAGGTGGCTACAGCTTTGAAGTCGGACCCTTCTCTGAGAGGGAAGTTGGACTAGAGATGTCCACAGATTCCTTCCAGCCTGATTTTTCTATTTTTCTTTTGCACATTGCGTTCCTCTTGGGAAGCCAGCAGGTTACTTTGGCCACTGAGCAACCAAGTCTCTTTTGCAAGGATCACAGAATTACTTTCTCTGGTGCATAATCCATCATATGATGCCTACTGGATAGAGACCTAACACATGTCATGCAGGCTTTTTAACAGCAATCCTCAGCTGACACAAATGATTTATAAGGATGCTGCATAAGGCTGGATTTTTCTCCAGACACCATGGTTTAAAATATTAGCTGAACATTTCAGTGCAAATGCCAGGATACACTTACCTGAAATCCCTTGACTTGAGTATGTGTCCCCCCCGCCCCACCCTGAGCTTTTTATCTCGCCATGTTTTCTGCAACCTGTTACTTAATGTTGTTGTCTGTGGCTACAAATGCCCTGGTTATTGCTATTGATTTGGTAAGCCCACAGACTGTACTTATTTTTCACTCAAGAGATTGTGGTACTGCTTCTTGGGTGCTAGTCCAGGCTAGTTTAGGAATGTAAAAGGGAGAAAACAGACATATAGAGGTCATCTGAGCCGAGGAAGGCAGGGAGCAATTACCAAAAGTAGAAGTTGGAGACCTTGGCTGGGCAGTTTGAAAGATAGGGAATGGTTTTTGTTGTATGCCAGACCTGAGCTTATTCCTCCTTTTTCATTTGCAGCAGGTTCTGTGACAATGAAGATATAATCAGGATCTACAGGTTACTTATTTACCTAGAGAATTTCCTGTTTCAATCTGATTCTGAGTGTATTTCCTGAAAGAGATGGAAAAAGGATCAGAAAGTGGAGCTTGTCCCCTTGCTGCTCCAGGCAATTTAGTTGAGTCAAATGCAGACAATAACAGCAGCAATGGAGCCTCAACGAAAGAGAAGGATGCGCTTTCCTCTTCTGGAGAGCTGGTGAATGTACAGCTGAAACCCAGCAGAGAAACATCCAGAAAAAAACTCTGTGGCTATTTAAATAAGCTGGGCATCAAGGGGCCAATCAAAACCTGGAAGTCTCGCTGGTTCTTTTACGATGAAAACAAATGTCATTTACTGTACTACAGAACTGCACAGGACATCAACCCTTTGGGGTCTATCGATCTCTCCTGCGCCAGCTTTGACTGCAAGGTGGAAAATGGGGAAGGGGTTTTTGAGATCAGAACACCAAGCAGAGTTTTTACTTTGAAGGTAAGGGGAAGCATCTTCTTGTGGAGGCTGTTATGAAACATTCCCAATCAGGACAGACACATCTCTGTTAAGATATCTCTTAGCTTGGTTTCACTTTAGTCCTCCCAGCCTGGCCTGTTACCATTTGGACCTAAATTACTTGCATTATTTTGGCAAGACTGGGACTCCATTACCTGTGAGATGGCCGTTGTTTAACAGAATAGGAGTAAAAGCTGAAATGGGTGCTGAATTAAAATCATTGAGGAGTCCTGCAGTCTACATGTGATTTGCTGAACAGAAATGAGCTTTCCTGTCTAAAATAGTTGCTTCAGCAGGAGGCTTTGCTAGCTTTTTATCTCTGTGAAAATCGCTATTAAGAAGCTCTGTGGGTGATTCCTGGCTAAAGTAATCGTGACATTTCTGCTTAGCCTTGGAGCATCATAAACCAAAAAATGTACAAAATGATGTCAGCAGTCCACTGAGGTTCTGTTGCTAAGGCCATGCTGAAGATTTACTCTGTCCTCCCAAATCAGTGCTAGGACCAGAGGATATAGCATAGGCTTGACGCAGCTGGCCTTTATTTCTGCTGACTTGGGCAGCGAAGTGGTGGTCAGCCCTTCAGGACGTGTCTCATGCTGATGAAGTTACTCCCCTCCCCTTCCTGTTTTGTGTTATGTTAGGCAACCAGCAATCAGGCAATGATGTATTGGCTGCAGCAGCTACAAATGAGACGTTGGGAATTTTGCAACGCTCAGGGCAGATTTCCTTTGGGCAGCTCCCAGCTTGTGAACGAACCTCTGGCTGGCAGAACAAGTAGGTGTTGCATACGTCAGCCTTTCTTTTGCTTTCAGCCCCACAGTGAGGAATGGTGTTTCTTACCTGAAAGTGGGCAGAGGTTTTGTCCAGGTTTTTAAATGCAGGTGCCAACTAATAATGCTTGGTCGATATTTGGAACTTCTGGCCTTATTATGGATGAATGTGAATGGCCTGTCTCCTAATCCACAGCATGTGGTTGGAGATGCTCAGGTACCTTATGATCACGAATTTCCTCTTGATTTTCCTCATGCGTGTGAAGTGTGCACATTTGGTGTGTCCCCTTGCTCTTGCAAGGCTGTGAGATTTATAGCAAGCAAGGTTTTTTTCAGCGGTGGTGGGATGAAGATGTGCATTCCTAGCAGCGGGAGTACACAGGCCGGTGGATCAGGGCAGAGCACAAGCAGGGTGTCCACCTGTTTAGTTATGGCTAGATGCACATTTTGTTTGAAACGAATAACCCCCACCCTAGTAAGTGTCTGCTCTAAAAGATTCTGGGTACCTTGGCATTTTGCTACAGCAGGCAATAATTTGGTAACAAACAGTGTTTGTAGAGTTTATCATTAAAACTATGAAACAGTGTTTGGGATGGGGGAAAAGAACAGCAACAGCTCCCTTCCTTATTCCTTTAGAGGGTTTGATTGTTTAGAGTTAGTCATTCTCCTATACAAATGGTTGAAGTAATTTGATTATTCTTGAGTAGATGTCTGTATTTGTACATGGAACCTTCAAGTAATTTGACCTAAAAAAAAGGAAACCTGCTCTGCTGTCCTTCTTCCACCTGGCCAGTTGAACATTGAATGTATACCTGTAGTGTAACGTTGTGGCTCTTCAGTTACATGAAGGAACCAAAGTCCAGTGGAAGTCTGTCTTGCTCACTTGCTTCTGTGTCCTGGTTTGTTTTTACATAGATGTTGTTGATGGTGAAGACTTTCTGCCTCCGGTGAAAACACCAACAGAAGCAGTGGGTTTAAAGGCAGCGTCTTTGCCTGCACCCCAAACATCTACCGCTTTGCAGAACATCTCCCTTAAGCACCCTTGGACAGAGATACAGTAAGTGCATGAGGAGAGCTGCAGTGCAGTTGACATGCTGGCCTGCCACTTTGTGCCTTCCTTGCCTGTCATATATTGTGTGAGATGGGACTCTTGCCTAGGTGAAAGAGCCATGAAGCAGCTTTTTGAAGGATATTCCAGGTGAAATTAAACTTCCTGCCAGAGGGTCTTTCACATCCCCCTGTTCCAATGCCTTTCACATCGTGTAGCTCTTAGCAGAGATCCTAGTGGTAGACTTAGGGCTTGGTTAAGCTTTCTTCAGTGTAGGTAGTGGTTTGCATGCCTACTGCAATGCATCTGCACATCGCTCTTGGAAGAGCGCACGGGCAGGTTGAGCTGTACTCTGTGGGCTAGCGATAGAAGCCCATTAGCACTTTCCAGTGGTTTCAAAGCACCTCGAATGCAGTGCACTCTCTAAAGCAGGAACTCCAAGCAAAAGGCGCTTGAGCCTGTAACATGGCCTGACGCTGCACAGCTTGCTACTCCTTGCTGAGTTTCAAGTGTGTGAACATACCCACTGCCTACAGTGATGCTGCTGTCTGCAGTTGCAGTATTTAGCTCCGTCAGGGCTACAAGTTACAAGCCTTGGGCAGCTACAGTTGCACAAAGACAACCCCCATCAGTATCTCCTTAAGTGTGTCCTAGTCACTGACTTAGAGATAACAAAAAATATGTAAGTGGCCACAGGTGTGGTAGGTAGCCTGGCACCTGCCAAATGTTTTTGGTGGGGACGTTTGCTATAGTTTTTTACCACCACTGCTGTGGCTACGATCTGATGCTGATAGGAAGAAAGATCTCCCATGAGACCAAAGAGGATCAGAGTCAGCTGTACTATTTTGCAGGCTATGCATTCTCTTCTCCTCACTTTGATTAAAAATAATATGATCATATCTCATTCCCTCTCCCAAGCCTTGCTTTTGCTAGCTTGAATAACAATTGCCTCTTTTCAGCTTCAAATTGTATTGCTCCCCTGGTTCTGTGAACATTTCTTCCATCTCTATCACTATCAGGCTGGGTCTTCATGAGTGTTGAGTGTCTGATTTCAGCTAAGTTCATCAGATCCCTGAGCAGCTGCTGTCTCAGAGGAAAAACGAAGTGCAGCATGAGGCAGAGAAAAGTAGGAAATTTGCATTGGATGAGTGCCAACTGCAGACTACAGGGAACGAAGGCCTGCTGATCTTATGTGCCAATATGTTCTCTGAGGTCGGAAATGTCTGCTCTTCTGCTGTGGAGCCTTAGTGTAACAAGGCAAAAGGAGAACACATCTAAATGGCAAAAGAAGAACAGTAACTAAATGCCAACTTCATTTACAGTTAGGAAGTAGTTGACCCTGAGTCTTTTGTAGATCTCAGAACAAGGGGTTTGTTTTGTTTTAGCTGAGGCATGACACAGGAGGAGAAGGGAAAAGACCTGTATAGAGATAGGCAACTGTCTCACTTTCCTTTATAGGTTTTACAGGAAATACTTGTGCATTTGTGGTTCTACATGATGCTGTAAAGTCATCTCTTACCGCTTCTGGCGACGTCTGATAGCAGCAGCTGTAACAAACTGGTTCTGAGTCTGACTGCAGTTTTGTTCCTGAATCCCTTTACTGCATCAAGTTGATTGAGTTTGTTGTGGCAAAATTATTAAATGTGGTTCAGAGCACAGGATCTGTGGCTGCTTCAAGTGTGATCATTTTGGCAGTTTGCCTGTGCTGTAGATAGCTGAGCTTTTCTTGGCACCTGGGGATTTCTGCGATGAGCTAAGGAGAGGGAGGGAAGGAAGGAAGGAAGGAAGGAGGAGAATGAGGAGGAGGAGGAGAGGGAGGGAGAGAGGGAAGGGAGGGATGTGGTGTGTCTACTGTTACCTTTGATCACTCTGTCCGGCCTGATGCATTCCCCAAGCACATGGGGAAGGATCTCCAGCTGATTTACATTGCTGTGCTGATACTGATGTTGTGGCACCTTCCTGATTCACACCAGTTACAAACTTGCTCCCCTCAGATCCACCAGTGCAGTGAACAGTTCATTTTCTCAGCATATGGAGGTAGGTTTTGGGAGGAGGGGTGAGATATGAGGAGAGGTAAGGCATTGAGTAGTTGGAATATGCACGGACTGCAGTGATCATGACTTCTCCTGTTCACTAGGTTGTCTTGATCTCCTCTTGTTTCAGAAACACTGTCTACAATATGTGTGGCTCCAAGCAGCTCTGGGGGAACAATGGGAACATCTTCAGCTTCAATGAATTCCAGGAGCGTCCTGAGAACCCGAATGAGGAGCAAGAGGCAGAAGTGGAGGCAGGGTGTGCAGGTGCTTGTTGCTGAGCTATGTGAGCTAGTCTGGGTATGATGCCTTCTAGCAGGGAGGCAGACTTAGCGAGAAAGGGAGGGAGAGCATGGCAAGTTGTCATGGGACATGAAAACTCTTATCACATTGTCTCGGGACCCTTCCTGTGTTATTGGCACAAGACTAACTCTTTGGACTCTGCTTCAGGCTGTTTCTGTCTATCTCCTACCCCTGGAACCTTCCACAGAGGCAAAAATACCATCCATGGTGCCAGCTCATACTGGTATTTCTTTGAGGTAGAAGTTAAATTGCTGCATGGTCAAAGGCTAAACTCAGCAGCTCCACTGCATGCTTGGGAAGTTACCTCTACGTGGTGGTAACTTGCATTTGCTGTGTGCAAGATAGGTGGGTGGGGTGCAAGGTCGGTTAACAGGTACCATAAAACATCACAGCTTTCTTTATGCTGGGGGTACCTGTGGCTGATCCCTACTGTCTGTGCTTCGATCCTGTGGTTCCTAGCAGGTCAATTTTCCTTGTCCTGTGTGTCAGTCTTCTCTGCTGAGCTGTTCTTGAGTCACCCCATAGCAAGACTCTGGAGTCCATAGTAGCAACCCAACTCTGTGTAAATTAACCCTATTTCCCTTCAGTTAAGGAGAGGATCCCGGAGGATGGGAGGATGGAGCTGAGGCTGAACTGGGTTAGGAAAGCCAGGTGGATAAACAGTGGCTTCCCAGGCTTGCCTGAAGAACTGTCCAGGGAGAGGAACTCAATGGACAAAGTGAGTGTCCTACAGCAACAGATCCTGACACTCACAGAGGAAGTCAAGTCACAGAAGGTGAGTCTGGTGAAAAGTCTGCCGCTTCTAAGGGCAGGGCACTGAGACTGGTCACAGAGACTCCCTTATAGCTTGGTGTTAGGCTGAGAAGTGCTCAGCAGGCACTCACTGGGGACCAGTTGAAGCTCCTGACGTTACCTCTTTGTATGTGCCTGATTGTGCCCAGCACAAGGGAGAATGGGCTGCCCTTCAGCCATTGCTAGGGAGTGCAGCTAGCAGATGGGCTGGAAAGGGGAGGTAAAACAAATCCAAGTGCGCTCTGCAGGTGTCTTGCTCGTGCATCTCTGTTGCTCAGTGAATGTATGAAGTACAGTCCTGAATATGTACTGTGACACTGGCAGGAACTGCCAGGCTGAGTATTGCTGTTAACAGCAGGTCATTCTTTTTGAACAGTGATCCACCATTAAGAGGTGATTTCACTGTAGCAGTCAGCGCACGGGTATGGGTCACTGCAAGGGCTGTCTCTCCTGAATGGTACTGTTCTTCATGAGCATGGAGCAATGCCATGGTCTTGGCTAATGATGCTGGTAGCTCTTCCAGTAGAAGAGGCAGGAGAGCCAGGTCCCATGGAGGGCAATCAGTTGCATCCTTGATTTGCTTCCTTAAATAGCTAAGATGGCAGAGTCTGAATCAGCAGCATGTTGCTGGGGCAAGCTTTTGTGCCTGCATGTGTGATGGAGTGAGGGAGGAATCTGACAGAAGGAAGGTTAAAATGGATACAGCAGTTCCCTTCTGGTAGCACAGATAAATTCAGGCTGTATTATTTCCCTCCCTCCCATTTTACCACACTGCTGACCAGATCTCCAGCTTCTCTGGTCTCTGCTGGGCCTCCCAAGAATGATGACTGTAGGAAAGCCAGAATTCAGACAGTGTGAGCAGCAGCTTGTCTGTTAGCAAGCCACATAAAGTCAAGTCATCTGTGGCCTGCTGCAGAGACCTTTCAGGCACAGCTCTGAGAGCAAAGCTTCTCTGCTGGGGAGGCACTGTGATTTCAAGATTGCTGCATTCAGTTTTGTTTCTGAAAGGAGTCAGTTTCAAGATCCTGAGCACCTTTCACTGTTCACTCATTACTGGTTGGGTCTGTGCTGTCCGTGCTGCCATTGCCCTGGGCAGCACTGTGATGCGATGGCTTTGCATTCCCTTTCCAGGAGCTGGTTAAACTTCTCCACAAAGCTCTGGAGGCAGCCCAGCAGGAGAAGCGGGTATCTAGCATGTATCTCACTGCAGCAGAAGATAAGGACAGGCTGGAGCTGGTGCGCCACAAAGTGAGACAAATCGCAGATCTCACCAGTCGACTGGAAGCGCTTGAGCAAGAAAAGAAGGACCTGGAGCAGATACTGGCTCTGAGAGACAGCCACATCCAGGAACTCAAGGAACACGTGCAGCTTCTGATGGAGAAGAACCACGCCAAACAGGAAGTCATCATGGCCTTGACGGAGCAGATGGCCCGAGAGCTCTCTGACCCCCTGCAAGAAGCCAACACCATCGCTGCAGAGACATTGTATAAGCAACAGGAGGAGATTGAGCACCTGAAGGTGCGTGAGGCGGCACAGGTCATTTGGGAGCTCCCATTTCTATGCCCTCTCATTCAGTGGGAGGGTGTTCCTTGTGGGAAGCACAGAATATACTTCTGCTAGTTGCTCCATCTGTCTCCAAACCAGAGGCAGACTAGAAGGAGCTCACGTGATACCAGTACGGTGCTGAAAAGCATCTGGGTCAGTTTCAGCTTCAGCTGGAGCCTGTTTTGTTTGACTTTGTGTCACTATTCAGTGCCTGCCTCTTTCTTCACTCCTCTTTTGTTTCACAGCTGCAGTCTCACTTCCTGCCTTCACTAGCTTTGTTCCTCTGTGTTTCCCTCTTGCAAACAGTTTCCCAATACATCCTGGTTCTTTCCAATTCAGCCTGTTGTACGTCACTATAGGCACAGTTACAATGACCGGGGTGGAGAATTGCCAGAAGAGCCACTTACTGTGTTGTGGGAGAGTGTTTGTTTTTGCTACCAGCCATGGGGCTGAGATTTATGTCAGTTTTTAAAAAAATAGAACAAAACACATATATTCTTCATCTTATTTAGGTGCTTCTCTAGCTTTATATCACCTGGATGTCTCTGTGTTTTCTAATCATGTACAAGCAGTGCACTTAGCATTTTCAAGTGTCTTGTCTATGCATGACACTCCTATTTACTGTTGTGCCTTGATTTCCTTTCTAGGCAATATTTACCCTGGGGAGCCCTGTCTTCTCCCCAGAACATGAAATTGTTGAGATATTTTCTTGTCCTTAACACAAACCACACCTGAGGTCCGTGAACTGGGAGGGGATTCCAAGCCCCTCAAGAACTGTCCTTGTATGACTGTTTTGCTTCGTGGCAGGATGATATTGATGCATACAAAACCCAGAACCAATTTCTCAACTCGGAGATCCACCAGGTTACTCAACTCTGGACAAGTGTTGCTGAGAATGAAAAAGCCCTTCTGATGAAGGTAAGGCAAAATTACTTTTTTTCCTTGGTGAGAGCTGTTACTAATTTCTTTCCAAAGTCGGCACTGGAATGGATTTTGGTCCAAAACACACCAGGAGTAAGCTTTCTTCCCAATGTGTTTTTATAGTGTGACCTT
Organism: Gavia stellata; assembly: GCF_030936135.1. NCBI lineage: Eukaryota > Metazoa > Chordata > Aves > Gaviiformes > Gaviidae > Gavia > Gavia stellata. The sequence continues at coordinate 73,080,310 of NC_082637.1, forward strand.
TTTTTTCTGCTTTGTGTTGTTCCCAAATTAGACATGATAATTTTCATTGTTCAATAAAATACCTGCAAAGCTTAGTCTTAAGGGTGCTGAAACTTAACCCAGATTTCTGCATTTCAGCTATGCTTTTGGATACAAATAAAAAAGCAACACTATGTGCAGGGAATCAGAAAATTTTCTGAGAGTTGGCAGACTGACTGAGCCCTGGCTCCATCTAGTCTTGATTTCTTTACCAGGCTTGGCACTGCCAGGTGGCAGCACTCTCAGGTCCTGCAGTTACATCAGAGTTCTTATGTTTTCTTAAGCTCTGTTTTTATTTCTAGCCTTTAAAGTGTGCATAACCTGGTTACTCTCAGACTTGTCTAATCCTACCTTCTGGTCCTGAACCACTTCCCAGGCTGGTGGTGTGTCCTGGCATTTGTTCTGTGCGTTTTCCCTGTGTTTTACTTCCCTGGGTTTTAAGGTATGTCTCCACAGTCTTGGATTCTGGAACAGGGCAAAAAGCTGCTTCTGAAGTGTTATTGCCATTCTTACATCTGTTTGCTTTCTAGTCCTTTGAAACCCTGCCTACGTCCTAACTTACTGCCCTTCTCTGATCCTAAAACTGAGGTAACCTTCAGAAAGGCAGTAATCAGACCAACATGCTCAATGTGAGGCAAACTGCCGATTAAAGTGGTAGTATGACAGTATCCCACGCTCCTTTCTGTCCCCTCTATATGCAGCCTAATTCTCTCTGTGGTTTCTGTTTTGTTTTTGTTTTCAACTGCTGTTTTCCACTGAGCAGGAGTCTTCATTGAGCTTCCTGTGAGACATTGGGTGAGTCTTGTCACCTGTGTGGCCTCAGTTACCCTCCTGTGGACTGGGTATAACACTCCTCATTCCTTTTTTCTGTTTTGTGTGCCCAGGAGTATGGTGGTGGCAGGGACTGTCCTGCTGTTTGAACTCCCTTGGGCTTCCTGTGCTTGGGAAATGTTGTGTACCAGTGCGATGGGACTGGGGTTGCTGAGGGCCATGTGATCACCTTGTCTATGGTGCTACTGTGTATCCTGACAATGGTGTGGTCATAGCTGAGTCCCAGGAGTGGTGTGTTTTGTCGGCATAGAGCTCCATGTGGGGTAGAAGACTGGTCTGAGGAGCAGGGAAAAAGCCTACAGAGAACTCAGCTGCAGTGGTGGCTCTGGTTGTGTCCTGAGCTGAGCTGGCTGGGATATGGCCACCCACTGATGCAATGCAGTAGCTAAAGTAGGTCATGCTGTAGTAGGTTTCCCACTCAATAAGCGACTTCTGTTGCATGCTAGCTACTGCAGCTTGTGCTTGTTCATAGACCATGGTGGTTCATTCATGGCTGCAATTCCACCGACTGTTGAAAACTGCTGGATGTGTTTTCTGGGGCTTTGCTGTGCAGGAGTCTTCACTTTATGTGCAGACCAGGCTAGCAGAGAGCAGTGGCAACACAGGAAGAACCGTCAATGAGTGAGCTCATTCCCTCTTGTTTCCCCATCAGTGTGCCTGCCTGCAAGCACGAAACTGCCAGATGGAGAGCAAATACCTGACAGTCCTGCGGAAGCTGCAGGAGGCTGTGCCTGGCCTGCCCAGCTCCCATGCTGAGTTGGTGAGGAACCTCATCCAGGAAGCGCTCCAGTGGGATGTGAAGGAAGAAGCAGAAGAAGGTTTTAACCTGAACCCTGTAAGGTAAGAGGCAAGAGCATGGGGATATTCACACCCTTGTAGGAATCTAGCCATGGAGGGCAATGCGCAGGCAAGAAAGATCCAGGGTCATTTCTATAGCAGGGACTTGGAGCCATGACCTAGTAGTGGAGGTTGAGGAGGCTGGTTTAGTTTGGTGGTGTGGAGACCATGAGTATCTGATAGCAGCATGTCCTTGTAGGAAGGGGAAGTTAAAGATGGCAGAGCTAAACTTTTCTTGGCAGTGGCAGACAGTATGGCAAGTGACAATAGCCATGGTGTGCCTGGGAGGTAAACACTGGACATGAGGATAAACTCCTTCTGTAGGAGAGGAGGCCACCTGGGAGGTGGGGGATCTCCATCCTTTGGGGTTTTCTAGTCACAGCCATACAAATTCACTGTTGCCCTGTTCTAGTGCTGGGGGCAATCCTCCAGTGAACCGGGGCTGGACTGAACACCTCCAGAGAGCTTTGCCACCAGTGCTGCTGGGGTCCTTGCATTTGTGTTTATGCTTTCTTGGTGAGTTAGTGCCCTAGTTCTGTAGCAGTTTCCATTTCATCTGGTTGGTCAGACTCACAAGTTCTCCAGGTAGCTTTGGAGATGAGACCCCAAGGTCAGGCTTGGTCCTCTGTCAAGAATATAATGATATCTTCTAAGTATCCCAGCCTGTGGACTGATGATGCACAAGACCTCAACGAGCTGTACTATCAGCACTCCCGGTGTTTTCTGATTGGTAGGAGATCTGCATTGTGTACAGGGATACATCAGAAAAGGCTGTGGGTCTCTGATGCCCCAAAGCCTTTGCAATCCCTTCCTACAGAACTGTCTCTGCACTAGGACGTGGTAGGAAGAAGGTACACAAGTTGAGCTAGATACTCCCTTAGGGACAGGGGAGCAGGTGAGGTGAGAGAGATTTGATGACATTGGGCTGTAGCTCAGAGCAAAGTTACACTTGAGTTTGTGTGTGCATGCCATTGCTGCAGGCTCTCATTTGTCTTCAAGGCTCTGAGACAGTGGGCATCGTAGGCTCTCACATGCAGCTGCCAGAGAAGTGAAGGAGGAATACCTGTGCTCCGGCATGGGTGACAGGAACCTGGCAGCTGGCTGTATTTGGCATGGCCCCAAGCAGTGAGTGGCCTTTGAAGCAGGTAGCAGCACTGTCCTTTGAACTAACCTCTGCCTTATGTCCCTCCAGTGAGTATGACGAGTATGGGTTTATGACTGTACCTGACTATGAAGTTGAGGACTGGAAACTTCTGGCCAAAATTCAAGCCCTGGAGATAAAGTCCAACAACCTGCGGAGCCAGGAAGTAGTGGAGAAGCCCCTCCGTGACAGGTGGAACAGCGTTGGAGAGCTGAGCCCCTCTGCAGAGCTGAAGAACCTGATCCGAAATGGCATTCCAGTGGAGCATAGGCAACGGGTCTGGAGGTGGATTGTCAGCCGGCACTGCAGCCATCTGCCTGACCACTACCAGCGACTGTTACGGCAGAGCAAGAGCACCGAGCACCCTGCCTGCCGGCAGATTGAGCTTGACCTGCCCCGCACACTGACCAACAACAAACATTTTTCCTCTCCCACCTCCCAGCTCATCCCCAAGCTCCGGAGAGTGTTGCTGGCATTCTCCTGGCACAATCCTGCCATTGGATACTGCCAGGGACTGAACAGGTGAGGAGCCAGGTAGGCTGCTTGTTCATGGGATAGCACTGAGAAGGTGTAGACACATACTCTAGGCTGTGATTCAAGCAACCCCAGACTCCTGCCTCTCTAGAGTTCTGTCTTGGCTGTAGGTTTTTTGTGGCAGAATTCCGCATTTGACGTCTTTTTTCACACCATGTTGTTGCTGGGATCGAGCAAGCAGCAGTATGCACTTGTTCGGCATCTCCATAGTTATAGAATAGGAAGGAGGAGCTACAGGAGGTAGAGTGAGGCAGTCCCAGAATAACAGCATGAGACTGGGGCTGAATTTCTAGACCTTAATATGCTCAGCAGAGGAACACCCTGGTGATTCCCCTTTTTGCCGAGAAGAGTTGGAGAAAGTGTTGGGAAGTGTTAGAAATGAGGGAGTTGCATCAAATGACATGAGCAGAGGCTGAGGAAACTGCATTTGTTCTGTCTGGAGAAGAGTAGGTTCAAGGAATCTAAAAGCTTCTTTCACTTCCCAGAGAAGGCTGTAAGAAAGATAAAATGAGACTTTTAGAAGTGTGCCATCAAGTAAAAGAGGCACCGGACACTAGCTGCAAGAAGGAAATTTCTGGTTGGACCTTTTCACATGAGGGAAGTCTGTGTAAGTTATTGCTGTTGTTCTTTGGATGGTTTTCAGAAAGACATTTTCCACTCTAGAGAGCCCTTGATATTAGGTATCATCTTTCCAGTCTGGCTGAAAGGGGGTGGGTCAGAGCTGAAGGGGGTAAGGGCTGTGGAAGAGTGTATGGGAAGGTGAGCTATGTCACATAGTGTGGAGAATCTCTAGTGAGCTCTTTACTGTATTGAAATAGCCAAAATTGGCATGCTGCTAACTTCAGCAGATCTACAGAACATCCCATTGGCTGGGGAGTCTGGCTTTGTCACACCAGTTCCACCTTTGACGCTTCCTGTTTGCTGACAGAGGCACATGGGAAAGAAAATCGCAGCCCCATGGTTCCTTCAGAAACCCGCAGAACAGATCACTTGCCTCTCTGACCAACTGTCCTGACACCTTAGATGTTTTGAACGTTCACAGAGCTACAGACATGGCAAGAGGAATCTTGGATTGTCCAGTTCCTGTGCTGGCCTATGTCTCCTCCTGCAGTGTTGCATTGCCTCATCATGTCTTGTCCATCACAGATTGGCAGCTGTTGCCCTCTTGGTCCTGGAAGATGAGGAAAGTGCTTTCTGGTGCCTAGTCCATATTGTGGAGAACTTAATGCCGGCAGACTACTACAGTGACACACTGATAACATCACAGGTGAGCTGGGCACCCTCACATCTGCTTGGACTCTGATACAGTGATTTATAGTACAGGTTTAAAAGCAAGCAGTCAACTTGCAGTGTGTTTGATTTCTCACAGGACAGCCATACCACCTTGCATTCCCTTCCATTGTAGAGGTGTTGTAGACTTGAGAGTACAAAGTTGTTACATGCACAGGAGCAGCAAAATTGATCCCCAGGAGTAGAAAATTGGGCACCACTCCTGAAAATTATCTCGAAGGTCAGGTTAGTCCGAAGGAAGGTGCCCATTAATTGCACAGTTACTTATTTTAAGGAGGGTCTAGTAGAGGTGAAGCAGCAAACTCTGACATGTGTAGAACTAAGTATGAAGAAGGCACCATTCTGCAGCCCTTCAGGTGTTTCTTTGGAAACTGCACCCTATCTTTGGAATGCCATGTGCAGATGGAAGAAAATGCTGACATTTTTATATTCACTGTACTTGCCTCAGTTCATGATCAAATATAGTGTTAGTTCTGGCTTTGGGGTTCCCTCCAGATCAGAAAGCCCTCTGGCCATTTGATGTAAAATATTGTTCTGTGAGTAACTTACCCTCCTGGTTCAAAGTCACTGGATTTTGTCACAAGGTTTTCAAGATGTGTTGTCTTGTATCAGATATACTACGTCCTCTCAGGCACACACAGAGACAAGATAAATCCCATATAGCTCAATGGAATTGTAATTGTGTGCCCATACCATTCACACCCAGCAGCGCTCAGTGTGGTGAGTCTGGCCATGACCTTGGTGTCTTTAGTGTGTGTGGTCCTTTCAGAGAGAAGAGGGTTCTATCTGTGGGCCCACAATAGATGACAATACATGTGTCAGTAGCTGAGAGTGACAGATTGTGCTACTGAATTGGCTGACTAATGCTTACTGGGACAGTAGTGTGCTGGTGGAGAGGCCAAGCCACAGACTGGGGAAGCAGCCAAATCCGGAGCAGGTAGTGTTAGCTGTGAAATTTCATAGGCGGCGCTCAATACTTGACAAATAGTGATTGACAGGGAAAACATGGCAGACTGAAGACACAGAGGCTCCCCTACATTTGGTGAGAAAAGACTGTCAGCTGAGGAAGCCTTTTTTAGAAAGACTTCCTGACCTTATGGTTGGTCTCTGAAAATCTAGCCAAGACCTAGGTAAAGAGGAAGGTCTACGGTGATGCTTTGTGTGTTGGCTTGATAAAGTGAAATCTCTGAGTTGGCTGGAAAACTTAAGGTTTAGTTCTTGCAGATTTTAAAGACCAAGCGTAGCACCTCATCTGGTTTTTACCATTATGCCACAGCTAAGTGGGCTGACACAACTGGAGCAGTAGTATGATATGGCATAGGGGAAGACCTAACCATGATCTTGCTCCTTAGCACTTGCCCTCATGATGAAGCCTTTATAAACCTGGGTCAAGGATCTCACCAACTGCATTTCTGTGTCTCGGCTCATGCAACCAGAAGCATAGCACAGACAGTACTCAGACCACAAAGAGAAGCTAAATGAGAAGATCACGTCCTGCTTGTGAAGTCAGAGGGATTCTAGGTGTTTATTCTGTTGGGCCATGTGCAGTCATTCAGACCTGGGCAGGTTTTAATCCCTGTCATTCAATTGGATGCTCATGACATCACAGAAAATCCCAGTAAGACTGATGCAGGAAGATGTGGCAGCATTTTCCCTCTTCACTTGGAGGTTGGGAAGGTATATGGCCTTTTGAGTGAGAAGAACGTATGTATCTCTGCTTGTACTTTGGCCCTGTTTCAGCTCCACACCTTGCACTGGGTACAGTGTACAAGTATGCTGCTCAGTAATTTTGGAAGGTTGGGAGACAAAGGATGCTCTGCTCTTCCTTGGGTGTGGCTAGGCTAGAAAGCAGCACCAGTGATTACTGTGGCATGCATGGGCGACTGTCCTGTTGCACCACTCCTCTCCTCCAACACCAGGACTGCTCTTGACTTGGACTTGAATTGTTTTCTTTTTTTGTCAACTTCAGGTAGATCAGAGAGTCTTCAAAGACTTCCTGTCAGAGAAGCTGCCTCGTCTCATGGCTCATTTTGAGCAGTATCGGATTGATGTCTCACTCATCACCTTCAATTGGTTTCTGGTGGCCTTTGTGGACAGCCTGGTCAGCGACATCCTCCTGCGAGTGTGGGATGCCTTCTTGTACGAGGGAACTAAGGTGGAACTCTCAGTCTAGGCCTTCCTCCCATCTGCACCATCTCTGTGACATGATGACAAGGCGATGGATATACACATGTGTCGAGGAGATGTGGGGTTCAGCCTCTTGTCCTATCCTGCCTGTTTGGTGGGGTGCCTCGATGCCTCCCAGCCTCTGTGTTGTCTATGTACTTGATGCTGGTAGGCAGACCTAGTCCCTGATACTGTGCACAGTATCCCTGGCACTTTTTAGCAGGTAGTCCTGCTATGAAACAGCTCTCTGACAGGCCACGGTATCTTCTGCTCTGTGACCTGAACACAGCTGAGAGTATGACAGATACAGGTAGCAGAAGATGGGCAGAGAGTTAGTATTTCTGAAAACATGAGTCTTGCATTGCCCCTGTGCATAGGGGGAACTGGAGAACCCTTGCAAAATCCCTATGGAGTCCTTTTGGAGGACCTGGTATGCTCTGGGGTTGTAAATTAGCTTACAGAGGGTCATTCTTTTGGGATTAGCTCTGTGCTAATCCCAAGAGAATTAGGCCTGTCCAAATGCAGCCTACTAAGAGCAGTAGAAGCCCAGTGTCCAGCCTGTACTGCAGTGCTGTGTGCCTCATCCCATGTTTTATGCCAGAAGGGCCTGGTTCTTCAACTGCCTAAGACTTTGTCAACTCAAATACCTTTCAACCCTCCAGGTGATCTTCCGCTATGCTCTTGCGATTTTTAAATACAACGAGGAGGAAATCCTAAGAATTCATGACAGTGTGGAGATCTACCAGTACCTACGCTTTTTCACGAGAATGATCATGGATGGCAGGTAGGACTGTGGGTTGTAGACAACCTCCTATCCTAGGTTAGTACTTGCTTGCCTGTTAAGTCAGCCTAAAAAGAGTTGTGACCAGTCTGTTAAGAGAGATGCATGTGCATTGGCAGGTCCATGGGACATGGATCAGTTTGTCTCTTTGACTTTCCCTTTATGGTGTTACTTAAAGTCTGTTTGGCTTGGGCAAAGGCATGCTACACCAGAGCAAGCCACAAAGTCTGGGTCAGCCTCCTTTTTACAGCAGCTGGAACTTGTGGTGCCACTTGCTGGGTTTCTTTCAGCTGTAGTTGGGGTATTTGGGAACACAGCACCATTCACAAGCTTTAATGGCAACGTGTCTGAGAGGAAAATTTCTGTGATTAGAAGAGCTCAACGTCAGGAATATTCCTCCCCCAGGGGCCATCAGAATTGGCATCTGATCCACCGTTTCCTGACTGGTGGCTGCACGTTAAGAGGTGGTGTGGTGTAAGGCTGTTGCTTGGGTTGGTGTTTGTGTGAGAAGGAATTGCCTGTGATTACTTTAAGACTCTGCTGCTTGGTGACTTTTGAGGTCAGAGAGCTGAAATCTGAGGCCCTACTCTTTGCCTACGCCAAGATGCACTTGGAGTATCTGTTAACATTTGTTACCAGCCAGTAAATCAGTTCACCAGACCTGTCTTTTCCATCGTAGGAAGCTGATGAACATTGCCTTCAATGACTTGAATCCCTTTCCCATGAAACTGCTGAGGAACCGGCGGACAATGCATAGGGAAGAGCTGGAGGCAGAGCTGTGCGAGCTGGAACAGATCAAGGCAGCCTATGTAAAAGAGAGAGCAGAGCAGGGGCCTCAGGACCTGAAGGAGGTTGTTAGTGAAGAGGAAGAAGAGATTTAACAAAAACAGAGTTCCTCATCACATCCCTCCCACCTTGCAGAAGGTCTTCAGTAGCAACTGTCTGTAAGAAATGGAGCGGAGGAGCAAAGATGATCACACAGCAGGAGTTCATCTGCCGCAGGAATCAGGGCTGTAGGTATAGGACCATTTGGGGACCAAGCCAGACTTTGTAATGGATTGAAAAATGTCAAAGGAGTTTTATCCTCTTCTGTACTGCTCCCCATTCAGCCCACCCTGTCCTGTGCAGTTCAGGATTACAGCTGAAGGTCCATAGGAAATATCAGTTGTGGTGCCGTGACAGAAGTTGACATGGTGCAAAAGACCCAGCCAGGCAGGGCTTTTCTACCTTTTCTGATGGAGGCTTGAAAGAGGTCTTTATGTACAAGTAAAATTGCCAGAAATAATGAACCGAGAGCACTCCCTCTTTGGTACCTAAAGCTCCTAAATTGGTTAGGAAGGAAACCTGCTCTTTGAAGGCATGGTGCCTTCAGTGGCTAGCCTGCCAGCAGAGCATGTGTTTAACATTGCCGTTACTGAGTTATGACACTGTCTCCAGACGAGTGTTGGGCCTGAGAAAGTCCTGGGAGCTGGAGGACATCTTCCCATGGGACTCAGGCTGGGACAAGTGAAATGGGTTGTGGAAGAGCGGAGTTGCCTCTGCAGTTTATTTTGGTTCCTGTGGAAGTCTGTGGGAGCACAAGGTGCATGT